>NC_056738.1:461018454-461335954 GCF_019279795.1 Protopterus annectens | reverse complement strand
GGCAAGACTGAAATTTTCCCAAAACCAAAAATAAAAATTTTTAAAATCATTACAACTTTTGGCTGTGGCATGCAAGGGCATTCTTAAAGTTTTTATTTCTAATGGCAAATTCACATTCATAAACCCATTCCCTCAGGTACCTCTTCGATAGCCATTTGTTTACTGGGAAAGTCCAGCTGGGCTAGAGCCCATTTTCAGTGCAGACCTGGGGAGAAATGCTCCAGACACATGTCTTTGGAATTTTGGAGGAAATTGAAACACCCAAAGGAAACCTATGCGAATGCAGGGAAGACAAGCAGACTCCATACAGAAGGCACCCCAATGGAGAATCGAACCAGAGATATGTTTTGCTTGTCTAAAGGTGTAATTGGGGATGCCCTACCACTTCTCTCGTATTTTCACAGTGTGTAAGGTTTTCCCCAATTTTCCTTAAAAAATGTCCCTCATGTACTTGAGACTGTCAGTGTAGGTACAAATAAAATCTTTATCTATTTTGTTTTTTGTATCCAAAACAATGCCACTGGACCCTATGGTTTAAATGAAGGTATTTCACTTGATTTCTGCCTTAAACTCAAAGCCTTCTGTTAGTGACATCTCTGTGTTTTGCTCTATGTGGTATGAACACCCCCCCCCACTTTTCTTCTTTGTGATGGGGAACATGTCCCAAGAAAATTATCCCAATTGTTTGTGAGTTTATTTAAGACAACTATGTTAAAATCATGCAACTAATGTTAATCGCATGGGATTTTATTCCAAGGCTTTTAAGTTTCAATGATTTTTAAAGTTTGAACATGTAACTTGTTTTTATTGTTACTGTACATTTAAGCTAACTTGACAGTTGGTTACCTTGTACTTTTCTCAGACTTTTGTAGTTAAATATGGCACCTTTCTTTGAATCATTACTCTGATGAAGTCCCTTGATTTTTGGGATGAAAGTGCTAAACTTTTATTGTTTTTCACAATAAATTAAGTTTTTATTACTACCTTGGATTCTGCATTGGTTTTACACTGCCTTTGAGCCTATTGAAGTGAACAGTCGTGCCATTCTTCCTCTATTTCCATACATTGGATTGTGTGCCTTTTGCATTACTGGCCCATGTCTGAGCATGATAGCAAAGGAGAAGTAGTGTTATTAAGCAAGTTTTTTTTAATATGTATAAAAGAAGGGAGAAGTGGGTGCCAAAATTCAGCAAGGGATCAAGTTGCTATCAATGTTTCAAAGAAGAGAAAATTCTCAGCATATTTTAAAAGTAAAAATGGACAAAGGAGTTTAACTCAACATGATTCAATCCATAATTCTAAAAGATTTAATGGTTGAACCAGTTTCATTACTGTCCCACATCTTCATTAAACTAATGGAGGATTGGACGGCACTCAAGATTTGAGAATGGGCTTAAATAATTCAGTTTGCAAATGTGTCCAATGCCATTGGAAGGAAACTGCATACAAACTGTTTTGTTTGCATTTATTTATCTGCCAATTGTTTCTTTACTCTGTAGAGGAGCTTATCAAGGAATCAGTTTCAATCACAACCTGGATCAAAGGCAATACCATGAAATAATTCAGTACATTGTCAAATTACTAAATGATAGAGTTAGACAAACAGATAAAGAAACGCTACAAGATATGGCAAAACAATACAAATACAAGTACTTGTCAATGCTGAATGTAGGCTTGCTGTGCAGTAGTAGTGTTGCATTAAGGTATAATGGAATGATGACACAGTGGTACTGAATGTAGGAAATATTTTGAGAAAGAACATATATGCTGCACTATATAATCCATTCATTTTCTGGTACAAAAAAATCAGATTTATTTTAAAATGAGGTGCAGTGGACTGCAGCACTCTTTCATTTTCTAATACCCACAAATTACTCAGGACAAAAGGCAATTACCTTTATTTTATCATATTGTTAAGAAGCATGAATGAGGGGTTCTAATCTGGGTTATTATTCCTTGGTGTGTGTTGTACTGCAATAGAGAAAGTAACCTTTTTTATGTATAAGAAACTGGACTCATGAAATCAAATTCAGTAGTCTAGTAGCGCTAACAATACTAATTGTAAAAGCTGAACACACACACACACACACACACACACACACACACACACACACACACACACACACACAACACACACATTTGTATTTACACTTCACACCAAAAAATTCCCCAACTAGGATATTATTTGGGGCTGGCTTCCTTAATCTTGTGAATTAACAGTTAATGAGAATCAAAATACTAAAATTTAGGGTGTGACAACCTAAATGACATTAAGTTTGTTTGCCTCAGATGCGCCAAAAAGGATGTATTATTTTTTTTTAATGCATAAACAATGTAGCAGTCCTGGGAGCAGCTTTTGTGGCTGAAACAGTTTGTAGCAGTTAGACATAGATAGTACAAACAATGAATAATAAAATATTCTTTTTGCCTGCAACTGACAATTATTTCTCACTATCAGATTTTGGAGAACAGTTGTTAACAGAAACACATAATAAATGCACTGTGACAAACCGAAATGCTGCCAGCCCAGTTGCTGGAATTTTGTAAATAATCATATGTCAATTGTGAATATCAACATAATTCATATGCTTGTCTTAGAAATGTAAGAGAAAAAGAAGTTTTGTACCTACCATAATGTTCCATGTTAGTTGTCTTCATCTCACCTTCCTTCTTGCTGTTTGGGCTCCGACTCGGCCATCTTCAATAGCTCGAGAGCTGTTTACTGGCTCGAGGCTACTCCTTATCCCATGATGCCTAGCGAAAGCTACCCAAATCTTGTTTGTAATAGATAATCCCAGACATAAGTTGAGAAAACCAGTTACCTAAAAACTGGTTGTTCAATATATCTAATTATAGAATAGGTTATGAAAAACCTGCCAGAAGAACAATAAGGAACAAAAAAATACTCAGCCAGTGAAAACAAGAATTCCTCTCAGTCCACTAGGCTGGGGGAAGGAAGATGAAGACAACTAACATGGAATGTTATGGTAGGTACATAACTTCTTTATGTTAAGTCATCTATCTCACCTTTGTTCTTGCTGTTTGGGACAGCGTCCCTAGCACCTAACATCCTGGGTGGCTCATTGGAACGGACTCTTCAGAACAGTGGAACCAAAGTCAGCTCGAGACCATATCCACCTTGTAATGAGATATAAAGGTATGAGGATTTGCCCACGTGACAACTGCACAGATTGAATCTATGGGCAACCTAGACTGAAAAGCTATGGAGGTGGCTAATGCCCTGGTAGAATGACCTTTTGGTTTAGCTGGTAACTCTTTATTCCATAACTGGTAAATAAAGGTAATAGTATTAAATAACCATCTGGATAAGGTCACTGTGTAAACTAGGAGGCCTTGTTTGTTGAAGGCATAAGAGAGAAATAACTGGTCTGACTTCCTTGGTTCTTTAGTTCTATGAAGGTAAAAATGCAATTGTCTGTGAACATCCAGTTGGTGGAGCTTGTATTCTGTCTTGTTGCTGTGATTGGGAAAGAACACTGGGAGATGTATGGATTGATTTAAATTGTTCTCTGAGCAAACTTTAGGAAGAAAGGATGGAATGGTCCTCAGAGAAATTCTGTCCTTGTGAAACACCAGGTAAGGAGGGCGAACACATAGTGCTTGAAGTTCTGAAACACGCCTAGCTGAAGTGATAGCAACTAGAAAAAAGTGTCTTCCAAGACAGAAACTTAAGGGAACATGATGCTGCCCCTTCAAAAGGAGGCAAACTTAAGGAAGTTAAGACTAAATTAAGATCCCAAGGAGGAGGGGGATCTATCACTGGAGGTCTAAGAAGAGATGTTCCTCTCAAAAAAGCCTTACAGAGCTTATGAGACATGATGTTAGAATTCAACAATCCGATATGAAAATTTGAAATGGCCGCTAACTGTACTCTAATAGTAGTGGAAGTGGCACCAGACTGAAAAAGTTGTGCTAGAAATTCAAGAATGTCATGGACTGGGGCTGAGAAAGGATCCACATTTCTAGACTCTGCCCAGTAAGAAATACATTTCCATTTACTAGCATACGTTTTTCTCGTAGTAGACTTATGTGAGGAAATGATAATATCACGAAATGCTGGGGAGATACCAGGAAGCCTGGCTAAGGTTGGAATTGGAGTAACCAAGCTGTAAGCTGGAGTGTTTGGAGGGATTGATGCAACCCACCTGATTGATGAATCAGAAGATCTGGAATCGGGATCAGAATCAAGGGCTGATTGACAAGGTAGGGGTGCAGGAATGGAAACCATATCTATCATGGGCAATAAGAAGCAATGAGGATCATTTTGCAACCCAATGATTTTGCTTTCTGTATGAGTCTTGGTATTAGGGGAACCGGGGGTAAAGCATAAAGAAGTCCCTGAGGCCAATCGTGGACTTGAGCGTCTCTGGGTATGTGACCTGGAAGCGGAAGAAGCATTTGCTTGTGAGAGGGGTGGCAAACAGATCACAGCAAGGCTGTCCCCATTTGTGGAAGATAAGATCCGCATCTTCCTGATTCAGAGACCACTCATAAGACATGAGAATAGCTGTGGTGAGCCTGTCCGCTATGACGTTGGATCTCCCAGGGATGTGCGCCACAATCAGAAAACGTTGGGAGGAAATTGCCCATTGCCACAGTCTGAGTGCCCCTCGACACAGGGGGTAGGACCTGGTTCCGCCCTGTTTGTTGATGTACCACACCACTGACATGTTGTCGGTTTGAATTGCAATGGTCCCAGAAGGAAGAGAGTCTTGAAGGGCTCTCATTTCTAGGACATTGATATGCAGATGGTACTCATGAGGCTGCCAAGTGCCTTGGACTGTCCTGCCCAGATAAGTAACCCCCCACCCTATCAGGGAGGCATCCATGGTCACTGTGGCTACTGGTGGAGGCTAGATGAAAGGTCTACCTGAGACACTAGTGGGGAGTCCATCCACCAAGACAGGTGCCTTTTGCATGTTTCTCTAATCAGGATCATGTGAGACATGGGAAGCTCCTGAAAGGACCACTGCGTGAAAAGAAGCCACTGAAGAATTCTCATGTGGAAACGCGCTAATGGAACTAGAAGAATGGCAGCCACCATGGAGTTCAGAGCTTGAAGGACATATCTGACTTGAATCCTTTTGCACTGCATAAGGATTAATACTTGTTGACGAATTAAGGAAACTCTTTCCAGTGGTAATCTTGAAAACATCTCCCTTGTGTTTAATTCTACTCCTATGTAAGTGATAGACTGACAGGGCAACAAGGTAGATTTTTCAAAATTTATTGTGATACCTAGTTGAGTGCATGATGTGATTGTATAATCCAGTTGATGCCTGGTGGTAGCAGTGAGGAGCCAGTCATCTAGATATGGAAACACCTGAAATCCTTGATGCCTCAGGTGAGCCATGACTACTGCCATACACTTGGCGAACACCCAGGGGGCTGAGGTGAGACCAAAGGGCAGAGCTCTGAACTGGTAATGACTGGCCCCTACCCAGAAGTGAAGAAATCTCCTGGAGCGTCTGTCCATCTTGATATGGTAGTACGCGTCCTGGAGATCTATCAAGCACATCCAATTGTCCTGACCCAGAAAGGGTAAAAGGAATTGTAGCATGACCATCCAAATCTTTTCTCTTTGTACAGATTTGTTTAGTCTGCTGAGATCCAGAATCGGTCTCCAGTCCCCTGTCTTTGGTACCAAAAAGAATCTTGAGTAAGTTCCGGATCCGAGCTGGTCTGCGGGGACTTCCTGAATGGCTCTTTTTGCTAGCAGTTTTGAAACTTCTATGACTGCTTGCTTCCTCAGATTGGGTGGAATATCTGGAAGGGCCTTTTTTGACTGTAAGGGGGATTGATGGAAGGGAATTTTGTAACCTCCGGATATAATGGATAGTACCCATCTGTCTCTTGTTAAATTTTGCCAGGCTTTTTTTGGGTACAGTGAAAGTCTTCTCCCGACTGCCTCCAGAGGTGAGCAGCTGGGCAACCCTTCAGGGATGCTGGAAGGGCTTGCTAGAGAAGGATTCTCTGTTACCCTGGTTCTGCAGACCCCCCTCTGCCACAAGGGCGGTATCTGTTATTGTTGTTTCCCCTGCTGCCTCTGGAGGAAAAATCATCACGTGTGTCAGGCAAGGATCCCTGGGATTTCCAGAAACACATCTTCCCACTCTTCTGACCCTTGGGGTAAGGTCTAGAGGGAGTGGAAAAATGGACTCCCTCGGCAGAGAGAGTCTTGCCTTCTTGCTCACACCTGGTCAATGTGTCTTTCACCTGAGGCCCAAAGAGAAAGGAGCCATCAAAGGGAGTATTGGTGAAGGACGCTTGAAAGGGTTCTGCAAACTGACACAGCCACATCCAAGCATGTCTCCTGAGGGCCAAACCTGTGCCAGCGAAATCAGCCTCATGGAGGAGTTGATTATGGAATTAAGAGTCGCCAGCTGGGAAGCTACTTTGGCTTGTACTCCCTCATCTTGAAGGGCATCTCCAAGCTCTTTCAGGAGATCCCTTTGAAGATGAGTAAAATGACATTGATAGTTCAGGGACCTCATCGAGAAGGTCACTGAAGCAAACATTCACTTTCCATATCTGTCCATCATCAGAGACTCTTTGCTAGGGGGATGAACAGATGAAGAGGTTTCTACTAACTCTTTCTTGGTGGCTACTGCTACCACCATGGCATCAATAGGCACACCTTTGGAAAGGAATTGCTTATCCTGGGGGGCTGTAATAAACTTGTTAGGGCTCCTCAGAGTTGGTTCTACAGTGTCTGGAGCTGACCAAGCGTTTTGAGCCACCACAGACATGAGTGGGTCGAAAGGAGGAGAAACCCAGGAGGTGGAAGGTTAGGAACCGAATGCATCCAGGAGTACAGACTCATCCACGGTAGGGGCTAGGGAAGTTCAGTTCCCCCTCTGCCTAAGCATTTCAAGGATGTCTGAAAAGGAAACATCTTCAGAGGGGGACCTCGGGGACCCTTCTGATTCATCTAAGTCTGTATCTGAAGTGACAGACTCAGGGGAGTCAGTGTGCTTCCTCTTGCACTTCTTCTTCTGAGGGGGCTCCTCTGAGTGAACAGGGGAGGCCTCGGAAGAAGAGGGAACACCCAATGGGGTGTCCTGAGGCATCGGTTCCCTACGCTTGGGGTCTGGAGGAGGAGCAGAGGTTGGCACAGATACTATGGGGGATGGAGCCAATGGAGCTGGTAGCGGAGCTGTTTCAGGGGACAGCATACTCCGCATGACCTTGAAGGCATCCCGACCTCAAGGCAGAGAAAACTCTGGCTTCAGAGAAATAGGAATCTTTCTCTGCACTGAGGGCGACGGCTCCGAGGCCGATGTTGGAGCCGAGCTTACTTGCGCCGAAGCTCCGAGGGGGAGAACGGGGTTGGACAAGGGTTCAATGCCACTCGCCCCCTCGGAACTGACGAGAGAGCCCTAGCATCCAGATTCCTCATTAGAAGGAACAATCAAGGCAATCGGAGCCAAAGTTGGAGCCGAAAGAGAGATGGTGATCAGAGCCAATGGTTCCACTACCCACACACCAATGAACTCCGGCTCTGAACTCAATGGAGTCAGAGGAGGAATGGAAATAGAGGCAGTTGGAGCCGATACCTGTTGAGGTGGGCTGGATAGTAATTTAGCTAGGGCCTGTGACTTAAGCAGCCGACTTACTACTCTGTCTACATCATGATCCAAAAGCCTAGAGGATTGGGAGGAGTGTGAAGAATGGTGGCTACGTTCACTTTGTAATAATGGTGACCAATGCGCCGAGTGAATGGACTCTAAAGGAGGGACCTCAGTCTTTTATGGCTCCGTGACAGCTCCGAAACATCTGATGGAGCCAACGGAGGAGTTCTCTTGTCAGTCCCAGCCAGAACCGACATACTCGGTTGTTCCAGTACAGGAGTTGGCTCCGAAGGTGGAGCCAACAGTTTGACAGATTTAGGGGATTTAACTGGCTGAGAACTCTTTGCCGGTGAATTCTGAGGCTTCAATAAACCCCAAAGGATTCATTTCTTTTTGCGCTCCTGCAGGACCCTTGGACTAAAAGCGTGGCAAATAGAACAAGAGTCCTGCAGGTGAACAGCACCCAAACAATAAATGCAGCTAGTGTGCCCATCTGTCATAGACATTTTCTGACAGCATGAGTCACACTTTTTGAAGCCAGAAACTTTTGTATTCTTGGACATAACTCTCCCACTACACACAATCCAAGTACCACAATACGGACAGACAAAAAATCTCTACACTACTAAACGAACACAACAGATTTTTTATTTATTTATTTTTTTTATACAGTAACAAAAAAGAAAGGGAATGAGAGCCTCTAAGTTAAACGGCTGTCCTAAGGGAGGGGGGAGGGGATAACTCTCTAATTTAAACAAGTTCTTAAGAAAAAAAGGGACTGCAGAAAGAAGTGACATCCACAAACAACACCCACAGAGAATAAATCTATAAGGAGAAGTATACTAGTTTAAGAAGTTAAAGCAAATATAATTATATAAATATACAAAAGTATACAAGCCTGAGCCAGAAACGACACACCTTGTAGCTACAGTGGCAAACGAGATCTGGGTAGCTTTCGCTAGGCATCATGGGATAAGGGGTAGCCTCGAGCCAGTAAACAGCTCTCGAGCTATTGATGATGGCGACAGACAACTTAACATCTATATGTTATGCGTATATTAAACTACTGGTGCAGAAGTGTGTGTTGAGCAGGCTTTGTACAGTACTGAGCTTCAAGGATGTAGCCTACTGGAAAAGAACAGAAATGTATATAAACTATATACCTGTTCAAATGTATGTTTTAATAGTAGAAGCTGGAACATACACAGTTAACTTGCAAAGCTTCAAGAAAATAAGTTAAAATTAAAGTGTTTTATAATTGTATTATCTTTCAGTTTCAGTTCAATTGCAAACACAATGTCTAGAGCTAGACATTTTGCATTGTCTTGAAACAGAAATAATTACAAGGTTTCAAATGTAAAAGTGTTTTATTGTTTTACGACTTCCATGTTCTGCAAACTTCTGAGAGATATGTACTTCTCACACAGAGATGTTAAAATTCTGTTAGTATCTGTTTACCCTGGGAACTGAAGGTAGGTGACAAAGAGTGATGTCATCTAAGCTACTCCAGCAGTAATGTTTATTATTAATTTAAGAACTCTCTCAGAGAGAAACTGGGCATTTTGTATCTTGTCTTGGACCCAGAAACATCCACTCAGCACTTCTGCCCGAGTGTTTTCTGTAAGTAAGACTTAGGGCATAGTGTCTTTCTTAGATATAGATAGGAGTATAGTAAAGACTAGTTTAGATGTTTTCTGTATTTATTTGAGGCTTTAGTTCAATGTTGTTTTAAAATATTTCCTGTGATTTTTGAACTCTGAAGTAACTGTTTGAGTTTTCTGAGTATTGTCTTGTTCTCTTATTGTTTATTATTAAATATAGTTAACCCTATCTTTGTGGCTGATATTTGTGAGACATATTTAAGCTCTTAGAGTATTTGCATATGTATTTAGTGACACTGTACAGGCCACTCCTAAATAGTACTGCAAGTCTTGGCCAAAATTACCATTTGGATTAATAGTAATATTACACAGTAGGATTGGACACCCTTTGTAAGGGCCTTATGGTAGCGGATAAGTAAGTGTGGCTGCAGGCAGCTGATATTACCTTATAGTCTGGGCATAAGGGGGCATAGCTAGTAAACCTGTGCAGCCTTTCCCAGGTGTGTGTATATGTGTGTGTGTGTGTGTGTGTGTGTGTGTGTGTGTGTGTGTGTGTATATATATCAATCAAATCCCAAAGTGTGTGTGTGTGTGTGTGTGTGTGTGTGTGTGTGTGTGTGTGTGTGTGTGTGTGTGTGTGTGTCTGTATGTGTGTGTGTGTGTCAGCTACTTGGGCAGGAACATGCAGCACTTGTTGGACAGAGAGGGTGCTGGAGGTTTTAGCTTGTCCACTCAGCTGAGATGTGAACCCTATAGCTGTGCCAGTGGGGAGTCTTATTGGTGATCTGGAGAAAGAGGAAGAAACCAGTCCCAGACTGACTGTGATCTCTATGGGCTCTTAAGGGAAACTGGACTTTATTGTGTGTGTATTTGTCATCCTCCCATTGTGTATGTCCCTCACTTCTGCCAGTGGTGAGGCTTGAGGCTCCTTGATTACTGGGCCAGTGCAGGGGCATCACATGTACTATAAGCACAGATCCACATGTAGTAATAAACAAAGTTTATGTTTATTAAATAGTTCTAAACTTTTCTTAAACAAGTTGAAAGTGAAGAATAATGCAGAAGTAAACTAATTTTATTGAAGATATTAATGCTATCAGGCTAACCTTTCTCCTAAGCTCATCATATATATATATATATATATATATATATATATATATATATATATATATATATATATTTATTAAAAACTACAGTTTGTATATTACTAGGCTAGAAGGTGACCACGGTAATATGTTCTCCTTATAACAGCAAAACCGTGCAATATAATCCACTCAAAGCGATAGAAAAAAGTCTCTGTTTAGAGTAAAACTGGTTTATTAAACGTACTCAGGTTAGCGCTTTCACAAATGCTTCTTCAGACCATTAATTTTCAAAAAACCTTTCAATTAAACTTTTATAACAAACTCTCACGTGATAAAATAGATTATACATATCAATCAGGATTGAAAGGTATATCATTGTTATTAACTGCTTTGTATATTCCTAGCATTTATGTTGATCCATGTCAATTCTAAACAATGTTTCAAATAACAACACATCAAACTATTCTAACTATATAAATACTTTGTTCTGACGATGTATGAATTTATGTCAAAACTTAAATTGTGTATAGATATACCTAATTGCAACTTGGCAACAATTTTAAAAGTTGCTTAAAAATTTTTTATAAACTAGCTCCATCTGAACTTATTGATAGACACTTGCGACTGTAGGCATAAAAATATATATAAAAATATGATATAGGATTCTTCTTGAACATAATAAAATAATGAAATAAAATGCTGACCGTCATGATCAGAACCAGCAGTTACTTGTTAATAAACATTATGATAGTGTAATCCATATATTTTGAATATAGAATACACATTGCATGCAGGATATCATAGATAGTTTATGATATATAGTACATCATATTTAAGGATTGGAACATAGTTCTATAAACTGCATATGACTGAATGCTATTGAGTGGTTGATTAATACTCGCATGATACCATGCAGTTCGATGGACATTATTTATGGTTTGGATCTGGTTGTGGCCGGTGCGGTTACTTGTTACTTTAGAATTGACATGGATCAACATAAATGCTAGGAATATACAAAGCAGTTAATAACAATGATATACCTTTAAACCATGATTGATATGTATAATCCATTTTATCACATGAGAGTTTGTTATAAAAGTTTAATTGAAAGGTTTTTTGAAAATTAACGGTCTGAAGAAGCATTTGTGAAAGCGCTAACCTGAGTATGTTTAATAAACTAGTTTTACTCTAAATGGAGACTTTTTTCTATTGCTTTGAGTGGATTATAGTGCACGTTTTTGCTGTTATAAGGAGAACATATTACCATGGTCACCTTCTAGCCTAGTAATATACAAACTGTGGTTTTTACTTTATCTGCGGTTAAGAGGTGTTTATTTTGCAGAGAACTTCATACTTTTTGGAATATATATATATATATATATATATATATATATATATATATATATATATATATATAGTTACATACACACACACATATACATATATGGTCTACTTCTATATATGATATCTGTTTCTCTAGTTGTTAGTGTGTTTCTTTCTTCTTCTATATATCAAACTGCTAAAATACCGATGACCAAAAGCTTTAGACTAAAATATTGTAACTACATAATATCGACAGCTCAGAAGATCAAGATTCACATAACCGATGGCCCAAAATATCAAAAATAAGCATGCCAGTGTGAGCACCCTTCAAACTATGTCTACTTGTGGTTCCAAACATGTTCTTCTTGCAAATCCTAGCCCCATGGAAAATCTTTCCAACCATAGTAGCCTGCAACCACCAATACCAGTAGTCCAACAACAAGATACAGTTATCATACGCATTTCTCCCATACCTTCACATTTGTGGAAACTGACAGACTAAAATGATACAATCAGTAAAATGTGCATCACCCATGTTTCATGTACATTCCATGAATACCTTCTACTAAGCATCCGTGACTAACCATCATAATGTAAATACATATGAATTACATTTTCAGCAGTCTCGCAATAGCTTGAATAAAGTCAATGGGTGAATACCTATCTTTATTACCTAGGACTCTCTTGAACTGTGCACGCCTCTGTATAAGCATTCTTTTCTTAGGCGATGGAGGACCTCCTGCTGCTAGTCTTGCCTGCAACTCTTCAACACAATTCTTCTCTCTAGTAAGAACTGTCATCAATACTGATAAATCTGTAGCCTGAGCACCAAGTACACACTTTAGGCGGTGATGCCATGTCTCAATGGAGTTTTGAGTGCATGGTAAGAATAGTGCATTCAGGTAAGAGATGTTCCAAAATGACACAGGGAAGAGTGGTGGAAATCTAGTAAATGTTGTAGTTCTAGTGGAGAATTTCCTCACTTTCCCTAACATGTACCAATCTGAGAAATATCTGTCCAACTTACTACCCTCAATAGGGAATGACTCCTTTAAGATATTAAATGTAGGCAGTACCTCTTCCTCAGGCAGAAAAGCTAAGGCAACCAAACACTTTACAGAGAACTGGAATTTTAGAGATGAATTATATAGTGACACTAGCCCAAGATGTTGAACTTTCCTCCAGATGCTCTGTCCGAAATGGAATAAGCATCCTTTTGAAGCAACCCCACTGACATTTAACCATATACTCTTTATAGCTGCCACTTCAAAATTACACAACACAGACTGTAAGTTAGGTTTGAAACCATTATCAGATAATAAATAGAATACACAGTGCCACATCATATTGTAAGCTCTCAATGACTTTTTTGTCATTAAGCAATACAACAGTGGCACTGACTTGCTATATCCCCCATATTTTATGAGGCCATGTACACTATATAGCTGTCTGCACAACACACCTTTACAGAAATGGGTACCATCCATAATCCAAATGGGGTATCAAATAAGTTATTCACAGTACTGCAGACAACCACAATATTTCCACTGCATTCATCTACCATTCTTTTCTCAACAAATATTCCTGTCTGAAAAGATAACATACTCATATCCAACGTTTCAAGAGCCAGGTCAGGTACATGTTTTTCATCAAAATGTTTATGCTCCACTCTACCTATCTGCTGCAAAAGGGCTTTCCTGGTAGGTAAACTAGGAATATACTCTAGTGAGATTGAGGCAATAGCATCATCTACCAGAATACATGGAGTGTCCCTTGATATAGCTGCTTTATGCTTTAAATCACTACACATACTGTAATTCTGTACCTCAGCAGAATCAGCTGCGTGATTATGAGGTACTATTTTTAACAACTGTTCACCTTCCGATAATGATAGCATGACAGTTCTACCCTTACATTTGCCTGCATGCTTAAGCTTACAATACCAATATCTCCTCAAGTGTGTTTTTTTCTAAATGACACACATAGCCATCTATTAACAGTGCTTCCTTACTTCTTTGTGACTTGACTCTCTCATACAATTCTCCAAGGACTCCCGGTGCTTCGTAACACGGGTCAGCCATGTTTACTATGTGGTGCGTCATACAACATGTTAAAGTGGCAGAACTCCATTTAAACACTTGTACTCTGGAAAATAACAGCACATAACTTTTGCATGTTAGGTAAGCCATATTCGAGATTGTGATATTCGGTTATGTGTATTTTCGGTATTATGTAGTTACAGTATTTTAGTCTCAAGCTTTTGGTTGTCGGTATTTTGGCCGTTCAATATATAAGTAGTCCCATTTTCTTTTATATTTTTCTTCTTTTTCAGATTATGTTATCAATCAAATCAAGTTAAGTTAAAAAAACTAAATCACATTAACTAAAGGTCGAACTCTTTTTAGACTCCGTATAAATTAAGTTGGTCACTAGCATAATTAAATGTGAAATATATTTAAAAAAAATGAAGAGATTGAAATTCAGTAATAAATTAGGCATACAGAGTAATGTCTAGTGTTGAAATATATAAATTACTAGTTATTCAAAATCAGCTTTTCTGAGATCATAACAGAGGTCCTTTTACAAGACACCATAGTTACTACATTATTCAATAAATACAATCCAAAAAATATCAAAAAGTCTAATTTAAACTAGGTAAAAGCATTGCACCTAGTATAATGATCCACTATTGTTCTTTTTTAGATAACACATCATGCTAATGCATGTTATTATCTGCATGCATCACTGATTTTCTATACTAATATTTACTTATTTATCCTTGCTGATCAGCTTAGTACCATTAGGCTAGTGGCCTCTTTAAAGAGTAGACATGAACCTAGCGACTAGAAGCTTTAATGAATGTTTGAATAAAATGTCGATTTCACACTGGTATCTGATATCATTATGACATTCTAATATCTGAATGTCAGCATTCTTAATGTTTTTTTCCCAGATGGAATGCAAAGCATGAAAAAATGGCCATGTATCTCACCCATTTGTATCCATAAGTAATTAATTGCTGGATGGAAAAAAATCTTTGGAGTTTAAGATGATGTAAAACAAGTATTTTTGTCATGTATTTATAAAATGAGTAATTGTCACAAGGAGAGCTACCCTTTAAACGTTCATACTTCACAAGTCATCTTGCAATTTTTTTTATTAGTCATCCTTTCAAAGCCATATACATTTTTCCAATATAATTTCTTTAATGTCAATGCCTCTTTTCAAGATATTCCAGTATTTATCAATAATGCCCAGAGATATCTTAGTGTTGTTGCCATGTGTATTTATTAATGATAGCTCATAATTACTTTTCTTTTGATGTGCATTACAATTAGATACGTTTGTTTCTTAGACTTATCTGTGAAACATCTTGCTGATCTCACATATTCCATATCATAAACACAGAGTCTAGGAGAATAGCTAACCTTAGCATGAGTTTTGCAGGCTGTCTTCATTTCTTTGTTTATTACAACACCTGGCCAATTAACTATAATCCAACATCAAGGAAGGTTACAAGCATGCTGAAATTTCCATTCAGTGCTAAGTTTTAAAATAATGATATATAAAAAAAATTGGCCATACTTAGTTTCTGAAGGAACTCAACTTTTTTAATGTATGATTAGCATTTCCATCCACTAACTGGACTTCATCAGATCATGTTTTCAAAAACAGCTTTATCCACAGAAAACATATACTTACACAAACAACAAAGTTATAAATCAAGATTGAAAAACATCCATAAACATGAGGTAAGAGTATCGGATGACTCATGATAGGCTTGATAGATAAACTATTCACAGCTGCAGCATTAAAATGAGCCTAAGATACCATTCTACAAGTTTAGTTATCTCAAAAACCTTGATGGAAATTTGAATCTTCATCATTGGGACAAACTTCTCTAGCTAATTAGCATGACAAACATCAATAGTCATTGGATTAAACAGCAAGAAAAGGGACCAAACCTTAAAATTACATAACTAAAGTGTATACTTGAAATCAGAAAAAAAAAATAGGGAAAAACACTCAAAATATGTATAATATGAATTCTCAAAAATGTAAATCAATGACCCCAGCTAACCAGGCAAATAGTTAATGTTCTCTGAAACCAAAAACAGAATCTTAGAAAATAAATCAAAGGAGGGAAGCCCAAAGCCCAAATGAACAAATTTCAAGCTAAGGAACACCATATATGATAACAAATAAATAAAAAAAAACAATAAAAATAAATTGTAAAAATCAGAAAGCCTAAATCAGTCCAAGAACACTTGTCAGAGTGCAACTGAAAATCAGATTTCCAGCACACAATCAAAAAACTGGTACAAAAGTACAATAAATAAATAAAAATAAGCAGTAATCAAAGTCAGGTTGAAAGCATACCAGACATGAATTTAGAAGCAACAGAATCAGATAAAACCTCTCTAGGGAAAACAATTAGAAACTATAAAGAATCATAAAACTTGTGCAAAATGAAGATAAGAAAATAAGCTGAAATAAAAAAGTAATAAACCAAAGTCAAACATACTAAAAAAAAATAAAACCAGTAATTAGACCAGAGTCTGACTACAATAAGAGAAAAATGTAACAAAATACATTGATTTAACTAAATTTTACACCTAGGTGTCATCAAAAAGAAAACAAAACTGTTTAGCCACACAAAAGATCAACAGATTGAAAACAAAGTAAAAAAAAAAAGACCAGGAAAATTGTAATATGTAATGTGTTTGAGTGTGTATGTGTCCTGTTCAAGGCAGGTGCAATAAACTTAATATTGTCTGCAAAATTGAACTGAGTCTTAAACCACAAATAAATGAGAACAACAATAATAGGGTTTATAAAAAAACAGGAACATTAATTCACATGGTAAATAAGTGTTTCTACCCAAAGGGGCTGGTAGATCAAATAAAAAAAAATCTGAGCCTCCTAAAAGGTGTGATAAGAATACAAAAATAGAAAATATAAACATAAAAATAACAGAAATGAAAGTAAAAAAATGGTAACAAATGGCCTTAGCAGTAGATAATCTAAGATAAAAATAATTATATACCAGTTATAAATATAAAAATAAATAAACCCCTCAAAACTAAACTAAGTCATAGAAAACATAAATAAAATTATTTTAATAAATATAACAAAATAAACAAACAATAAGTGAAAAAAAATATAAAAATAAAAATGAAAATATATAAAAAGTAAACCAAATATAAACACATATATACACACACACACATATATATATATATATATATATATATATATATATATATATATAATATTAAAAAATAATAGGAATAAAAAGTCAATGGAAGTAATACCTATAACCAAATATGCAAATGGAAAAAAGGATGACATACAAACACAATAAAATAATCATATAATGCCCAAGTCAGGAGTGGCAATGTCCGAAAGAGCATTTTCCAAATTATCAACGAAATATTAGTAAAATTTTGTGATCCATTTTATTGGGTTAAAGAATGCTCTTGATACAATAAGCAACATTTAGATCACATTGGTCGCAAGCATCCAGATAAATTTGCCATTCCAGCTCCTTTTCCAGAATGGCACTACAGTTACCCTCTAATGGACCAATGTTGACAATGTCCAGAATGTGAAAAAAAACCACTATGCTTCGGAGGAGAACTCTTGCTTAAATTGTTTCTAATCTGAGAATTTTATTGAGCTATCCTTCTTTTCAGTTTAGAAATAGTTTTCCCCACATAAAAACAAACAAACAAAAAAACAAAACAAACAAAAAAAAAGAATATTTGGAGTACTGGGCTCTATACACAGCCTTCTTAGTAGTGCAATTTCCAGACACTTTGTTGGTGCATTTTTTCCACAAGCTAGAATAAATAAAAATAAAAAAAAATACCAAGAATCTCACTACTATCTGTTAACTGTTCTCTCAAAATAAGCTCTTTTGTTTGTCCAGTGTAATTAAACCCAAACTCGTGTAATAATCTTCTCTGTGGTTCACACAGAGAAATGTCATCCCTTACTTTGAGGTCCGTCATAATATTCAGAATATATCTAATAGAAGCATTTTCACATCTGTTCGTGAAAAAGTCTTTGTGAAGGTCAAGCAGATTCTTAAGGAAATGACCCATTTCTTTAGACACCTGAGCTGTCCTCCTTCTCTGTGATTTAATTACATTCCTTTTGATCACTTGTTGCTGCACACTGCTGGCATGAAGAAGTAAGTTAACCTTGGGGGTGTGGCTTGCAATACACATCATGGTGAAGTTCTTGCGACTGCAGATTCTTATACATAGTGAGTTCCAGAAAACTGATCCTGCGGAAATCATAATGGGTGGTAAATTTCTGAAAAGTTGATTGGCCAATATGAACAAAACATTCCTTTAGAAATGCAATGGACTCTTTCCATACAATAAAAATATCATCAATAAATCTCATCTAGAACTTAATGAAGCACCAGAACTCTGAATTATACACTGTTTCATTCTCCCATTAAGTGAGGCAGTGTTAACAAGCTAACAGGCCATAGCTGCTTCCATAGCAATTTCATATGTCTGTTTGTAAATCTTATCATTAAAGCCAAAAATGTTTTATTCTTAACCAGATGAAGTATGTTTGAAATAAGGGTAATCTCACCTGGGAGGCAGTGGTTTTCATAGCCATTGTATCTCTCATAGCTTCAATTTAATAATCATGTAACAACATTGTGTAGAGTACCTCTACATAAACAGTCACAAAAGTGAATCCAAAGAAACAGAAATGCCCAACATGGCTTTAGACCCAAACACAGTACTATAACTGCTTTAAAAGTTTCACCAATATTGTCAATGAGCTCAGAAACAATGGCGAACTTCTATCCTCCATTTTACTTGACATGTCTAAGGCCTTTGAATTGGTAATTCACAAAAATACTCAAAAAACTAGTCTCCTCAAATCTCTCTTAACCAGCCCTAGCATGGTTTCACAGTTACTTAGGTTGCCAATAAGCAATCAAGTGGCAAAATGAACTGTCTATCCTACTACCCATACAAACAACAGTTCCACCATCAAGTCACAACTTTAATGCAGCAAAGCTGTTGGGTAATCCACCCTTTCTTAATGCTAATACCATTACATAATACATACAACAGAGAATATTTGTATGTTGCTTGACACTGTTTTTACAAAAAATTTATTCATTTTTGATAATGTGCCATTTTTACAGTTAGCTGGGGTAGCCATGGGAACACTAGTGGCTAATACTTATGCTAGTCTTGTCCTCCACCAATGGGAGAAAAAGTATATCTATGATGAAAATAATGCTTAAATAAGAACACTGAATTATATTTGAGATTTGTGGATGATTGTTTTCTCATTTGGAATGGGACCATAAATGAGTTGACTGAATTTAACACTTATTTAGATATCACTACAAGTTTTCTTAAATTTAAGATGACATGCTCTGTTAGTGATATTGTATTTTTGGATGTACATCTGAAAAAGAAAATTGATAATAGAAACTATTATTTATAAAAAAGACATGCATGCCTGCCGATATATGCACAAGCAGAGTTTACATGCACCTCATGCTTTTACAGGAATTATGAAATCTCAGTTTAGTAGGACTAGTAGACTTAATACTGACAATTTAAAGTTTGCTGAGCAGTTAAATGAAATGGCTACTGAATTTATAAATAGTGGTTATAACCGGGTAGATGCACTTAAAATTGTAGAAGATGTAAAATTAAATAGGCCACATTCTTTAAAGCCAATCTTTTTAGAAAGTGAATATACCACACCTCAGGTGAAATTGCATTATGATAAAATTAATATAAGGACCAATGATGTCAAGAGAATTATACAAAAGAACTGGGTTATTGTATTAGCATCACCTGCCTTACGAACCATCATAGATGATAAACCTTAGTTTTCTTACAGGAATCTTAGGAATTTGAAGAGAAGGCTGTGTTATAAAGATTTTAAGAATAATGAAAGTCGTAAAATAGGGATAACATTTGGTACTTTTAGCTGCTTGGCTTGCAGTTGTAATGACATTTTGGTGCATAATAGTGATAGATTCAATCATACTACATTCAACAAGCAGTTTAATTTTTAATGTATATCTACATGTAATGCTCCTCATTTTACATGAGTAAGACAACTACAGAATTGAAGGAACACATTATTAAGCACAAGTCGGATATCCATAGAAATAATGATAAAGATGCATTGTGTAAACACATTATGTGCAGGATATAGATCATTTTTTAGGTTTAGGGTAACAGACATGGTACAAAAAGGAATTAGAGGAGGTGATATAAATAATTACTTTGAAAGTAAAGAGTATAAATGGATCATTAGGTTGCATGCAGATTTTGAGCCTGGTCTCAATACTCTTAGGTTCATAGGTTCATAGGTTCATGCTAGGCTATCTGCCCTAGGGCATTTATAAGCCTAGCTAGAGTGTGTTTGGCTTTCACCACCCATTTTAAATTAATTTTGCTATGCCCTTTTTCAAGGTTAGTATACTGTGCCTCTGTCTAACAGTGACACAGAAGTGATACCCGGTGTAAACCTATGATCTCCCATCCACTCTTCAAGATTCCTCTTGAAGAGAGTCAATGAGGGACTCTGCCTAACCTGGACTGGGATTTTATTCCAGAGTGAAGGGAGCCTCTGGGTTATGAATCTGTCCCTCCAGCATGTCCTATTTATTTTAGTGTTGAGGTTCAAGTCTCTCGAGCACGTAGCTCGATGGGATTTGGATTTTCTGAGGTGCAGTATGTCCATTAATTCCGAGTTGGACATGGCTTTATACATCAGGCACAGATCGCCTCTGAGCAGGTGGTATGCCACTGAGTAGAGCTGGAGTTTCTTTAACTGGGCAGCATATGGCAATTGTTGGAGCCCTTTGATCCTCTTGGTGAGGTACTTTTGGGGTCTTTCCAGTTGCTGCAGGTATCTGGTAAGGTACATCCCAAAAGGGGCATTGTACTCAGTTATGGGCCTGATGAGGGATGAGTAAAGAGGCATGATGACCTCCCGTGATCTAGATGTGAATCCCTTCATGATTAGGTGGGCTATATAAAATGTTTTTCTAACTACTTTGGCCACGTGGTTGTCAAATGAGAGATTGCTATCAACCTGGGTCCCCAGGTCCCTAATTACTTCTTCTGTACTTAATGGATTACCTCCTATGTGGTAATTTGTGGGCACTTTGTTTTTGCCAAAGGGGATGACTATACACTTTTTGGCGTTTAGCTTGAGGCCATGGCTCTGGCATCAGTTGTCTGTTTCTATGAGGCCCTTTTGGAGGATGCTTGTGTCAGCTGGAGAGCCGATTATGGCGCCCAGTTTGCAGTCATCTGCGAACTTGGTCAGCCACAGTCCTTCCGTGTTGGCCTGTACCTCCGAGAAATATATACCAAACAAGAGAGGCCCCAGGATTGAGCCTTGCGGGATGCCACTTGTAACTGGTTTGGAGTCTGACATGGCTCCAGCAATTCTAACCATATGGGCTCTGTCCTTGAGCCAGTTTGCAACCCATCTAGTGACATAGGGGTTTATATTTAAGCTGGTGAGCTTATCTATAATGCCCAAGTGGGGTATTGTATCGAAGGCTTTTGCGAGGTCCAGGCAGGCTGTGTGGACCACCTTCCCCTCGTCAATGGCCTTGGTGACTGTTTCAAAGAAATCAACCAGGTTTAAGAGGCAGGATCTGCCCTTAACAAAGCCAAACTGGGTAGGATTCAGTGTCTGTAGGTCCCCAATATCTTTATTTATGAGGTCCATGATGATCCTTTCCATAGCTTTGCAGACCAAGCTAGTCAGACTTATGGGGCAATAGTTTCCAGGATCCATTGAGGCACCACCTTTGTGGAGAGGGACCACTGTTGCTGTACGCCACTCTTTGGGTACATATCCTGTAGTAAGGCTGAGATTGAACAGTAGTTTTATGTTTCAGTTTAGCTCTTCTTGGAGTTCATGGAGGATGCAGCCCTGGACACCGTCTGGTCCCATTGATGCTGTGTTTTTTGCTTTGTAGAGGGCGGCTCTTACCTGAGCATCTGAGATGTCGGGGGGGCAGCACTCTGCTGGGATAGATATTTGCCCTTTTGGTGGGGGGGGGGAGTTTGTGCTGAACCTGTCAGCTAGGATGTTGGCAATGTCTGTGGGTTTGGTGTATTTTCTTGCCATTTTGGACTAATTCTGAGCATATCTGGAAATTCCCACCCAGGTTCCTAACATAACTAAAGAAAGCCTTGTGATTATCCTTAGTGTCCTGTGCTATTTTTCTCTCGAAGCTGGCCTTAGATGATTTTATGAGTGCCCAAAGTTTTTTGCTAATACTGATCAGAGATGCCTTCCCTTTTTGGGATTTTGCTCTATCATGTAGTAGCTTCCTCCTTCTATTGTATAGTTTGTTTATGGCTGAGGTCCACCAGACAGGACATCTGCTTTTGGAGGATTGGGTCTTGGTTTTATTTGGGATTGCATGATCCATGCATTCCTGATGGTGTTCATAGAATGCGTTTATAAAGGATTCTGCGGTCTGGGCCATATTTTCCACAGGCCAGGGGGCTTTGAAGGATTCCACCTCAGTTTTGAGGAGTGTGAAATTTGCTTTAGAGAAGTTTTTCACTGTGGTTTTCTGGGCAGGGGGTGGGGTCGGGATGTGAATATCCAGTGAGATTAGTTTATGGTCTGATCTTACCAGTGAGGGATACACTTCTGGTCTGGAGCATAGAGTCCCCATGTTGGTGATGATCAGGTCCAGTATGTTTTCCCCTCTTGTGGGAGTGGTAACAAGTTGTTCCATAGCATTTGAGTTTATAAATTCTAGGAACCTTTGGGCTAGGGTGTTGGAGCTAGAGTAATGCTCCCAGTCTATGTTTGGGTAGTTGAAGTCGCCCAATATAATGGTGTTTGGGGAGACCTTCATATTTTCCAGTGTTCTCAGGAAGGCCAAGTGGGGTTCCTGGGTTTGGGAGGGTGGTCTGTAGCAGGCTATAAACTGGAAGGCAGTTTTACCCACTGTTAGTTGCACATGGATAGTCTCTGATGCTTCGTGCTGTGCCACCAACCTGGAGGTGTGGGTATCTTTGACGAATATTGATACTCCCCCTACTTTTGTGGTTCGGTCCAAGTTTTGGGGCCGAAAAGTATGGTATGAGGTATAACCTGGTAGTGCTGGGGTGCTCTCGGGAACATTGAACCAGGTTTCTGTTACTGCACAGATATCGATGTTCTCCATGCTAAGGAGAGTTTCGAGTGCATGCATCTTGAGGTTTAGACTTCTGGCGTTGAGTAGCATTACTCTTAGTTTCTTATCCCTTGCGATACCTATGGAGGTGGGGTTGTCTTTTGAGCTTTGCCTAAAAAAGGCACTATGGGGGTAGCAAGAGCCTTTGCCAATATCTGAAAGCCCAGGGGTGATAGGTGCAAGCTGTCCCTAGCGAAGCATCGTGGCTTATCGAGCATGTCATCCCAGGCTGACAGGCATTGGATCCCCTTTGAATGACACCAATACTTAAGCCAATTGTTGAAATTGATCATCTTGTCATCATATTGTGGCATCATTCTTGGTGATGGTAAGATGCTACTCAAGGTCAGGGTCATACCGGCCTGGGCTACATGCTCAGAGAGCTCCTCTATGTCTCTTTTCATGTAGTCCAGGGAGGTACATCTCAGGTCATTCACACCAGCATGGACAATGACTGAGTCATATCTGTACTTGCCTTGGAGTGACCTGAGTGCTTGTGTTATGTGGCAGATCCTAGCGCCCGACAGGCAGCTCACCGTGACCTTCTCCTTGTTCAGCCTGGTGAGTGGGACGTCAGTGTGCCTGACGATAGAGTCACCTATTACAAGTGTATCAGGTGTGTTGTTTAGCCTTAAGGGCTGTGACTGTTCGGCACACTGTCTTTGTGAGCTATGTGTTGCACGTATTTTGTTTTGGGGTAGCGGTTGCTTGGGTTTCTGCTTTGGAGGTCTCTGCTGCTTAGGCAGATTTTTATTTAGAGCCTCTGAGTATGTTTTTGTGTGTTTATGTGTTTGGTTTGCTGTCGTGGTAGGTCTATGTGAAACTGGAATTGTAGTGAGTGTGGTTTCCTTCTCCTCCTGACTGGTTATGCCAGTACTGAGTTGAGAGAGCTTAGTCTCCAGTTTGGCTATATGGTTGCATCTCTCACATGTGTTGGAATTTGTTGGGAGGAGGAGAGGGTTGTCTGTGTACATGAGGTAGTTGTAACATTGCCTCAAGATTCCCGGATTCACCAGCTGGACCGGAGAGGAGATTGACACCTGACCTTTGGACATGCTAGTATTAAACCCATTGCAAACAACATTTATAGAAGTGTTTTATTATATGTCTGTCTTTTTAAAGAATTTTTATTAGGGGTATTATGTGATTTGTTGTCTGTGGTCATCTGATACTTTTCTGCTCTTATTTAAATTGCTGTATGCACTATGTAATGGTATTAGCATTGAGAAAGGGTGGATTACCTGAAAGCTTTGCTGTAATAAAGTTGTGACTTTATGGTAGAACTGTTGTTTGTGTGAGGTTGCGTTGGTGTTTTCCAGTTACCACGATATCAGCCTTTTCCATTGGTTTTACTCTACTAGCCATCTCAATCTGTGTGCCAAAGCATCAATACTTGGTCCACTGCTTTTCACCATCTGCACCAACAAACTCTGCATTGCCACTCACCTAGCCACCATTGTACAATACTCCAATGACTCCACCATCATCTGCTCAGCTCCATTCCTTTCAGAACTCTCAGAAATTACCAAAAAAACCCTCACAGACATAGTAAACTATCTCTTAGAATACCAGTTCCTACTCAGTCCAAGCAAAACTAAGTTAATGCCTTTCTGTAATACCAAATCACATAGCCACCTTCCCCCATTTATCTACCACTCTGCCAATAAAACAATTGAACCCTGATGAACACATCAGACTCCTGGGTGTCACAATCAAAAACAGTTTTAAATTTGACAAACACTTAGCACTATCCATCAAAAAGGTCCACATAAAGCTTGGCATACTCCACAGATCCAAACCATACCTTACACAGTCCACCTGACACTCCATAGCTAGGACACATTTACTTTCCACCCTTCTATATGTCTCCCCATTTCAAAAATCTTAGAAAAAAACTGACATAAACACATTTGAGACCTGCTACAGTAAACCATCCACACAGATTACAGCACTGCTATGCCCTATGCAAACTAAAATGGATAGAATTACCCAATCTACTATCCTTAAACCAACTAACTAATGCTGACTCCATTACTTATCAACCTGGCAACTGCCCTGCACTCAGAAACTTAATTTCAACCCTACACCAACTCCAGAACTCTGAGATCCTCTGACAAATCACCTTGAAAAGTCACTAAGTCCAATAATAGCTTTGGATATTCTATCTTTTCCAATCAGATATCCAAAAAATGGAATTCAATACCTCAACACATATGTACCATATCCAACATCTCCAGTTTCAAAACCCTTCTCAGGATTCACCTTTCCAACAAATGGCTATGTTCCTGTAACACTCCTGGATAACCCTTCACTACTTTTTCTTAACTACCTCCAAATTTCTCCTTTAGGTCTCATTACTCCCCTTTAGCTCATTAAATCTTAGCACACCTAACCCACACTCTTCTGTCTTTCTCTTCACCCTAATTCTTTCTCTTCCTTCTCTAGATAGCCAAATTTACCTTACACAATACTAAAATACCAACAAACTAACTGATGAAGTGATCAGTCTCTTAGAATTGTAACTATTGGCTGCCATGGTAATATTGTGCTTTTTTGTTTATTGGATATTGTTGTATATATGTTATTGCATACTGAATAGTATTCTTATATATTTCTTCCTCTACATTTCTACAGACATGCACCATCTTTGTCTCCCATGTATTTCCATCTTGGTCTGTTGTTTACCTCCTGTATTGTGAGGTTTGGGAATAGTAAAAAATCTTGGCAGCTTAGTGTGTGCAGCTGCTAAAAAGTTATATAGTCTTGCATTAATAAAGACATAAAACTGTTGTAGTATGTCATAAATGCTTTTATGACAGTCTCCAAGTTCACTTTGTGATAAAAATCAATCTTACTGAGCATGTCTTCAATTTTTGGATATATTTCACTCTCGGTAAAAAACAACTTTCATTAACCAACAAGAGTTATCTGAGCTCATATCTCTGAGGGCTTTACATTTCGTTCTTTTTCATATTGTAAATTTTTTGGGGGCAGGGTCTGCTCAGATCTCTTCTAATGTCTGTTTCACAATTGCACTCTAAAGCACTCAATTGATGGCAGAGTAAAAATCACTCTTTCTCCATTGCACTCGGTACCGGTTGCTGTTAACAGTGTGACAATGGGAGATTCTGACAGCACAGCTATCTGAAATTTTGTAAATAATTATATGTCATTTGTGAATATCAGCATGATCCATATAAGATGCTTGTGGTACAAATGTATTAGAGCTGTATGTCATGTGTATATCAAACTGCTGGTACAGATGTATGTTTTGAAAAGGTTTTTGCAAAGTGCTTGAAATGTATCCACAGTGTACCCTACTGGAAAAGAACAGAAATGTACATACACTATTGTAACTGTTTAGATGTATGTATTTTAACAGTGGAAACTGGGATACAGGAGGTTAACCTCAGTCTAGTAAATTTTAGAAAAATAGCTGAAATTAAATTACTTTATAGGCCAGCCTGGAGACACAGAGTCTGTGCTGAAAGCTTTCTGTATACTGTCTTGGAAGTATTTTATTGTTTTATGACTTTCAGCATTTGCCAAAGTTCTGGGGAAAAGCCCTTGTCTATGTATTTTTACAGGTACATGCTAAATGCTACCAGCTGCCATCAATGCCTGTTTTGGGCCTAGGGACTGGAAATCAGATGACAAAAAATTATGTCAATCTGCAAGCTAGCCCAGCAGCAATATTTGAGATATTAATCTGAGAACTCTCTGAGAGAGACACACAGCATTCTGTATTCTGTCTTTGACCTGACAACAACAACCGGAGAAGATACATTCATCACATCTGCCTTGCTCTGTAAGTAGATTTCTAGGGAATAGTAACTCTTTTAGATATAGTCAGAAATATAGCAAAACTTAGTTTAGATATTTTTATTCATTTATTTGAAACTGTCCTGCAATGCTGTTTTAAATATTTCCTGTGATTTTGAACACTGATGCCACTGTAAATATATATTTAGTATTGTATTGTTCTTTTATTTATTATTAAATATATTTAAACATTTAATTGTGGCAGATTTATTTAAGTTCTGAGAGTATTAGCATATTTATTTGGTGACATTGTGGGCCACTCCTAATAGCCTTGGGTCTTGGTCAAATTACCATTTGTATTAATAGTATCACTACACAGTAAGATTGGACACCCTTTGTTAAGGGCTTTAAAGTAGCTGATAAGGAGCGGGTTGGTGGCAGTTTTAACTACTTTATAGTCTGGGTAAAAGGGGGCATACCTAGTAAACTTGTGCCAGCCTTTCCCAGGTGTGTGTGTGTATAAATCAAACCTCAAAGAGTGTTTACGTCAGCTACTTTGGGAGGGACACAAAGCACTGTTTGGACAGAGAGAGTGCTGGAGGTCTTGGCTTGGCCACTTACCTGAGATTTCAGCTCTATAGCTGTGCCAGTGGGGAATCTTATTGGGAATCTGGAGAAAGAGGGAGAAACTAGCCCTCAACTGACTGTGGTTTCTCTGTGCTCTTAAGGGAACTTGAACTTGTTAAGAGCTGTATCTAGTAATACTGAATGGGTACCTTGTCACTCTCACAGTGTACATCCCCCACTGGTGCCAGTGGTATGGATTGAGGCTCTTTAATTACTGGTTCAGTGGTGGGGTGTCACAAACAGTGTCCTTTGTTTTATCATGGAAAAAACATTTGGATTTAGTTTCCTTACATAAAGTTTTAAATCAGTGACAGTGTTCACAACCTTACTGTGGTCATGAGGGATAAATGTCATTCCATTTTTCATTACATTTCTTTCTACAGTAGAGAGTGATTTAGAGCGGTGTTTTTTGGGAATACAGCTTATGGTTAAAAGGTCTGTAAGTCCCTTCAACTCTCTCTTTACCTGGTCAGTGTAGACCCTGAGATGTGAGTGTTTCTTTCTCAGATTGCTCTGTCAAACATCTTGCTGATGTCACATATTCCATATCATAGACCTTTTTCAAAACTCTATAGCCCAAATGTCTTAGATGTTGGATTGGGACTGAAAAGATAACTGATTATAGCATGAAAGCTAAGGCAGTATTCAAACACAGACACAAAGGGATTAGCTTTCTAGAGACATGCAGAGCTAGCATCATGGGAAAATATGCTGCTTTATGTATGAAACATGCAAAGTTATTGACTTTATACTTGCAGCTGGAATTTCAGAAACAAAATATCCTAAGGGGAGAGGTGTTACAAGGAATTTGGAGGACAAAAGGGATTCTAGGAGTTATAACTACCTTAAAGGGTGTGATGAAATATGTTCAACAATATTCGGTGATGTATAACTATAAGGGTGAATACAACAAACACCGATGTCACCTTCTCATGTATACTTTAGGAGTATAGTCAGACACACATGGAATATGGCCTCCTGGTTCCTAAGGCCTTATTGAAATAGCAATTTTAGGCTACTGAAAATGATACAATGTGCTGTTAACAAATGGTGGGTGATTCATATGTTTAAAGTATGAGAAAAAAGACTTAAAACAAATGAAAAAATAAGCCATATACAAAAGTAGAAGACATCTGGGAATTGGGGATAGGGGAGCACTGCAGGGATGTGTGGAGTTTAAGAATAAGAGAGGGAGACAGGGGCATGATTGCCAAATGTAGAAGCTGATGAAATATATGTTTGCATATGAAGACTGGCATGAGGGGGCAATATCAGCAGAAGGGTTTAAACAATACTGTGATTAAACATCTAAAACTAAAAAAACATGTTTGTGCTCATACAGTGGTAAAGCCACATGCACATATGTAGATCAAGCTGAAGTAAGGCAGCCACGTGTATTCCTGTTTGAGAAATTGAAGCACCCTTACACCATAAGCCTCAACTCCCGCCTCCCCTCAGGGTTACAGGATGTGAGGGGCAAGCAGTATTGTAACCTTAATGGAAAATGTCTAGATCACAGGCAGTGCACCAGGACAGTGCTGTACATAATATATTGTAGCTGGATTTCGTGGTATTTGCTGTGTTTTTTAAACTTGAAGAAACCTCTTCCACAACAAGTTACACAGAAATAGAAATAGAGAAACCTTTTCTTCCAGTGATACTAAAATATAATGAGTAGGGCTGGGTGGTCTTTGATGTAATTGGTGATTATTAACATTACAAGCCCAACTACATATTAGAAACTTGTGAGAAGTCCAGTTCCTTAACATGCTGAATGTCTCTGAACTGTTTAATTCTTCATGGATCAAAGGATTCACCAGTCATTAGGGCTTATATGAAGAGGTAGTTATGTGGACTAATCTATCCACTACCTTCTCTTAGGCTTAGTGTTCTGTGAAAAGTGCAATGGTCTCCTGTCACTCTCCCAATAATCTTCCAAAACTGTCAGGTTACCAGTAGTTGTATATTAATCACCTCAAACTTTCAAGTGCATCACAAATTAAACATTTCACAGCTCAAAGCAGATCAAGCACACATGTAAATCAAGAGGCTAGGTCTCTTTACCATGAGCCCCAGGCCCTCACTAGAAGTACTTTTACAAGGTATAAATCCCCCCATCTACAGTGGTCATCAATAAGTCAAACAGGGATAGAGCCACAAATAGAGTACCAACTACCTGGTTTTATAAGGGGAGGTAGAAAAGCCAAATGGGGATGAAGGGAAATGAGTGACCTGTGCTGGATCACCTCATTATGGACAACAGGAATAAACAGAGCAGCATGCCCCTCAACTGTACAGATTTTCACAGAGTGTACAGATTTCTGCCTCAAAATGTTCGTCCATTTTTCTTAAAATTATGTTTTTTCTGGTAAATTAGTGGCCAATCATTAAAGAATGACGTTAGAAAATAATGATAGACATTTGAGTTTCAGACTTCATACCCTTCAGAAAAATTCATGCTAATACAAAACCTGTTATTCTATCAACTAAGTTTGTAAGAGCAATATTTCAAAATTGTCCCTATTGTTGTGCCTTTGTCCCACTTTTATTTATGGCTTTGCCCAGATTTCTAGCTCTAAAAGGCTGAGAGGTATGTAGAGCAGTATTGTTCTGAGCCTCAAGCAGAAGCTGGGTTTCATCATAAAGCCAAGTTAATATGCTATGCCTAATAAGGTCGCTGCTTACAAATCTCACTCTCTCCCCTCTGCTCCCTCAGTTTCATAGGTGGAGAAGAGGAAAGAAATAGCCAATCAAGAGGAGAACAATGCTGATAGTCAGGAAAGGACTAAGCCTGATCAAATGAATCAATCAACACAATAACACTTAATTTTGCATCCTATTCATTATTCTATGTCCCTTTAGCTATGACTGTGCCACTGTTCCTCTGTGCAATGTGTGGCCATACTGTAAGCAGCAGGAGACACCAAAAATGTTTTTTATTTAAGGGGTGCTGCACCACTTTCAAGTGTTAAGATATTCCGTGTCCCAAGTCATTTTATATCTCATGAACTACTATGATTATGGGGTGCAGACTGCTTCATCACAATTTTTCCCTATTAATTTTCCATAAACAGCCTCTCAGTTCTTCAAGCTCTACACTGTGTTCTGAAAAGCAGAACTGTACATGATGAAAAATATGGACAATATTAAGTCCATCAATACTGGCTTGTGAAAACATTATTACTGCAAATCATACAGTGTGGTCACTTAGTCGATGCACTTCTTCTGTAATATGTACTCTTACTGCTTCATTTATGTGCACAAACTTGACTATGTAAACAAACACACATGTGTGGGCACAAACACAAGCACCTGCATTCATACACGCGATCCAGTATCTATTGACCCATAAAATGCATTAAAATAAAAACCTTTGTTTATGACAGTGCTTTGGACTATTCTGTACTACAGAACACACTGCATACAACAATAATTCCTTTATTTGCTTCAGGCAATACTTGATATATACATAGGCTAATTTTAAAAGGTCACTGGAGACCATTATGACTTTTCATGCCAACATATTTCTCATTTTATTATTGGCTTTACTAACAAAACTGTTTTTTTTTTGGTCTGCTTTACTTGCTTTTACTGTAATAGCACTTTGTTTTAATACCACCTCAATAAATTTTAATTTAAAATGAGATTAAATTTCCTGGGCTGAGACTAACTGGCTATTTGTGATTAGTGCTTTACTCCAGTTAAATTTTAAATAAATAAATAAAATAAAATAAATCAACCTTGTATCCAGCAGAATCATGAAACAAGCATGTTAGAGCCCTTGTCACAAAATAAACAAAATCCAGGAGCTTAATAAAATCCACCAAAGTTTGAGACTAAATTAGCTACTCAAGTCAAAAACAATCGCAAGGCATTTTTAGTTATGTTCGTAATCTCAAAAGCACAATGCGCCAATGCACTGAGTTGATTGTCAACAATGTTACCTACACTGAGGCTGAAGATATACTGAACCTACTGGCTGATAAATTTAGCTTTAACTTTACCACTCTCTCACCTACATCTGTCACTCAAGATATACCTGAAATTGTCTCTCCTCCAGCTATCACAAAAGACTAAGTCCTAAAAGTGCTAGAAAAAGCTAAAAATACTGCATAGACAGGACCTGACAATATCCCCTGGATGTATGTTAAATAGCAGGAAGTATGATTTAGCTACACCCTTAACAGCACTGTTCAGTCTCAGGCTTCATACAGATTTTATCCCAGGCGAATAGAGAACAGCTACGCTCATTCCCCTGCATGAGGGAGGACCTTCCACAGACCCAGGCAATCATTCAGGACATAAGGAACCTCCAAACATTAGAACAGTGTCAGGTCTGATTTGTCTAGTGCAGGTCATGCTAACAGAACCTGGTGGATTTTTTGGAAATATCAACAAACCAATGAGCAGGGGCAAAATGGTGCACGACACATATGTTACCTAACCAAAGATTTTGACACAATTCTTTACTCAGGAATAGTAGAAATGCTAAAGAAACCATGAATAAACCCCTATGTCACTCACTAGATTGCCAACTGGTTCACAGATAGGATGCAGGTAATCAAAACTTGGGAAAGCTACCACCACAAAGAAATCAGTTACCAGTGGAGATCTCCAGGGTTCTGTGCTATGACCTCTACTGTTTGACATGCCTTTTCTAAAGTAAAAGACAATGCCAAAGGGCACTTGCTGGCTATGTTTAATGACTTAGTCATCCTGTAGGAAGGTTTGCCCCAAACAAAAAACTGCTGAAAAAATCATGAACTGAAAGTAAATGCTAAAAAATGCATTATTGTATCCTTTAGGAAGTCATCTACCCTGGGAAACTACTACATTGGGAATATGGCCCTAACAATTGACCCATTTATTAGGAATTTGGGAACTTATGTGGACAGGGACATACATTTTGGCTAACATGTGTCTGTTGTTGTAAGGGAGTCCTTCTATATTTCAAAGCTTATAAACAAAGTGATTGTGCCTAGATCTGGGGATGTCATTTTAACTCAGACCTCATTATGCCAGTCATAGAATATAATGCCCCCTTTGGCACATATCTGTCCAGACAAATGCAACAACTGGGATGCCCACAGAGATACCTTACAGAAAGGATACAAGGCCTAAACAAAAAGTCTTACACAAGCCAACTCAAAGCCCTGTCACTATACTCAGTATCCTACAGACTGCTAAGAGGTGACCTGTGTCTGGAATACAAGGCATCCTCTTAACCATTACCAATGGATTTACTGCACATCAGCAATTCAAATGACATGAAAAATACTTGGTCTAGAGAGCTAAATCTCTTCTGCAACATCAACAGAAAAATTTGAAGGGACAGGTAGATCTCACAGAGGATACTGCTGCTGTGGAACAGACTCCCATCCACAGAAAACAAAGTTCTTTCCTGTCCATATTTAAGTGCAACTTAGATGTAGTGATTGAAACAGAAAATATACTTCAGGACTGACCCCTGTCAGAGGCACCTCCTGAATTCTTTATCCCATGTAAATGTAAAGAAATCCCAATTCCTCAGAGACCCACACTCCAGGGATCTAAACCTTGTCATCACAATGAACATAACATGCTTGAAGGATAGGTTCCTGACCCAGAGACTCCTCAGACTCTGGAATAGACTCCCCATACATGTCAAGCAGAGCACCTCTTTGGCCCTCTCCAAAAGAAACCTTGATGACTGGATGGGAGATAAGAAATTCACCCCGGGGATCATGTCAGTTGACGTGCTAGACAGGGGTCCAGAGAAGTAAATACTGTGGGAAGAAATAGCCAGGGAATTGTTATGGCTAGGCTTGTATATGCCCTAGGGCTAATAGCCTAGTACCAACCTATGAACCTATGTATGGTTCCCTTCAAATTATCTACACTATGATCCCAGTTATTCTCACAAAGGATAATATATAATTATTGACCATGGGATGGGTAATCCCAGTGTCTAACCCAATGGGATAAAATGGCTGGCAAGGGCAGCTAGCCTATTACTTATTTATCAGAATGCTGCATGTAAATACAACTAAGTTAACACACTACTGGAGATTCATGAATCACATGCCAAAGAAAAGCATACGAAGAAGCTGACATGAGTTGCAGCTAGTTCCTTTAACTCTCTCCTCGCCATTTCTTTTGCTCCATGCCTTCTTTCATCATTTCTATGCATATGTGAAACATATACTTTATGACTACCTATCCTGATCCTAGATTTATGAGTATAGTGACTGATAAACTGCAAGAACTAAAAATGGGCATCGTTGAACAAAATTATAAAGATTTCTTTATGCAGGAAAGGGAAGGCTTCACAGATAGCAGGTATTATAAAAGACATTAAAAGAAGACAATCAAAGTATGGTTTCTTCAGGATTAAGTTAACAAGAATCTCCATCAAAGCAGTCGGAAAGCTTCCAACCGCAAGGAGGACTCTAATATCTGGTAGATTGCTGGGCCTAGCACATCCAGGATAGAAATAAGTAGTCTACAGGGCAAGGGTCAGTTAGGTAGCAGGACTAAACCTAAAGTCATAGAATCCATGCTTGAATTCACAGTCAAATGCTCGGCCAGGTTTGGGTAAGTTCTCCCTGGTTGTGTGGACACAACTGACTCCCTCAGATTTGATTCCATCTTGCATCATAGATAAACAGCTCATCCTAAAACAGATAGTTGCAGATAGGGGGAATGGCTGTATTGGGTTGTGTCAGTTATCAGAAGCTTTAAATAATGTGAATTATGAGTATTATTATTGACTTCGTGATTAATGAAGACTATTTTATTTGTTTAGGTTATTTTCTAAAGCAGTCTTCATATTCACATACACCCTGCAGTGTTACCAATTGCTTTGAAGAGTGAAACTGAGAAAGGGTTTAACCAATAGGACACCTTGGACATGAATAGCAAAACAGACTGAGCCTCCTGTTCAAAATAAATACATCTCATAATGACTATCTAGGACATGGAGGCAATGCATATAATGCCTTCAGAAATATTCAAAGTGTACAGACAAGTTGCCCTAAGGTGATTTCTAAAGGAGACTGCTAAAGCAGAAAGTAAAGATGAACTGTTGAATGTGTCTTCAGACAAAGAAAATTCTAGAAGGTAAATCCAAAAGGTAAATAAAATGCACCATAAGACAATATAGAAACAAATCAAAAGGCACAATAAAGAAAATTTAATACAGAAACCAGTCAGCACTTTCGTCAATAAAAGACGTTTTCAGACTGCCACACCTTTCTTTATCCTAGCTTTTTAAAAACTCAGAACCACCACATCGCATAGTATGAATAGTTCTAGTACATCAGAGAAGCAGATTATATAATTGCTCACTTTTTTTGATAGATTGTTCAAAAAGGCAGATGCGCAGTTCCTGAAATGTGAGAACTCTCAGATCAGAAAACAGAAATATCTGAAAAGCTATTTTAACAATGAAATGTTGTTTCCTTTCTGTAATAAAAGTTACTATGAGGTCATTCATTTTGAAATAGAGTTGCTGTTCTGAAAGTTATGTCACTGAAGAGTTCAGTGAAATGCTATCTAAAGTGCACAGCTGCAGAAAGATGCAAGGCATATTTATATTAATGCAAGTGAAACTACTATAAAAGATGAGAGGGTATGTTTTGCATCTGAAAAACAGAAATAACATATGCAAATATCTTTTAATTACAGGGGCCTGTGAATTTTTTTATAATTCCATGTGTATCATGTAGTCTGCTTTCCTGTGTACTGATGTACACTCTGAAACTAAAATTATTGAAGCTGATAGCATTCAAGCTTATGTCTCATCTCTTTTTTATTTTACATGTTTAATGCTAATCATTACATGATGGCGCCCTACTGGACTTGGAAAAAAAAAAGTCTATTCCACAGGTACACTGGATAATGCATGTAACCACTGCACACATTCTGTCAAAATAAATGTTCCTGGAAAAGGCTGTAGATGTACTTATTTCCCTGATGGAGTTAACATTTGGGGCAGTGGAAGGCTCTTATGATGTTTTGAACTTGGCAAGTGGATAAAAGGGATACTGTTGCTTTTTGAACATTTTGCCTCCTGTACTCTTAGAAAAGAAAAATAACAGCTTTGAATCTTTCCTAAAAGTGGAATACAATAAAATAAATCCAACTTAAACTTCAATTGTACTTTAATGCTTTACACTGCGCTAGTAACAATTGGATAAAAATCATATACCAAATTAAAGAACAAGTGCAGTGAAACAATAAAATATATAAATACAAAGCACATGGTAATATAATACAAACTAACCAAATAAAAATAGCAGTGCTTCCGCTCCTTACTAACAAAAAGGGTAGTTTAAGATAGGCCTGTGAATATCCAGATGCGCTGGTTCTATGACAGCCATCTTAAGGATGGGAGTACCTCCTAAAACAGAAGAAAAAGTTCTGTCCATAACACAGGACATCAACGCTAACTAAAAGAACTGAATTCAGTCCCTCCAAGCATTATATAATACGCCTACTGTGACAATTTTTCAAAAACACAGTTTGTAGTACACTTTCTAGAAACAGCAGTAACAAAAGCATCATAATCAGGAATAATAAAATCATCACAACTCAAAGGTGGCAGATAAGGCTTAGAATTAAGAAACATCTCCAAAAGCAGACCTGAGTATGAGTTAACACTTGGCATAATTAATACACTCTTGATGTCAAAATACCATACACATCATCTGCGTCCATCCAGATGGCAAGATATGTAGAGCTATTAAGTCTGCACACCCCAGAACAGAGATTTAGCACCTTTGTGAGGAGGGACATTATAAGATTTTTCTTCCCATAGAGCAGGGGTGCAAGATTCAGAGACTGATGCATTCATTAGAAAAGAGACAGGACAGCTCACTTAGGGAGTCAGGAAGTGAGCCAACTTGCTTAATGCTCTCTGAAACATTAGTTAGTAGCCAGTCTAGTTTCGTGAATTTTAATTAGTTTGATTGTATCTAACTGGGTTTGACACTAGGCTGGTGAAGCTGTAAAGATTAAGAGAATGGGAGTATGAATCTTGATTTATGGAGAACCATAGCTGAAGTCACGTGTAATAATAAAGTCCTTTTTTACACCTGATTCCCCACGACAGGATATCCTCAACAGCAGGTATGCTGTTGTTTTGGAGGAATGCAAAATGTTATTATGCATATTCATTTATTTTGTATTTTAGAATATTGATTTCTTAAGGATAGGAGTTTCTGTGGGATAAGGTAAGATTTTAAGATGTTTAACGTTAATGATAGCTACACCACCACCCTTTTTGTTGGTTCTGTCAGTGAGGAGGCTATTATGTATCCTTGGGCAAGTATTTCTCAATTTATTTGTGGTTTTATGCAAATTTCAGTAACTGTGAGAATATTTGGGGAACTTCTGAGATATTTAATGGAATTCTGGTATTTTGGTAAACATGCTACATTTAAGTAAGTTGACTAGCTTTAGCCAGGATTATTACTTACACTGTTTATACGGGATGTGTTACAGTACTTGTGTTCGGAGATGTTTGCTAAGCTGGGCTAGAGATTCCAGGGTTTGGATAAATGTCACTGCATGGTTGTAAGGGAATGGGTATGATAATTGTATTCCTTAGTATCTTTTTACTAGTGTTCTGAGAAATGAGATAGTATATAAGTAGTGTGAAGTTTGCTGTAGTGTTACTTTGCATAGTGTTATTTTGCTTAAGTTTAAGTAACTGTATTTTTAAAGTCTGTTAAAAAAATAATGGAATAGTGGTGGACTGGTCTGGCTGTAAGGATTGACTGAATGTGGTAGTGGGTCTTTGTGTGGGATATGGTTTCAGACTGAAGTATGTGTGCTTTGATAGGATGTGATGCAATTTAAATGGCGAAGGAGAAGTGAGAAGAGGGTGTGGAGAAACAGTATGATAAAGTTGTTTAGGATAGTGTGAGAGATGTCTAGGATATACCCTGCCGAACATAAGTTGTCACAGGAGGAGAGATGAGTAATGTTGTTATAAGGGAGGGGGAAAAGACAGCTTGTAGTGATAAGAAGTGAGAGCTATGGCAAGGTTAGGTGTAATTTTTGAGGCTTGGCTGACAGTATTTAGGTTCATAGGTAGGTACTAGGCTATTGGCCCTAGGGCCTATACAAGCCTAGCCAAAAAGGTACCCTGGCTTTCGCCACCTAAGAAAATTATTTACCTGTGCCCCTGTCATGAAGAATCACAGAAGTGATCCCTGGGGCGAATTTCCTATTACCCATCCAATCATCAAGATTTTTATAGGCTCATAGGTAGGTCTAAGGAGAGAATCAAACCCTGCACCTTGTGTTTGCAAGTCAAACACCTTAACCATATTGCCAATCCCCAGATGATTGCATAGCTACATATAGATTTAGATAATAAGATGGTAGTGTAGGGGAGTGAAGTGAGGTCAAGCGAATCAAGGCAGAACTAGAGGACATTGGGATCAGCTTGCAGCAGACTGCCTTGAAACAAACTATCAGTTGACAGTGGCAGGACCTCAGCATCAACTGAACATCTTGTACATTTGTTGTTCTGGAATTTATCACCAGAGATGAGGTGCGATCATTTTTGAAAAACTCTTAACTGTTTGCTGCTCTTTTTGTTGGGCACAACACTCTACCAAGCTATTAATTGCACTATATATACCATGCTTGGATAGTGTTTAGTGTTGATCTTTACTAAGAGCTCTTTCAGTGGCAAAAAGCAAAATATGGAGGTGGGAGAATAAGGAAAAAAGCTTAGAGGAGAGTTTAAGGAAACATTTTTGGTTGGGTAATTGACATATGGCATCCTATTAAACACTGGAAGGCATTACTGATTAACTGAAATCAGGCATATTTACATTTTCTGAACAGATACACAAACTGGTGTCCTGCAAGAATTAAAACTGGAAAACAAAAGTCTCTATGGGTGATTCTAAAACAGACCCTTGCAACAGAGAATAAAATTAATTCACAGTTTCAGCTGTGCATCACTTAACCTCTGTGATAGGTTCTGTGCAATAGGATGTTAGGTGACTAGGACGTTATGTGGGCATCATATATTACTTCGACTGACTAAATAGCCAATATTCTTTATTATGTTTCAACTGATATAGTACTGTATTATTGTATTGTATATGGCTATGTAATAAAAGGGTTAAGTAATGTGCATAATATACGCAATATACATATAGAAATACACAATACAGAATATACATACTACAGGAATACTTACCATGAATGGAGCTTGCAGGGATACTGTAGTGTTGCGTACAAGTATACACAGATAATGAACCTATTGTACACTACAGTAAATTAAATTAACCTTAATTTTTTTCTTTTAAACTTTATTATTCTTCTACCGTATCCTACACTTTTTGAACTTTCTTATATCCCACACATATTACACAAGATGAGGATCATCCACATCGCCATCACTATCCTCCACCTTTACATTTTGTCCCAATGGAATAGTCTCCAGTTCAACTGTCTGTGTTGAGTCATCATCACTAAAAATGTCAGTATCACCTTCTGCAATGTCTGAAGGACCTGACTGAGGCTCTTCTTGGGAAGGTGTTTGCTTCTTCAGGAACATGTCCAGTGTGGCTTGTTTACTTTGCTTCTTTTTTACTTCATAGATTTCTTTATTTGCAGCAAATACAGCATGGGCATTCCTCCCTACAATGAGACGTGTTCAGTGTCCTGGTCCATGTCTTCTGTACTGTTGAGAAAATTGTCAAGGTGTGCAAAAAATTTCGCTAGTCCTTTCACAGTGAATCTTTTTTGTACCTGTTGCTGTTGTTGTTCTTCCTCCTTCTCTTCTGATTCCTTTTCCCTTGCATCTTCTTCAGCTATATGCTCTTCATTTGTTAATTATTCAGGAACCACTTCTAAAAGTTCTTTTTCTTCATCATCCAGCTCCAGGTTAAGGTTGTTTGCTATCTCAAAAACAGCTTTATTAATCATTGCAGCCTCCTCATCCCTAGCAAATCTTTCAAAGTCATGGACAAACCTCTTCAAAGTCTTCTTCCAGGTGCCATTCATGCATTCTTGGGTGACATCATCCCAGCCAAATTATGGTTCTTGATGCGGCAGTACATGTTGTATTCCTTCCAGAGATGCACCAGTATCTTACCAATACCTTCCTTAACTGCATCAATAACCTGAGCAAAGGTTCTCCTTAGGTTCATAGGTTCATAGGTAAGTACTTGGCTATCTGCCCGAGGGCATCTGTAAGCCTAGCCAGAATGTGTTAGCTTTTGCCACCCCCTTAGATTTATTCCCTGTTCCTCTGTCCAGCACAGCCATTAGTTCCCTGTACCTCGGTCCAGCAGAGCCACTGCAGTGATCCCTGGGGTATATTTTCTGTTTCACTTCCACTCATCAAGGTTTCTCTTGAAAAGTGCTAGTGATGGGCTCTGCCTAATGTAGATTGGAATCCTGTTCTAAAGCATGGGGAGTCTCTGGGACAGGAATCTATCCCTGCAGCATGTCTTATTTATCGCTGTGGTGAGGTTTAGATCCCTAGAGCACGTGGCTCTCGGGGATTTGTTTTTTTTTAGGTGGAGCATGTCCATCAATTCTGGGTTGGACATGGCCTTGTACGTCAGGCAGAGATCACCTCTGAGTAAGCAGTATGCAACCGAGTGCAGGTTCATAGGTTCATAGGTTGGTACTAGGCTATGCTATTGGCCCTAGGGCCTATACAAGCCTAGCCATAACGATTCCCTGGCTATTTCTTCCCACACTATTTACTTCCCTGGACCCCTGTCTAGCAGGGTGACTGACGTGATCCCTGGGGTGAATTTCCTTTCTCCCATCCAATAATCAAGGTTCCTATTGAAGAGGGCCAAACAGGTGCTCTGCTTGACATGTATGGGCAGTCTATTTCAGAGTCTGGGGAGTCTCTGGGTCAGGAACCTATCCCTACAGTTTTGTTTATTGTGATAACAAGATTTAGATCCTTGAAGCTTGTGGCTCTGAGGGATTGGGATTTCTTTAAGTGTAGCATGTCCAACAGCTCTGGGTTTGACATGGCCTTGTATGTTAAGCAGAGATCGCCTCGGAGTAGATGATATGTGACAGAGTATAGCTGGAGTTTTTTAAGGTGGTCAGCATAGGGCATCTGCTTTGGGCCTGTGATTCTTTTAGTGAGGTATTTCTGTGGCCTTTCCAGTTGTTGCAGATGTCTTGAGAGGTACATACCAAATGGGGCGTTGTATTCTATAATGGGTCTAATGAGGGATGAGTACAGTGGGACAATGACCTCCTTTTTTCTGGATGAAAGGCCCTTAGTGATGAGGTGTGCCACATAGAAGGATTTCCTGACTGTTGTGATGATGTGGTTATTGAAGGTGAGACCACTGTCCACCTGTGTCCCTAAGTCTTTTATTACACTTTCAGTGTTTAGTGTACTGCCACCTATGTGGTAATTCATGGATACATGTTTTTTCTCCAAGAGGATAACTATACATTTCTTGGCATTGAGCTTGAGCCCATGGCTCTGGCACCATGCATCTGTTTCTGTAAGGCCCTTTTGTAGAGTATCTACATCATTTGGGGGTTCATTAATGGCTCCCAGTTTGTAGTCATCTGCGAACTTTGTTAGCCAGAGTCCCTTAGTGCTGCCCTGTACTTCAGAGAAGTAGATGCCAAACAAGAGAGGTCCCAAGACTGAACCCTGAGGTACTCCACTTGTCACTTGTCTGGAGCTGGATTTGGAGTCAGCTACTTTTACAGTGTGGGTTCTGTCAGTAAGCCAGTTGGCAACCCATCGAGTGACGTAGGGATTAATGCCCAGCTTAGTAAGTTTATCTATGATTCCAGAGTGGGGGATGGTGTCAAAGGCCTTGGCGAGGTCCAAATAGGCTGAGTGGACTGCCTTACCCTCGTCCACAGCTCTGGAGGCTGATTCGAAGAGGTCAATAAGGTTCAGGAGACAAGATCGGCCCTTCATGAACCCAAACTGGTTGGGGTCCAATGTTTTAAGGTTGCTAATGTCTTTGTTTATAAGTTCCATGATAATATGTTCCATGGCCTTGCAGATCAGGCTCGTCAGACTGATGGGACGGTAGTTCCCAGGATCCAAGGTGGATCCCCCCTTGTGGAGTGGGATAACTGTAGCTGTGCGCCACTCAGTGGGCATGAAGCCTGAGGTGAGGGTATGTTTAAACATGACACTTAGGTGAGGTGCCAGTTAATTTTGTAGTTCATGTAGTACACAGCCCGGGATGTCATCTGGTCCCATGGATGCTGTATTCTTAGCTTTGGAGAGTGCGTTTTTTACCTGTGTGGCCATTATTACCGGTATTTGGCAATCTTCCAGTATTGAGATGGGCCATTTAGGGGGTGAGAGGGGGGTGAAGTTGGCACTGAATAGATCTGCCAGGATATTGGCAATATCCTTGGGATCAGTAGATTTGATGCCATTCTGTTGTAGCTCAGAGCAGATCTGAGTATTGCCATTTAGATTCTTGACATAGTTATAGAATGCCTTGTGGTTGTCTTTGGAATCTTTGGCAATTTTATTTTCGTAACTAGCTTTGGAGGATTTTATGAGGAATCTCAGCTTCTTACTGAGGCTGGTAAGGGAGTTTTTTGCATCCTGGGATTTTCCTCTTTTCTGCAACAGTTTTTTCCTATTGTTGTAAAATTTATTTATGGCAGGGGACCATCAGATTGGCTTTCTTTTTTTGGAGGAGAGCATCTTGGTTCTATTTGGGATGACATGATTCATGTATGAGTGGATGTGCTCGTACAGTGCTTTAGTGTAGGACTCAGCAGTCGAAATTTCAGTTCCCATCTGCATGGGTGTCCTGAAGTTTGTAACTTCTGACTTGAGTAGCATGAAGTTGGCCTTGAAGAAGTTTTTTATGGAGATTTCCTTACTGAGGGGGTGGAGGTGGGATGTGGATGTTAAAGGTGATTAGCTTATGGTCTGACCTGACCAACGAGGGGGTGACAATATATGTGGAGCATCGATTTCCCATGTTGGTAATGACCAGGTCTAGGATATTGGAGCCTCTGGTGGGACTATGGATTAGTTGATACAGGGCATTGGAATTTATGAATTCCAAGAACCATTGGGCAAAGGTGTTGGTGCATGAGTAGTTTTCCCAGTTAATGGCAGGGTAGTTGAAATCACCCAGTATTAGGGTGTTTGGTTGTATCTTAATATTTTCCAGTATGTTTAGAAAGGTGTAGTGAGAATCTTGGGGCATGGTGGGGGATCTGTAGCAAGCTACAATTTGGATTGCAGTCTTACCTAGTGTTAGTTGCACCTGGAGAATTTCAGACGCATTGTGTTGGGCAACTAACCGGGTGGTGTGAATATTCTTGGTGAATATGGACACTCCTATACCTTTAGTATTTCAGTCCTGATTTGGTAGCCGAAAAGTGTGGTAAGAGTTGTAGCATGGTATTGCAGGTGTGCTCTCTGAAGCCTTGAACCAGGTCTCAGTTACTGCACAAATATCGATGATCTCCATTTTTAGGAGTGCCTCGAGAGTGCATTTTGAGGTTTAGACTTCTAGCATTGAGTAGAATTACCTTCAGATTTTGCATGCTTGTACCTGTTACGGTGGTGGTTTTGTCCTTTGAACTTTGCCTAAAAAAGGCACTATAGGGGTGGCAAGAGCCTTAGCCAGTGACCTGAATCCCAGGGGCGACAAGTTCAGACCATCTCTGGTAAAGCATTGTGGTCTGTCGATCATGTCGTCCCAGGCAGACAGATACTGGATCTCCTTTGAATGACACCAGAAGCTTAGCCAATTGTTGAAGTCAATCATTTTGTCCTTATATTGTGGTATCATTCTGGGTGAAGGCAGAATGCTACTCAGGGCTAGGGTCATACCTGCCTGGGCCACATGATCCAAGAGCTCTTCCATGTCTCTTTTCATGTAGTCCAGGGAGGTACGTCTCAAGTCATTCACTCCAACATGGACAATGACAGAGTCATATTTGTACTTGTTGTGGAGTGACTTGAGTTATGTGGCAGATCCTGGTGATTGGGACATCAGTGAGCCTGACTATAGAGTCACCTATGACTAAAGTGTTAGGTACGTTGTCTTGCCTTAGGGGCTGTTGCTGGGTGGCACACTGGTGTTGTGAGCTAAGTGACACTTTGGTTGTGATTGGTGTTTGTTTGCGTTTCAGCTTTTGTAGGTCCTTGTTGCTTGGGCAGGTTACAGTTAAGGGACTCCACATATGTGGATTTAGTGTTGCTATGTGTGGATGCTGGAGTTTCTTCAGTTGGGCTGCATAGGGCATCTGTTTGAAGCCAGTAATCCTCTTGATGAGGTACTTCTGTGGTCTTTCCAGCTGTTGCAGGTGTCTTGTAAGGTACATCCCAAATAAGGCATTGTACTCTATGATGGGTCTGATGAGTGATGAGTAGAGGGGAACAATAACCTCTTTTGTTCTAGATGTGAACCCTTTTGTGATTAGGTGGGCCACATAGAAGGATTTTCTAACCACCTTGGCAATATCATTATCAAAGGAGAGATTACTATCTACTTGGATCCCCAGATCCCTTATTACATTTTCTGTATTTAGGGGACTACCACCTATGTGGTAGTTCATGGGTAGTTTTTTTTTTCCAAAGGGGATGACTATACACTTTTTGGCATTTAGCTTGAGGCCATGATTATGACACCAGATATCCATCTAAGTGAAACCCTACTGGAGGATGGCTGTATCAGCCGGAGAGTCAGTTATGGCCCCCAGTTTGCAGTCGTCTGTGAACTTGGTCAGCAATAGTCCTCCTGTGCTTGCCTGTACCTCTGAGAAGTATATACCAAACAGGAGGGGTCCCAGGAGTGAGCCCTGGGGGCTGCCACTTGTAACCGGTTTAGAGTCGGACTTAGAGCCTTCAACTCTCACCATGTGGGTTCTATCCATGAGCCAATTGGCAAGCCATCTCATGACGTAGGGGTTTATGTTCACGTTGGTGAGCTTGTCTATAATACCAGAATGGAGAATGGTGTCGAAAGCCTTTGTGAGGTTTAGGCAGGTTATGTGGAACTCCTTTCCCTCATCTAAAGCCTTGGTAACTGTCTCAAAGAAGTCCACCAGGATTAGGAGGCATAATCTGCCCTTAACAAAGCCAAACTGGGAGGGTCCAATGTTTGGAGGTTCCCAATGTCTCTGTTAATGAGTTCCATGATGATACGCTCCATAGCCTTGCAGACCAGGCTAGTCAGGCTTATAGGGCAATAGTTCCCGGGGTCCATTGTGGCTCCACCTTTGTGGAGCAGGATACCTGTTGCTGTGTGCCACTCTATGGGTATGTAGCCCATAGAGAGGCTGAGTTTGAATGTTTAGGTGAGGGGTTAGTTCATTTTGGAGTTCATGTAAGACACAGCCTGGGACACCATTGAAGCTGTGTTTCTGGCTTTCGATAGGGCTGTTTTAACCTGTGTGTCAGTGATTGCTGGGGATCTACATTCTTCTGGTATGGTTATGGGCCCTTTAGGGGGTGAGAGGGGGGGTGAAGTCTGCACTAAACCTGTCTGCCAGAATGTTGGCAATATCAGTCGGTTCAGTGTATTTTGTGCCATTCTGCACTAACTCAGAGCAGATCTGAGAGTTTCCACTTAGGTTCTTGACATAGCTAAAGAACACTTTGTGGTTATCTTTGGAGTCCTTGGCAATTTTTCTTTCGAAGCTAGCCTTGGATGATTTTATGAGGGATCGTAGTTTCTCACTGATACTGATAAGGGATGTCTTTCCTTCTTGGGATTTTACTCTTTTCTGTACTAGTTTCCTCCTTCTATTGTATAGCTTGTTTATGGCAGGGGTCCACCAAACTGATTTCCTTTTCTTGATGGAGTGAGTCTTATTTTTGCTTGGGATAGCATGATCCATGCATTCTTACAGGTGCTCATAGAGTGCCTTTGTAAGGGATTCAGCAGCTTGGACAGTGTTGTCCTTTAACATGGGGGCTGTGAACCTTTCCACCTTAGTCTTAAGTAATGTGAAGTTTACTTTTGAAAAGTTTTTCACAGTGGTTTTCCTGATTGGGGGTGCAGGCAGAATGTGGATATCCAGAGTGATTAGTCTATGGTCTGATCTAACCAGCAAGGGGTTGACCTCCTGTGTAGAACACCGGTTGCCCATGTTGGTGATGACCAGGTCCAATATGTTGTCACCTCTGGTGGGGGTGTTGACCAGTTGATCCAGGGCATTCGAGTCTATAAATTCTAGGAGGCGTTGGGCAAGGGAGTTAGTACTTGAGTAGTTCTCCCAGTTAATGTTTGGGTAATTGAAATCAACCAATATTAGGGCATTTGGTAGGACCTTCATATTTTCCGGTGTCTCCAGAAACGCGGAATAGGGGTCCTGGGTCATGATGGGTAATCTGTAGCAAGCTACAATTTGAATTGCAGTTTTTCCCATTGTTAGTTGCACATCGATGATCTGTGAGGGAATGTGCTATGCCACTAACCTGGAGGTGTGAGTATCCTTGATGAATATGGATACACCCCCGCCTTTTGTGTTTCGGTCCAGGTTCTGTGGCCGAAAAGTATGGTATGAATTATAGCCTGGAAGTGCTGGGGTGCTCTCTGGAGCCTTAAACCAGGTTTCTGTTACTACACAGATATCGATGTTCTCCATACTGAGGAGTGCCTCAAGTGCATGCATTTTGAGGTTTAGACTTCTGGTGTGAGTAGCATTACCCGTAGTTTTTGGTTACTTGAGCTATTTACGGTGGTGGAGTTTTCTTTTGAGCCTTGCCTAAAAAAGGTACTATGTGGACAGCCAAAGCCTTGGCCAGTATTTGAAAGCCTAAGGGGGACAGGTGCAAGCCATCTCTTGCGAAGCAATGTGGCTTGTCGAACATGTCATCCCAGGCAGATAGATACTGGATCCCCTTTGAATGACACCAAAAATTTAGCCAATTGTTGAAACTGATCATTTTTTCTTTAAACTGTGGGCATCATTCTTGGTGAGGGCAGGATGCTACTCAGGGTCAGGATCATACCAGCCTGGGCTACATGATCAGAGAGCTCTTCCATGTTATGTAGTCCAGAGAGGTACATCTCAGGTCATTCACAACAACATGGACAATGACAGAGTCATATTTGTATTTGTTCTGCAGAGACCTGAGTGCTTGTGTTATGTTGCGGATCCTGGCACCCGACAGGCAGCTAACTGTAACCTTCTCCTTGTCCAGCCTAGTTAGTGGGACATCAGTGTGCCTGACTATAGAGTCGCCTATTACTAGTGTGTTGGGTAGGTTATTTTGCCTTAAGGGCTGTGATTGTGTGGAACACTGATTATGTAAAGTATGTGTTTCATGGTTTGTGATGGGGTGCAGAGGTTGCTTGGGTGTCTGCTTTGGAGGTCTCTGTTGCTTTTGCAGATTTTTATTTAGTGCCTCCGAGTATGTTTTTGTGTATTTATGTGTGTTATTTGCCAGTGTTGATTTAGTAGGTCTATGTGAGACTGGTGGTGTGCTGCAAGTATTTTCCTTCTCCTCTTGACTGTCAGTTCCAGTCTTGGGTTGAGAGAGCTTTGCCTCCAGTTTGGCTGTATAATTGCATCTCTCACATATATTAGTGTTTGGCGGTAGGAGGAGAGGGGTTGTCTGTGTACATGAGACAGTTGTAACATTGCCTAAAAATGCCCAGATTCACCAGTTGGACTGGAGAGCACAACTGAAACTGCCATTTGGACATGCCTGAATAGGTAAAGTGAGCTGTTTTACTGACTGGCTGGTAGGGACGAATAGAGAGCCTTGTCCTTCTGGAGAGTATAGGGGGTCTAGTGCTAGGGTTAATTAGTGCTTGCTATGAGTTTTGAGCAAGTGCTGGGCTGTGAAATGAATGGTTTGAGTGCTTAAGTTGAAAGTTTGTCTAGTTTCAAGGGAAAAATTGAAAAGTAGACTTTGTGGAGCCGGGAATAGTTTAACCCAAGCTAACCAGCACTGCCATGTGTGCAAAACTGCGCAAATGAGGTTTTTATAGCAGGGAAATAAAAGAGACTGAAATTAGCCCAAAATGGCCAATAAACTACTAACTTCTGGGCTGAAACCACTCCTCCAAGGACAGATAGGCTGCTCAAAGCTCCCCTCTATCATAGGCGAACAGAGAAACTTCCATCTAGCCAATTAAGGTATGGGCAACACAGAAACTTGTAACACAGCCCTGAATTCAGCAATAACCTGAAAACTGGACTGTACTAGTTCAGAAAGGTGGAAAACAAGTATATTATTTTTTTTGTGTGTGTTTTTTTTGTTTGTTTCTTTCTGAAAATAAAGCAGATACAATAAAAAAAAACTTTAAATGCACAGAAATGGCTATCACAATTTACTGTGTAGCCTACAACAGTTAAGCAGATTATTTAAACACAAAAAATACTCAGTTCAAGTGCAGGCAGCAAATAAGTACAATATGTAGCAGAAACAAGCTTTTTAAATCACAGAAACGCTAAAAAATTGGTGTTTTAGGTGGAATTAGTTGAAGACAGCAAGAAAATGATACTTAATCACTTCAAATTCTCTCTTTTGTCTCTCTGCTGCTGTAGAACTCGGCAGGACACCTGGCAGGCACTTGCTGAGCTGAATACAAGTGCAAAAAAACATGAAAGTGCGGTTTTTATAGCAGGGAAATGAAAGAGATAGAAATTAGCCCAAAATGGCCAACAAACTACTAACTTCTGGGCTACAGAAAACAAGGCGCACACATTTTAGAAAGAAACTGTTCAAATAAGCAGGCACAATAAGCCTTTAACCAGATCAGGTAGTAGGCCTTAAAAGCAGCAATAACCCCTTGATCCACTGGTTGGATTAAAGAGGTTATGTTTGGAGGAAGAACGACAACTTTGATATTGTGATGGATGTCACCAATAAAAGGAGGATGTCCTGGAGCACTGCCAACAATCGTTAACATTTTGAAAGGTATACCATCTTCTTGACAGTACTTCCTAATTTTAGGGGCATAACAATTCAGAAGTGCATCCTGGAAGAGTTTTTGTGTCATCCATGACTTCTTATTGTTCCTATTGTACACAGATAAAGTGTGTTTACTGATGTTCTTGAAAGCCCTGGGGTTTCATTGTGCCAGATCACAAATGGTTTCAACTTGTAGCCTGCAACATTGCCTCCTAACAAAACTGTGACCCTGTCCTTAAAAGCCTTAAAACTTGGCATTGTCTTGGCCCTCTTATGGATGAATGTCCTTTCAGGCCCAAATTTCCAGAATAGGGAGGTTTCATCCATATTGAAGATCTGCTGGGACAAATATCCACCCTTTACAATAAGCTTATCCAGGACTTCCCCTAATTCTTCTGCAGCCTTCACATCAGCACTCACAGACTCACCACTCACCTTCATATTATATAGTAAAAAATACCATACAGAGCTAGCACTAAACTCAACATCATAGTCTGGTCCTGCTTTTTCTTTAAGCATATGGAACAAGCTCTGTGTCTTGGTTGTGATCGTCGTGGTGCTGAGGGATCTGGTCCTCAATCCATGTCATTAACAATTTCTCCATATAAGATGGAGGTCATGCTCACATTTTACTTACTCTTGTAGCTTTCAGTAGATCAGATCCGTTCACAGTTTGGGCTACTTTTTCTTTGTGTTTCAGGATGGTCGTGATTGTTGAGTGAGACATGCTTAACATAAGAGCAGTAAGATTCACTCCTTTTCCACCTTCATGTTGTTTAATCACCTTTAATCATGTTTCCATGCAAATAATCCTCCTGTGCCTCATGTCAGCATCATGAGGATTAGTTCTGCTATGTTGGTGGGCATGATACACTTGATCTGGGAGGCATATGTGGTGGAATTAGGACACATATGCAGACAGACTGTGTGCAGAATGACGTTAAGTGATGCAAACCTGTATGCAAATCTATCTCAATGACGAGTTGCTCTTTAACTCTGTCTTAACATATTTTCAGTTTGTTTTGATCCTGTTTATTTCCCAGTAGTATGTGACTTTTAGGTCTTATGAATGTTATCGCATACACGTCTTAGGGGTAACTTTGCTTTGTTTAAATGTCTCGGATATTACAGAATAATAACTAATAACAAGCATGAAAATACAGGAAAGAAACAAAAAAGGCACACCAAAAATGAATGCATCAGTTAAATTACTGTGGAAAGGCATTGGGCCGGATTCACAAAGGCTTGCACGGAGTCTAAGAGTAGAGTAAGAATCCATGCAGCCAACATGTCTGCCGAGAGATCCAGGAACAGCCGGTAGGGGCGTGCAAGAGAGCTCCTAAAATGACTCTTACATGGACAGGGCTAGGATATGAAAATTACCTCAATTGCAGGCGAAAGCTATGCAAGTGAGGTAAATTTGTGATCTAGGAAACCCAAACCTGTCTGAGTAAGAGTAGTGTTATTTGCAGAAATGTACTCCGTTGACAACTGAGTACCGTTCTGCAAATAGCAAAACGGAGCCATGACAGCTCCAAAAAAAGGATGCATCCAGTTGAGGAAGCATGCCAATGGCCAAAAATACAGCCATTGGCAATGTTCACTGATGCAAAATAAAAATAAAATATTTTTTTTTATCCCGATCTCCGAAGTTTAAGAGTAGCACAGTGCCATGCAAACGTGCTGCCCTCTAAAAACCAGAAAACCAATAATTAAAATCCACGAATATGGATTTTATTGTAATTCCTAATTTACAATGCAAGGGAATGGCAGGCTGAAAACAACATGGCTACTGAGTAGAGGTCGCTAAGGGGGGAAGCTCAGTCTAAGAGATGTAACCAAACATTAGTAGGCAATCCTATGCAAATGAGGGTAAGGATAGTGAATCCCAAGTTTACATAGCAAATGAGCACAGTCAGTGGAGTGTAGGAGTAGGATAAGGGGAGTATCAGAGTAGAAGATAGGTGACATCACGAGAGGGGTATGTATGAAAGAAGTGAAGCTCATTGGAGCAGAGTGGCATGTGTTTTCTGTCAGTTACTCATCACTGGAAGAGGTGTGTCAACAGATACCCTAGCTAAAGGCAAGAAATTGAAGGTGTATGCCGTGGATAACACTAGAGTTTCTTGTTGAAGTGCTTGCAAAGTGTTTGCACGCGGGTGCGTAACTGTATATCCAAGTAAGACTGTGTGCATGTGTGTGCGCCTGTGTGGGCACGTTAAAGCTGTAGTAAGCATGTATAAGGTTGTTGAAATGTGTGTAAGCGCGTATGCGCCTGTGTGCATGCGTTTAAACAAGAATAAGCAAGTTATAGTCCATGTAAGCTGTGTGAGCTGGTGTGAGCATGTTTGCGCTTGTGTGCGCGGCACTGCCCCCCTGAGGAAACAGAAAGGGAAAAGGAAGCACAACAAATTGTAGGAAGTTAACCAGGGAGTACTAGCAGAGCTAGCAGGTGAAAACAATCCGAATCAGGCAATTACACAGGCAGTACACTAGCCCAGCCCAGCACTTAAAACTCTGCAAACAACTTTCCACCATGTTTTCCACAGAGGCATTGCAACACTGCAGTAAAGTAAGAGAAGTGAAAACTTAAAAAGCTTTACTGAGACAAAAAATGTTAGGGGCTGCCATTGCTGTTATAAGGCGACATATGCAACATGTTGAGGGTGGTGACAATGCGAATGCTGCTGGACAACCCCCAGTGAGGAGACGGAGAAGAGTGTACAGGCCCAGGGTAACCTATCAGGGGCTACATGAGCTGGAGATAGTGGAGCGCTATAGACTGGACAGAGACCTCATGCAGTAAATTGTTGAGCTGTGCAGGCCACGCCTCACACACAGAACCAACAGAGGGGAACCCATCCAGGTGGAAACCAAGGTATGTGTTGGCCTAAGAATATTAGCAACAGGTACCTTCCAGAGACCAACTGGTGATATGATGGGGATATAACAGGCATCAGCATCCAGGGTACTACACCAGTTCCTGGCTGCCATGTCAGCACATGTTGGTGATCATGTATATTTCCCCAATTCCCGTGAGGTATTGACCTCAGCAAATAGCGGAATACCCTGATGTAGTGGGTGCAATAGATTGCACGCACATATGCATCAAAGCACCAGCCTGTGAGCGGGGTAGGGTCTAAGTTAACCGCAAGGGCTTCCCCTCCATCACCTGCCAGGTTGTGTGTGATGCCCAGGGCATAATACTGAATGTGTGTGCTGGCTGCCCTGGAAGCTACTATGATTCCCATATCTGGCATCTGACACAGCTGTACCAGACATTTGTCATTGGGGACATCCCTCATGGTCACCTAGTGGGGAATGCTGGCTATGCACTGGAGCCATGACTGATAACACCCATCAGAAACGCACACACACCTGAACAGGAACACCATAATGAGGCACATGCACAAACATGAAATGTAATCGAGCGAGTGTTTGGGCTGCTCAAGTCACGGTTCCGGTGCCTGGGCACATCTGGTGGAGCCTTGCAGTACTCACCAACTACATGTACCCAAATTGTCATGGTATGTGCTATGCTACATAATATGATCCTGCGAAAACAGCTGCAGCAGGAGCAGCATAGCCCCTGGCCAAACAGCCCCCCACCATTGCCAAGGCCATCACAGGCAGAGCGTGACTCAGAGGAGGAACAACCTGAGCCTGCCCCAGTAGGCAGAAGGAGGCTTACCCAGTATGCTTTGGCCTTGGCAAAGAGGCAACGCATAGCACATACACTGGCTCAGTAGGAACCCTGGAAATGATACCACTCTCTGACTCGCACATATAGTAAAAGGGATGCCTAACTTGACACTACCTGTTTCCAAACATGTATAGGGAGTGTAGTATGTGCATCCAACATAGGCAGCCCTGCAGCACCACCTGAGGCATGATTGCCATGTGTTAAGCAATATAAAGCAGTGCCAAACAGCTTTTACCACTATTTAGTATATGTAAACAAAATTGCACACACTAACTAGCACAACTTTGGTCAATGCTGAGCAATATTGGGCAACGTTCAGCAATGTTGGTTAATGTTGAGCAATGTTGGACAAGCTTGATCAAAGTTGGGCATAGCTGAACAAAAGCCAACATGCTCATCTTTGCTCTACTGGCCCTTAAGCAGTTTGGTCTGCTCAGTATGAAAATATAAAGCAGTAACAGGCCTTGAACCCAGGATACTGTGCACTAAAGTCATAGTACTGAACCACTAAACCATGACAGTATTTCACTGGTCAGTCTGTATGAAGAAATGTTGATAAGTCTATGCAAAGTATCTCATGGAAACCCTGCAGGCACAGCATAATCCCTGTCGAGTTATGACACAAAAGTGAGCCCTGCAGTAAAAATAGAACCTGATTTTCAACACACATATAGTATACATGTTAATATTGGTCATGTTCACACACATTAACAAACGTAATGGACTTCAGACAGCAACATACTGAAAAGTCACACTGGGCATGCTCACACACTTGAATAAATGAGACAAATGTCAGGCAACAAAACAGTGAAAGGCCAAACTGGGCATGCTCACACACTTAAGCCATGTCTGAGTACAGCAGTGGGCCACACATATCCGGCAGTTGCATGTGTTAACCCAGGAACCTCTCACTATTCACCAATCTGCCTTGTGCACAAAGTTATATGACAACAGTCACATATATAATATATAGTAACCCTGTCATAATCAGATATGTTCTACAGATACTTAGGTTGTTCATAGAAAGTGGGAAAGCAAAGAAGATAAAAAACCTGCAATCAGTATCATCAATAAACAATGTGCACTCCAAACATTATCATAGGTTCATAGGTTGATACTAAGTTATCTGCCCTAGGGCATTTATAAGCCTTGCCAAAGTGTGTTTGGCTTTCGCAACCCTGTTAGATTAGTAGACTGTGCCTGTGAATAGTAGGTCACACAAGATAGCCCTTTTACATTTAGTTTATTGTGCCTCTGTCTAGCAGGGACCCAGAAGAGATCCCAGGGGTAAACATTCGATCACCCATCCACTCATCAAAATTTCTCCTGTAGAGGGTCAGTGAGGGGCTCTGCCTATGTGGGACTGGGATCTCATTCTAGAGTGAGGGGAGCCTCTGGGATATGAATCTGTCCCTCCAACATGTCCTATTAATATCTGTGCTGAGGTTTAAGTCCCTGGAGCGTGTAGTTCTAAGGGATTTGGATATCCTGAGGTGGAGCATGTCCATTAATTCTGGGTTGGACTTGGCTTTAAACATCAGGCACAGATCGCATCCAAGTAGGCAGTAAGCGACTGAGTAGAGCTGGAGTTACTTTAGCCGATCTGCGCAACGCATCTGTGTGAGTCCCTAGATCCACTTAGTGAGGTACTTTTGTGGCCATTACAGTTGCTACAGGTGTCGGGTAACGTACATCCCAAATGGGGCATTGTATCCAATCATGGACCTGATAAGTATAGGGGCACAATGACCTCACTTGATCTAGATGTTAAACCTTTTGGGATAAGGTGGGCTATATAGAAGGTCTGTCTAACCACTTTGGCAACGTGATTGTCAAAGGTGAGATTACTATCTGCTCGGGTCCCCAAATCCCTAATAACTTCTTCCGTACTTAATGGATTACCACCTATGTGGTAATGTGTGGGCACTTCATTATTCCCAAAGGGGATGGCTATGCATTTAATGGCATTTAGCTGTAGGCCATGGCTCTGGCACCAGTTATCCATCTCTGTGAGACACTTTTGGAGGATGCTTGTGCCAGCTGGAGAGTTGATTATGGCACCCAGTTTGCAGTCATCTGCAAACTTGGCCAGCCATATTCCTCCTGTGTTAGCCTGTACATTAGAGAAATATATACTGAACAAGAGAGGTCCCAGGACTGAGCCTTGTGGGATGCCACGTGTAACTGGTGTAGAGTCAGACATGGCACCTGCAATACTGACCATGTGGGTGCTATCCCTGATCCAGTTAGCAATCCATCTTGTGATATATGTGTTGATATCTAAGCAGGTAAGCTTATTTATGATGCCCGAGTGGGGTATCGTGTCGAAGGGTTTTGCGAGGTCCAGGTAGGCTGTGTGGACTACTTTCCCTACATCTATGGACCTGGTAACTGTTTAAAGAAGTTGACCAGGTTCAAGAGGCAAGATCTGCCCTCAACAAAGCCGAATTGGGTAGGATCCAGTGTCTGTAGGTTCCTGATGTCTTTGTATATGAGTTCCATGACAATACGCTCCATAGCTTTGCAGACCAGGCTAGTTAGGCTTATAGGGCGATAGTGTCTGGGGTCCATTGTGGCACCACCTTTGTGGAGTGGGACCACTGTTGCTGTACGCCATTCCTTGGGTACATATCCTGTAGTAAGTCTGATATTGAACAGTGACTTAATGTGAGGGTTAAGTTCTTCATGAAGCTCATGTAAGACACAGGCCGGGACACCATCTGGTCCCATTGATGCTGTGTTGTCTGCTTTGGAGAGGGCAGCTCTCACCTGTTTATCTGTGATGTCAGGGAGGCTACACTCTGTTGGGATGGACATTTGCTCTTTAGGGGGGATGGGGGGTGACATTTGCACTGAACCTGTTTGCCAGGATGTTGGCAATGACTGTGGGTTCAGTGTATGTTTTGTCATTTTGCAGTAACTCACAGCATATCTGGGAGTTGCCACCCAGGTTCCTGACATAACTAAAGAAGGCCTTGCGATTGTCCTTAGTGTCTGGTGCAATTTTCCATTTGAAGCGGGCCTTAGATGAAGTCATGAGTGATCGTAGCTTCTTGCTAGTACTGATCAGAGATGCCTTCCCTTTTTGGGATTGTGCTCTATCATGTAGTAGCCTCCTCCTTTTGTTGTATAGCTTATTTATGGCCAGGGTCCACCAGACAGGTCCCCTGCCTTTGGAGGAATAAGTCTCGTTTTTATTTGGGATGGCACGATCCATGCATTCCAGTAGGTGTCCATAGAATGCGTTTGTAAGTGATTCAGCAGTCTGAGCTGTATTTACCACTGTCCCAGGGTCTTTGAAGGATACCACCTCAATTTTGAGCAGTGTGACATTTGCTTTTGAGAAGTTCTTCACCGAGATTACCTAGGATGGGGGTGGGGACGGGATATGGATGTCCAGTGAGATAAATGTATGGTCTGTCCTTACCAATGAGGGGTATACCTCTGGTGTGGAACATAGAGTCCCCATGTTGGTGATGATCAGATCCAATATGTTTTCCCCAATTGTAGGTGTGGTGACCAGTTGTGCCACAGCATTTGATTTTATAAATTCTAGCAACCATTGGGCAAGGGTGTTGGGGCTTGAGTAGTATTCCCAGTCAATGTTTGGGTAGTTGAAGTCACCCAATATAATGGTGTTTGGAGAGACCTTCATATTTTCCAGTGATCTCAGGAAAGCTGAGTGGGGTTCCTGAGGTTGGGAGGGTGGTCTGTAGCAGGCTATAAACTGAAAGGCAGTTTTGCCCACTGTTAGTTGCACTTGTATGGTCTCTGATGCTTCGTGCAGTGCTTCTAACCTGGAGGTGTGTGTATCTATGATGTATATGGATACTCCCCCTATTTTTGTTGGTTGGTCCGAGTCTTGTGGCCAAAATGCATGGTATGAAGTATAACCTGGTAGTGCTGGGGTGCTTTTGGGAGCCTGAACCAGGTGTCTGTTACTGCACAGATATTGACATTCTCCATACTGAGGAGAGTCTTGAGTGCGTGCATTTTTAGGTTTAGACATCTGGTGTTGAGCAGCATTACCCTTAGTTTCTTTTACCTTGTATTGTCTATGGAGGTGAGTTTGTCTTTTGAGCCTTGCCTAAAAAAGGAACTATGGGGGTGGCAAGAGCCTTAGCCAGTATTCGAAAGTCCAGGGGTGACAGGTGCAAGCCTTCCCTAGGGAAGCTACGTGGCATGTTGAGCATGTCCTCCCAGGTTGACAGACACTGGATCCCCTTTGAATGACACCAATATGTTAGCCGACTTTAAAATTGATCAGTTTGTCTGTATACTGTGCCATCATTCTTGGTGAGGGTAAGATGCTACACGAGGTCAGGGTCATACTGGCCTGGGCTACATGATCAGAGAGCTCATCTATGTCTCTTGTCATGTAGTCCAGGGAGGAACATCTGAGGTCATTCACACCAGCATGGACAATGATGGAGCCATATTTGTACTTGCTTTGGAGTGACCTGAGTGCATGTGTTATGTGGCGGATCCTGGCACCCGACAGACAGCTCAAAGTGACCTTCTCCTTGTTCAGCCTGGTGAGTGGGACGCTAGTGTGTCTGACAATAGAGTCACCTATTACAAGTGTATTAGGTGTGTTTAGCTCTAAGGGCAGTGACTGTGTGGCACACTGACTTTGTGAACTATGTGATGTGTGGGTATTGTTGTGGGGTAGCAGTTTGGGTGTCTGCTTTGGAGGTCCCTGCTGCTTAGGCAGATTTTATTTAGAGCCTCTGAGTATGTTCTTGTGTGGTAATGTATTTTGTTTGCTGTTGCTATAGGTCTATGTGAGACTGGATTTGTGGTGTGTGTGGTTACCTTCACCACCTGATAGACTGTGCCAGTCATGGGTTGAGAGAGCTCAGCCTCCTATTTGTCTATATAGTTGCATCTCTCACATATATCTGAGTTTGTTGGAAGGAGGAGAGGGTTGTCTGTGTACATAAGGCAGTTGTAACATTGCCTCAAAATTCCCATATTCACCAGCTGGACTGGAGAGTACACATGAAACCGACCTTTGGACATGCCAGGATATTATGATGAAATACTCTGTTGACTGATCAAAAAGGATCAGTAGGGTGTTAAGTGTGTAACAGAGTATAACAGGGGTTTAGTGCTCAGGTTTGTCAGTGTTTTGGAAAGATTCTCTGCGAAGGAGTCCAGACAGAACCATGACACTTCCTTCAGCTATGTCATAAATAGCAATGTACACTCATATATGTCCTGAGTCAGGGCCAACTGTACCTGATTGACAATGCCGACATCCTGTCAGACAGGCCCATACATACATACCCACCTCCCACTGACAAAAGGCCCTATCATCATACCAGGAGATATCACATGTAGAATGGGTAAACAGCTCCTTCCAAAGCCGAAAACATGGCATCAATTGGATTACATTGTTTCCCTATATGTGTCATAAGTGAACTGCAGAACAAACAGACCCTGCACCTGAACAGTCTGTTGAGCCTCACCCTCTCTACAGGATCTGAAACTGTTGAATGGGTTACAGCAACATATGGCACACCCCACAAATGCTGGTGCACAACAGACCATGGGAACTATAGTCCTATAAGCCTATGAAGTCTGATCTGCAAGGCCATGGAGTCCATCATGATTGAAGTCATAAACAGAGCTACTGGAAGCCAACAAACACACAACCCTACCAACTTTGGCATGTTCATGGGCAGATCGTGGTTCCCAAACCTGCTAGACTGTTTGCAAGGCAGCCACCCAGGACATACATCACTGAAAGGAGCTACACACGTCCCACATAGACTTTGAATAGCCCTTTATCAACATTCCAGACACATGTCGTATCCACAAAATCAACAATCTGTGCATAAATATTTATTGTCATATGAAGGAATGGCAATTTGTCCACAGATAGATCACACAAGCTAAGAATTGTGGAGTCCTGTTCAAGCTGTTAACACCTGCTGTCCCACATGGTTCATTCCTGGGATTGCATAAAACAAAGTGCACACACATTACCATGTCCAGTCTGATGATGTCAGCATCCTACAAATATAGCAGGAGAAAAGAAACCACCAATAAAGCATATAGCGTGTCATGTTAATGCATATCTCTCTCGTATCATAACATAGTTAGGTAGGGGGTTGAATCCTATAATTGGTGTGTGTGTGATTTCCTTTGAGAGGAGCGCCCTTTTTGGAGACTAGGAAAACACATTAAAAGAGGTAGATTCCTCTTTGGCAAGTCTGATGATGTCAGTATCCCACAAATACAGCAGTGGAAATGAAAACTCCCAGTAAAGCATATAGTGTGTAGTGTTAATGTGTACCGCTGTAAAATCATAACATAGGTAGGGTTTGAATCCTGCAATTGCTTGAGTGTGTGTGTGATTTCCTTTGAGAAGAGCTCCCTTTTTGGAGACTAGGAAAACACATTAAAAGAGGTACATTCCTCTTTGGCAAGTCTGATGATGACAGTATCCCACAAATACAGCAGTGGAAATAAAACTCCCAGCAAAGTATATAACGTGTCGTGTTAATGCGTATTTCTTTAGTATCATAACATAGTTAGTTAGGGGTTTGAATCCTGCAATTGTTGTGTGTGTGTGACACTGTTAGTCAATGTGTTGTGGGTTTTGCTTTTACTACTGTATGACATATCAGTAAAGCAACAGTATGTGCATTGCACACTTCAGGCATGTGTGGCAAATACATATATGTACATGTGACCTCAATTGGTATCTGTGTGGCAAATACATATATGTACATGTGACCTCAATTAGTTCATAGGTGTGAAGCCTGAAGCCTGCTATGTACACAAATACATCTGTTACCATTGACAGTTTGTGCTGCTGCTTCTCAGACCTTAGGTCTCATATGTATGTATGTGACAAGGCCAGCCACTTTAGTGATCTGTGGCCTAGGTCATCTGTGTCACGCACACCCATGACAGTTTCTATAGAGTAGTGTGAGTGAGGGTTTATGCCTGGGGCATATTCCAGACATGTTCAAACACAACACAGTCTGTCAATAATGGGCATTCATTATAGGTGTACAACAACTCCATGGATATGCATACAGACCCCTTATTGCTTATGTGATACACCGAGGGACATCAGAATACCTTTGGAAATGTGAATACCAAAGGACAGATGACATAACATGTGGCTGTATGTATACAGCGGTACCCCTGCTACATGTTGTGGGCTACTACCAATGTGGTACTGTCAGGATACTATGTATAGTAAATGTGGATGACTATGCTATAGTTAGCTTATAGCTTTACAGCATGGGTTGGTCAACAGGAATCTGTCTGTATGATACCCTTGTGGAGGATAAGTGTCTCATCCGGAGAATGCATTGTAGGCCACTGTATGCATTACCAGATGTGGACGGACATATCCCTAGTGTGTTTGCTTGTACCTAGGACGGCTACATGCCAAACAGGAGTGGTCCCAGGAATGGCTGGCAGTCAATACCACTGGTTACTGGTATAGTATAGTACTGTAAGGATTCAAATGCTACTGTGTATCCTACATCTGTGTGTCAGTTGTCAAGACATCATCTAACGACTGGTTAAAGTCAGGCTGTTGAGGTTATGTATACTACCAGAATGCAAACCAATGACCGATATTAACAGTATCACCCACAGCATAGTGTCAAACCATGTCATACACACATGTGTACCCAAGTTGTAACATATGTGTAGTAAAATGCATACTGGCCACCAATAGGAAATATGAAGTGTTAACACTGTGTAATACAGGGCATGACACCCTTCCCATGTGTCCACTATGCACGTATATGCAGACAGTGCACCTCCACCATGTTCACAAATGTACACCTGCAAATCTGTACTGCACGCATCACACACGTACCGTCCACTCACCAACACATGCTGCCAGTACCACACACATCAGCTAAGTGGCACATGGGTGGACAATACATTTTTGGAATTAACACTGGTGTAAACAATACTACATTGATAATCATAGCTTTAATGCATCATGCCTGCTCAGATATATCTACAAGGATATCATTACACTTTACTGTTGACAACATACTAACATTGCTACACTGCTATTAGATCACCCTGTGCATTAGCATCATGTTAGCCTGTTCCTGCATCAATGTCACAGATGACAGGAGGTGGCACAGTTTCATCATATGCACAGGGTGTGTTGTTGGTTTGCCAGAGCCCGACAATGACCCATCTAATCGACATGTATGTGTGTGTGTGTGTGTGTGTGTGTGTGTGTGTGTGTGTGTGTGTGTGTGTGTGTGTGTGAGGGACAACAGTACAGCATGGGTCAATGTTGATGTAATGTGTGTGTGTATGTGTTAGCCCTAGGTGTTTGGTTTATGTGTGTGTGTGTCTGCATGCACACAGTTCCACCTTGTGGCTGCCAAATACAAGAGGTTGTGGGACAGACACAGACTGTACCTGCCAGGCTGTACAGATCACTGTCTCCGGCCATGGACACAGTACCTGTGCCTAGCAGGGGTGCCATGGACAGTATCGGGTACTAAGCCAGACTGGGGACTATCATCAGAGGCAGAGGGATGTTGACTGGACCCATGTCCCTGCTGGGACTGGCCAGAGCCACGTGCAAGTGGTCGTTTAGGATGGTCTATTGATAGCCCAGCCCCAACATTGCTGGGGCTGGTACTGCCACTACTGGAGCGGCTGGGACTTGTGTGTCATCTGAGATGACTGCCAGCTGATGATGTTGCTGGCATATGTCCACTTCGACGTCTCAGCTGTCCTGCACTGTCCTGGCACATGGACATTACATTGCAGAGGATATCTAGTGCCTCCCCCCAACATCTATCAATGACCTCGGTGTAATTACGGATGGCACCGGCAAGGTCATGGATACTGTCATTTATAGTGGTGTTATGAGCCCTCTGCGCCCTTAGTCCCTGCCTGGTGTACCGTTCCATACGCTCCTTTGCCTACATTACAGCCCAGAACATACCTGAGGTTGTGAGACCTGTGCGTGCACGTCTGCCAGGGGCATTATGACCAGCAGTGCTCCCACGAGAACCCCTGGACATATGCCTATGTGGTACCATTCCAGGTGTCTGGGTATGGCTGCTGTGTGGGGTTGCATGTGCCATAGATACCACACTATCCTGGTCAATGCCTACTGTATGCTGTTCCTCAGCTAAGGCCACTGGTGTTGAGGGATGTATTAGCAGTATGAATGTGTGCATAGATGGGGTAGAAAGCTGTGTACTGTCGATTGGCGGACCAACAACAGACCCTGTCAAACCTGCCTGTGCCACAACACATGTATCATCATGTCCACTATTTGTGGCAGTGACTTCAGGTTCCCTGTTGCAATCATCCAACAAAACCTCAGCACCTGTGAGAGGAAGACAGGAAACACACTTTACAATCTGTACAAGATGTTAGCACACATGCACACATGAAGACATGCACACATGCACACAAATACACTACTCAGTCAAGTTGACACACACACATACACACCAACAGCAATACAGAACATACCCATTAGTGGTTGATGGTGGAGTACAGTATCACAAGCCAAAGAGTCCTATCACACGTGTCAGCATGGAGGATGTGTGTTGCTCAACAGCATGCAGTACGAGTGTAGAGAGTCCTTGTTGATAACACTATACATGTCTTTGATGCATGTGTGTTGTTCAATGATTGGCCTCACCCTGGAACACAATGTGAACATGGACACAACATTGCTGTGCTAGTATAAAACACTTTCCAATGTCCTGTGCACCATCACTCATAGGTATACATACCATGGCCGGATGCACACAACTGTTAGGTGTATAGCAATGAATGCTATGTGTAGTACTGTAGTTACTGTAACTGGATGTAGTGTAGTACCATGAGCCATCATCAGGCAGCATCATGTGGTCACTCAAGGCTACTAATGTATGCCACACTGGCAACTATCTTGCTGTACCTGATCTGCACCACTTTGGCTACATTAACCATTTCACAGCCAGTTGTTACATGAGTATGTAAGGTGTTCAATAGGGAGCATTGCCTAACATGAATGTGTTGTGTGTTGAAGCATGTTGCACCGCCCCATGATAGGCCTCTACCCCTCAGGTATAGTATGTGTGCTGTGTTGATGACATTTGGGATACTGGAGTCTGACCTTACAGCAGGTGTCTACATACGCCATGTGTATCATATTAACACTTACTGCATATGACTAAGTGGTGTATGTTGTGTGCATGTGTGTTGACTCTGCCTATACAATGTCCACTACAGTGTACCACAATTGGTTGGGATGTTCTGTGTATTGCATGTGTTTGAGGCAGCTACTCATGTTACTGGGATGTGCATAGTTCCACAGAGAACACGCAGAGCATGCATTATGTGTAGGTATTTTACATGTGTAAATGGCCTAAAACTCTACTATGACGTGCACATGCTATATGCTATATTAAATGTAGAACACTCACCAGCATGAGTCTGCTGTCTTGCTATCATACCAGAGGGACCTACAAGGATATGAGACAGTTTGTCAGTGTCAACAACTATGGTATTGCTGCTGTGAGTTTGCAATTTTACAGTAGTATAACAGGTGACAGTCACAGGCATACAGATTATGTACCAAATTATCAGTATTGCATGACACCAGGCTCCACATATTCTAAATGCACAGTACACATCTGATAAATGCATGTTCTAACAATCAAACTAACAGCAGTCTACAGATATGCCATGTTACCTGCACACTCTGAGTCGACGTGCTGGATGACTCTGGCCTCCATGATGACACATGTCTGTTGTAGTGGTTGGCCAGGAGCCACCACGCTGAGGAGCAGCTCTTCCACTCTGGTGAGGGGTGGATATGTTGCTGCACCACCACCTGTGGCAAGCTGTTGTCTGTGGACATCGGAGGCATGCTGCCGGACATGTCTAATTAAATCACTGCAGTGATGGCGTACCTGCTCATAAGTCCGGTTATGCATGCCTACATCATTCACCCAATGGACAACATCCTGCCACAGTGCAGTGCGCCATGCTGGTCCTGGCTGGTTCTGGAGAACAGCAGGTTGTGAGGTTGTATTAGGGCATCTAGGATGACTTCCTCCTCTTCAGGGGAATACGCGGGTTTTCGATTGTGAGACAAGTCCCTGGAAGACAATAAAACAATAATTGTGAGCAAGTCATGTGGCACACTTATTCTAAAGTACAGACATCAATGAAATGCCATATATAGCAACCTATTGGCTGTCAGTAGATACACACTTTTAATACCACATATCACTGCTCAGCCCACAACTGCCTGACAGTGCCTGGCACATACTATATACCAAACCATGTTCTACACAGCAACAAAGTGAAACCGGTATGTAAGACTATACAACAGTACATGGCACACTGTATGTGACACAATGCACCACCTAGCCACAGGAGGTATATATGAAGCTAATGCATACAGACATTTGTCATCCATTGAAATGAATGTAAAGTACAGTTACAGTACTACCAGTATACCATGCTACTTTTTGATAGCAAACCCCTAAGTAACATATGTGCACATTCATCAATATAGGTGGCATACTGCTGTACTATACTATACATGTTGCTAGATATGCACTTATATCCTGTGTATACAACTGAGGCCATGTTACAGCCATACCCACACACACACATCAGACATACCTACATGACACAAAGGTATGGCAACCCAGATGAGTTTTACCTGTGTACCATACAGTACTGTGTTTCAGCACTTACAAAACCACATACCTGAGGTATGTAATGTGTAAGGACTACAGGTAACAAACAAAACAGTGTTTCCAAGCAATGTGGATATACACCATACTGTGCTGTTTAGGCCTACAACTTCAGGTAGTACTACAGTTCATACGGGATTTGTATTCACTAGTGTTAACAATCAATAAGCATGCATGTACTGCTTTAGCCTACAATGGCACACTCCAGTCAACACCATGGGACTACGTCACACCGTATGCCATACTGCTTTTCCTGCCTAGCAATAGCATACATATCTTTTGCTGGGATCAGAGCTACAACACTACATACCATGATATAAACAGTTTTCCACTAGGCTATCACACATATACACAACTTTGACACATTCACCTACACATTCACCATCACACTCAGTCAACCTCACATAGCAAGTAATGCAACAAGTACATGCGTGTGTGTATCGGGTCCTAGGTAGCTAATAGGATATTAGCTGTAGGGCCTATGGAAGCCTAGCCATATGGTACCCTGCCCTTCAACACCCATGTAATTTAAGTTCATGTGCCCCTGTCATGTAGAGCCACAGAGGTGATTCCCGGGTTGTATTTCCTATCTCACATCCAATCATCATGATTATTCATGACAACTGCTAATGAGGACCTTTATTTGCTATTGATCAGTAGTTAGTTCCAGAGTATGGTATGTGTCTGAGATGAGAATGTACCACTCTAGCATGTTCTGATTTTTGACGTTACAAGGTTTAGATCAGTACAGTGTGTAGCTTGTATGTATTTTAATCTGTTTATATGGAGTATGTCCAACACCTGTGGGTTTGGCATAGCTTTGTATGTTAGGCAGAGGATGCCTCTGGGTAGGCGGTATGCAACACAGTGTAGCTGTGATTTTGTAAGACAGTCTGCATAGGGCATCTGTTTGAGTCTGGTAATACTCTTTGTGAGGTATGTGTCTGGCATTTACAGTTGCTGTAGATGTCTTCTGAGGTACATACCAACAGGGTCATTGTATTCTATGATGGGTTTTATGACTGATGAGTAGAGTGGAACACTGACCTTTTTTCCATGGATGACACACCTTTTCTGATGACATGTGGACTCTACACAGTTTACATGACTAGTGTGGCACTGTGATTATCAAAAGGGACACTACTGTCCACCTGTGTCCCATGGTCTCTTATCACACTTTTGGTGTTGAGTAGACTACCACCTATGTGGTAGTTCATGGGTACAGGGTTTTTAACAAAAGGGATGGCAATACGTTTACAACATTGAGCTTGAGCATACATATGAACATCCATTGGTGTACATATAGATATACATATAGGCACATATACAGTCCACCTTTCATGGTGTGAATATCAATTATGCAAAGGTTGAGAGGGATACAGTTATGTAATAATATTGCACAGTCTTGTGCAGAATGCATGGAAGATATTCTCAGCCCATGTATCTTTAGCAGGACCTCCTGTCTGGAAGACTAAAAACCTAACAAATCATACTCACAGAATTTAAACACCACATGTCATATGCCAGCACTGTATGCTGTCTTGTTTGCCACACACTACAACCTACATATAAATATGCACATAACAACCTGCACCAACATATAAATGTCCACCCTTCACAAACAGTTGCAGTATGTCTCTTGCTCTATGTACATGTTAAGATGCTAATATATCAGACACATAAATATCTCTCCATATGTGTGTGCCATACACACACAAGGTCCACACTGTTGTAAGTCCGTAAACCTCACGGATGACCTGTTGGGCCTTGCTACAACATGGACAGTTGTCACATGTGTACATACAGTAATATTGCAGGGAGTATATATAGTTGCAAATGCTACATTACTATACTAGCCTGGTACAGCAGTTGCCAATGCTAAGCTACACATTATATGACTATCATGCATGTCTTACTCTGTCACATCCAAGTTTATATAGGTGCTTGCAGTACTCCCCCAAACTGCCATTCTACACAGCACTGTACAGAACATAGATAACATGATCAGATGTTTGACATATAATGCTGAGCTACATATGTCACAGTTATGTCCCACTGCACACAGCTGCACACTAATTTGTCCATGGCAGTAGTTATGCATGGCATCAGTGCATACATACCTACTGCTGCCACATATGCATGTTTCAGAGTATGTACAGTACTATTCATATACATCTACTACTTGCCGGTAACTACATATCTGTTACATACCTGTTTGTCACTTTCAGGTCTGTCTGTGTATGCTTTGACAACTTTTTTATTTATTTATTTATTTTTATTAATTAAGTAAAGTTTTTTTTACTTAATTTTTATTTTTGGTTATTATTTTTTTTTCTTAATTAATATTTTTGGTTAGTAATTAAGTATATATATTTTTTACTTATTTAAATTTTTTTTATTAAGTAAGAATTTTTTCTCACTACTCTCCAGGAGTTATATAGTCTCTGACACGTGCAATGTAATGATTGCATGTGGGGATAGCAAGTACATTCTGCTTTTATAGGTATCTGCACATGTGCATGTGATGCCCTCTGCACCAATTGGTGCCCAGCATTTGGTAAATGCATACAGCCTGCTGTGTGGTAATTGCAGTACTCACTGTCATAGCAACCCAATGCTATAAATTGCTACGGTATGTAGGCATAGCCCTTTCAGATTTCCAGAGTGGGGCCATGCTTATTTGGTGTGGACACTGTTGTGTAAGTCAGAAGGTTGGTATACTTCTTATATCTGAAGCTAGAGGTGTAGACAGTGATGTACATGTTGTACTCAGACCTGACTGTTGCCACTTCCAGTACAGAGCTATCAGTGTAGAGTTTAACTGTTTAACTCACCCCTACAAATACTTACACAAGATATATGTGACTATGTAGTTTCTTTTCTACTCATATAATTAACTGCCATACAAAAGTATTATTGAGAAGTATTCTTTTGGCACATGAACTGTTTGTGAACTGTTATACTATGAATATGAATGTACTCACTTCTGCAGGGTTTGTGTTTTTTATTGTTGACATTAGCACAGGGTTCTCAGGAAAACTGGACAATTCCAGTACTGAGTATGCCTACCTACATCCTTGGTAGACCCTAAACACACAAGTATATTTTAATTGTGGGGGGGGGGTGCTGACATACAGAGAGCATTCTGTATTATTGTGTGAATTTTATCTTACTGGACTTAAAGGATTGGTGTGTAGATGTTAGTTTATCAAGGCAGGTGGTCTGTCTGCATAGTTCCCAACTGTGAACCTATTCAGATGGTAGCCAGATGTTACACTGTTATTCTTTGTCTGTGCAACCCACAGGTGTTTTCAGCACTGGTACAATGGCATTGTTACAGTCAGTTGCTACCAGTACATGGCTACAGCCTTTGGTATTTCTGTGTTGTACTCCTACATAAGGGTATGCTTGTGGAAGTCCTACCAAAGCTATTTGCAGAGTGTGTAACAGCAGAATAGCTGATATGCCTGTGTGTTTGTGTCTCTGCCAGGCCTATGAAACACTCAGATATATATTTGCATGGAGTCAGGAATGGGTAGTTAAAAGTATGGTACACCTTACACATAATAGAGACAGTAAGTGTAGACTTGAGTGAAGCAGTGCATATGGATTAGTACACCTTTTATGAAGTACAATCGGTGTCTACTGTTATTATTGTCAGTATTCATTGTGTAATACCCCACCTTTCTGACTGATGTCAGTACTTTTCAGAGGAATTCAGAGGGACACAGCTAAAATATGTTTCACAATCAGGGACATCCCTGAAAAGTAGTCACAGTTAGGAAGTATGGCCTCTGCCCTAATCAGATATGCCAGTGTTTGTCCTGCTATGATACTGTGTGGGAGTTGTAAAGTGCCTCTGTAACATTATTTGCTGCTAGAATGACTGCTTCTCATATCATAATCATGTAATGCAATTCCACAACAATTGATGGTGAAGATCCACAGAACAAGCTTTGTGTTATGGCCTTCCTATTTTTCCTTTACATTCACTCATTGTAATGCATGATATATTTATTTTAGCACCAAGTTGTTGTATATCTGCTGTGGCTTAGTGGTACTTCATGCAGTCTAGTGTGTCCAAGGTCTGGGGTTCGAGACTGACAGATGTGTTTTATTTTTCTGCTGAACAGAATAAGGGCCTTGACATACAGAGTGACTAAGGCACTTTTAAGCAGTTGTAAGTGGGTTTGCGCGGGTTTGCATGATGCTTAGCAATGCTTAGCTAAGCGCACACATGCGCACACTCGCTCAAACCCACTAACTATAGCTTAGAAGTGCTTACTCCCGCTAACCCCCGCGCTAATTTCTTTGAAAGAAAAGAAAATGGGGAGATAGGAAAGTGGTGAAAAAGGGGGCACAAAGAGAGAAAGACAGTAGGAAAACAAGCTCAGGATGTGCAGGACAGGTGTAGGGAAGGTCCATAGCTGCCCATTTCTTTACCAGCAACAGCTGTGCATATGCAATAAATTTGGAGTGAAATTTGAAACCTTCCACCCCTGTGAGAGGGGTGAGGACAACAAAGTATGTTGTACTGCCAATTATAATTAGCAGTTTACATGTCCAGCGGACATGTGTGCGAAATGGGCAGCTATCTATGGGGCGTAATTTTTTTGTGGGTACAGATTGCCCTTTTTTTTTTTTTTTTTTTTTTTTTTCAGGTGAGAGTGGAAAGTGAAGTAGAGGAAGTAGGGGAGGTAGGTTGGGGAGGTAAACAAACAAGACAAACAAGATGCATACAGGGGCGGTCTATTACACATGGGGTGGGTGAACACAATTGACGGGGATGGATCTTTGGAAATCGCAAGCCCATGAGCCCACAGATGGTAACAGTGGAACTGAGATCCCCAGCCATGGACAGTTACCACTGCACCTTCACAGCCCAGAGGGTGGCTGTGCTGGGGGCTTCATAGGATGGGCAGACTCACCCGTGAGACTTGCCACTCTCACCTCGATCTGGCCTAGGGGATCAGCGACTGAACGCTGGATCTCCCTACGCACCACAACCCGGACCCTTCGAAGGGTGACAGGTAGCCCTTCTCCGCCCATGCTTGCAAGGGGGGATGAGCCCCATCCCCTGCAGTGCTTCCACCCAAAGGTGGCACAGGACCAACGGAGGAGGGGAGCCTGGGCTGGGCACCGGACCTGCTGGTGCCAGGTGCACTCGCCAGCTGAGGAGGGACAGGTGGGTCCGCTGGGACCGGCCTTCCCATACATTCTGTGATTTGGTGTGTTTAATTACAACATAAACAACAGCATTCCAAATTAGTTGTAACAGCATGCAGTAATATTCCCATTAACCCAACACACCAAGGTTCCAACAGTTGAACAGCAAGAATAACACATACATATATTGAATGACAGTGGACATTCCAACAGCATGCAGGGATGATTGGTGGCAACAGGCCACCATGATTGTGGTGTCTGAACAGGGCACATGCATCAAAGTGAATGCAGATATTTATAGAACAATAGAACATATGTCCCAACAAATGTTTTGAGATTACACATACCTATTGAGGTGTGAAACTGCATTGTTTATGCACATACAGTAGGGTGTAGAAAGAAACCTCAATTAACATCTTATAAGTACTTTTAGTCTACACTACATTCCTATTGACTGAAGGTGTATATCCCCTACATGTATTATTACACTTGCCAACATGCATTAGGTTGTGTAATGGGTTTGGCTAGTTCATTATATACCTGACCTATATCTGACATACTAGCTGTCCAAGATGCAGATGTTACGCTACATATTTATTGATTTTATTACTATTTCTTTATCTACATATCTGAATATATTCACATGACATTTTCAGTCAAATTTGTACAGAACCCTACATTTCGTGTAGCACACTCACATTTCTGGGGAACAAATTAACAAGCTACTTTTGCATGCCAGACAGTAACTGACTGTTGAGGACTGTATATACGCTTCACAGCTACTGGCACTTCCATCAACCAATTTAGATGGGACTGCCCAACTGTGGGTTGCCAGCACTTATTAAAACAGTACTATTTGTATAATGCAAGGGTACAACAACATTTCAAAGTAAGTGACACAGACAAACTCCAGATTTTATACCTTTATTAATTACATTACACACTTTTCCACAGGCTCTCTCCTTTATTTGATAATACAGTGCATATGGAAGACATATTCAAGACATATTATACCTTTATTAATAGGTTAGAACACTCTTTTTCAGGCTTGCTCACTTATTTTATATGGCAGTACATGGAGAGATATTATTCCGGACATATTTTACCTTTCTTAATGGGTTACTACACTCTTTTTCTGGCTCTCTGACTTATTTTATATAACAGTACATGCAGAGGAATTACTCAGGGCATTTTATGGCTGTATTATTGGGTTACAACACTTTCTTTCAGGCTCTCTCACCTATTTTATATAACAATACAGGCAGAATAATTACTAACCTGCCTGGTGGTGCAACCTTAGCAGCCTATCTGCATAGGCTTGCTGATTTGCAGCACGGACACCTGCAGCTGTGAAGTAAATGAAGGGATATTGAGACATACCTATCAATTATATAGAATAAATTAGCATGTCTTACATACTGCATTCCATGGCTACCTACTCAGTAGTGGGGCATCTTGCATCCCACAGGCCTCCTGTATCCATTGGTTCAGTAGGTCCTGCTTCCGTCTCTTCAGGTCTGCATGGTGGTGACGGACCTGCTCACCAGTCTGAAGAACACCCGTGACACTGGTGAGGTCATGAGCTAACCGGTTCCAAGCCTCTGCTTTGTACTCCATGCCTTGGAACTGGCCCTGCAGGTGTCTTGACTCAGGATGGTGGACAAGGAGCCAAACCATGTATTTTGACTCCTCGATGCCCCAGCATTGCGCTCTAAAGCATGTACCCTCTCCAGCACCAGCCATTCTAACTGCAGATGGGAGCTACAATCGGTTATGGTGAGTATTTCCGCCTATGGGGCTTAAATATGCCGCATTTCCCGCACTTTTTTGTGATTGGCCTTTTTGAAAATTCTCAGCTGACTGCAGACCTGCTTACAAATGGTTAATCTACCATTTATAAGTATAGGTATGTTAACAGTGGCTGTTTATCCTAAACTGTTATGGCTTAGTGGTTCAGTACTTTTATTATGGTGCACAGTGTCCCGGGTTCGAACCGTGTCATTGCTTTTTATTTTACTACTGTCCAAACAGGCTAGGGGGTGTCGCTGTGTTTAGGCAACTTTGCTCTACGTTTCTCCACGTTGCCCTACGGTGCACTGGTTGGCGTGGCGTGCACCACCATGCAAACTGATTGCACTGGGTAAAGCACTATTTAGCTATGGGCATCTATCTTGCACTGGGTAAAGTGCTGCTTAACTACAGGCACATCTATTGCACTGGCTAAAGCACTGCTTAACTACGGGCAACTATATTGCGCTGGGTAAAGCGTTGCTTAACTGTGGGCAATTATATGTCAGGATCCTTTATAAATATACATTTTGTTCACTGATACATAGGCCATTTCAATGCTGTTTAGTAAAATTTTAATCATATATGTCAGGTATTTTCATATACTAATTTCAAACATAAAATAGGAAGGGGAGTGGTGGGACTCGAACCGTGAATGCCTCCTCTTTGTGCAAAGGCTGTACCACTACACTATTGCTATTTGGTGTAATTTGCATAAACATTCCTTATTATGCTCTTCCATGTTGAGATTGCTAACTGCAGCTAAGCAATGGGCACACCTGCACACACACACTCAAATATGGGCAGCTATATCGGGAATTACAAAAAAAAAATTAAGTTTTACTTTTTATAACTGTGCTGGGGGTTTACAATGTCAGGGAGTGTGGTGTTGGGTATGTGGACATTTGAGCAAACTCTCTCTTGTGTGTTATCATTTTACAATTCAGACACTTGCAGGGGCGTGGACCTTTGGACTGCTCAGCAGTCGGACAAGCCCCCTGCTTTCCTGCACGGTCCATGTTAGACTTGGAGTGGAGTCAGCATGCCCTCATGAATATTCATGGCACACTGATGTCATACCATTCAACTGCAGTCTCTGAGTAAGACTTATTTAGTCTTACACGGAGGATTCGTGAATCCAGGGGATTGTATATTGTATTAAGAAGTTCTTTTTATTGTTTGATTGGTTAAATTACTTTTGACTGCCATATTTAACAAAGGGAAGTTTTTTTAATCTGATGAAGCCCCTTTTGTATGGTGGAATGAAAGCACAGTTTGCTATTAATAAACTTTTTATGCAGAGTCTTTGATTATTTATGAACCAATACATGAATGAGGGTTTTGCTGCACATTACATAACAGTCAAGACATGATGATATACATTTTGTTGAGTTGGAATAGAATGTATTTCTATTTGGAGTCTTTACAATTTTCTATTAATCTGATGGAATTTTACTGTTATTTCTAAATAAAGCAGTTCACTTAAAAATAAATAAATAAAATATAGTATCCTGACATATCCCAAAATCAACAGGGACTGAGTTAAGGTAAAATATAATTTGCCCCTGCTTAGAATTTAATTAGCACAAAAATACTGTTCAAACAGTCATTTGCATGTGTCTCTTGTTTTCTTTACACAAGCAATTCCTGTTCTTCATTGACTGGAGTCTTGTTGCCTTTGTACTGTCCAAAATAAAGGGTTGCCACTAGAAGATCGAGACTTTTTAGGGGCGGATATTTTTTCAAAGTCTACTCTGGGATTAGAGTGGAAGGTATGGAGAAAATAGCCATTTGGTTTTTAGTACATTTCTAGTTAGTCAAAGATTGTGACATATTTGGAAGATACTGACTGTACCTTTAATGGTGTGTCACAAAAACAGCAGCAGCCTTCAGAAGATGTCTTACATTGGCTGTAACATAATCAGTAGTAAAGTGGGTCAGAAATAAAATGTGATAGAAGTGTTAGAATAAATGGTAAGAACTGCAAGTATATTTAGAGAATGGGGATATATCATATGGTCTAGTGGTTGGGATACCTGTTTTTCACCTCATGAGGCACAGATTCAACTCCCGGTATGGGAATGAGTCACTCTTTTCTGGAACAGGCTCCCCGTCTATGTGAAACAAACTTCTTCCCTAACCCAATTCAAGTGAATTCAAGTGGGACAATTGGATGGGGAACAGGAAATTCATCCCTGATGTGGCACCTATGTCTCTAATGATGCAGGCAGCATGTAAATATGTGTCATCTCCCAGGCCCCTGCTTTTAAATGTTTCAATCTCCCAAGCCCCTGATTACACTTATCAAGGGTATCAGAACTTGTAAGAGACTTGGGATGCATGGCTAGGCTTAAAAAGGCCCCTGTGGTCATTAGCCTAGTACACACTTAAGAACCTATGAAAAGAAAGCAGTAAGAATGCAAAAATGTTTTTGTACATGAGAGGAAAACATCAGAGGGGAAAGGCACTCAGTGCAAAGTCATGATGCAGGAAGAAATACAATAATAATATTAAGTACTTTATACACTATGTGACAAACTAGCAGACTGGGGCTAGTAAGAGAGGATTGATGGAGGACAGTACTGTAGAGTTGGAACAGGCAGAAAGGGATGAAAATATTAACTGAGTCACTCTAATGTTATTTGCATTACTAAGTGCACTAGCTAAGGCAAGATTTTTTTTTTAATTCAACACTGTCTTTCAATTTTAAAACATAGGCAAGAATCAGCCGACTAACTTCACTACATGACATGCAGACACTTTTTAATACAAAAGAGTTGGCAACAGTCAGTTGGTTTCATGGGCGCCAGAACCATAGAGCGAGGGGGAAGGGAGCCCCCCCCACTTTTGCAGATCATCCAGCCTCCCAACTGTCCTGAATTGCTTTAGCTGACGTCTTTGAGTAGCACACGTATTTCAGGGCTTTGCAAGCGGGAACAGAAATGGACAGTTTTATTTGGCTGCGGCTGAACAGAAACAGACAGTTTTATTTGGCTGCCGCTTATCTGCTGGGAGGACTGAGGATGGAGTCTGGACTCGCTTTTCAGAGTGAGTAAGCTGGTGTGTGTGTGTGTGTGTGTGTGTGTGTGTGTGTGTGTGTGTGTGCGCCTGTGAATCTGCTTTGTATGGTATTGTAATAAGAACATCAGCATAGTCATCTTTAACTTTGTAGTGCTGGGTTCAGAGATATGATAATAAACTACTAATATGATGTTAACTCCCATGGCTTATCTTGTCTCCAAATCACATTATATTACCCTTCCACTACTGGCAATGTGGTGTCACCCAAAAGCACTGACAGTGATTTTTTTAATGAATCTCAGCTATAGTCTTTTTGAATGGTTTTATGTGGCAAACTTATATTAGCCTTTAAAATCTTTCATGACATCAGTTTGCAAATCATGTTTGATGTTGAAGTTAATAGTCATAAAACTTTTAAACACACACATTTGAAATTCTTTACTAAAATGGGGAAACACTCATTTATCACCTTTAAGATGACCCAGTTATGGAATAAATTATGAGTACACACAAACTGTGCATGGTTTGGTGATAAATTATATGAATTTTCATTAAATGAATTGATGCTATTAAGTGGCTTTTAGGAGTAAGAACTGAACAAATATGTATGTATGTATGCTTTTTACCTTTTTCTTCTTTGATTTTGCAAGTGTGTAACCACCAACTGTTGTGTGTTTCCTTGGTGGTGTTTTATCACTGCTGCTTTATCTCAACTTGTAAATGAAATGCTTTTCACACTGTAAGTGAGGAAGATTATGGGTTTAAGTCTCATTAGTATTGTGTTTCTTTTCTTTTACCCTACAAAATGTGTAATCAGCAAATGCTGTGTGCTTCTCGGTGTGGTTTGTTTTATTTCTCCTGTGGCTCAACAAAGAAAAACAAATACTGGTTATATTGTAAGTGAGGAAGTGCTAGTGAGTTGTCATCCTCTCGGGATAGCTTCCACTTGTAAATAAAATGCTTCACATACTATAAGTGGACATGCTTGCAGGTTCAAGTCCCCTCAAGGTCATTTTTTTAGCTTTTTTCTCTTGCATTATGCTTGTGTGTAACCACTAACTGCTGTGTTTCCCTGATACTGTTTGCCCCACTCCTTCCAAAGCTAAACCTATGACTGAGTTACTTTGCTCAAATTAAGTACGGAATGCTGATAGTTCAAATCCCCCCGGGGTGTATGCTTTTTATATATTTTTTTTCTTTCACTCTAAAAGTTTGTAGCCACAAATCACTGTGTGTTTCTCTAAGGTGTTTTGTCTTATTGTTTCTGTAGCTCAGTGTATAGGTAACATGCTCTGCTCACTGAAAAGGAAGGAGATTGTTGGCTTTAAGTCCCTCCGCATTGTGTGCTTTCTGTCTTTTTTCTTTCAGCATTACATTTAACCTTGGGTACAGGTAAAAATAGCCTGAAGTCCCTATCCAACATCACATGTGAATTTATGCTCTAGCAATTTTCTAAGTTTATAAAATCAGTATTTGAAATGTTTACCTATTTTGGGGCTGTATTCCCCCATTATTGGCTTTGTTCTGTATTTTTGTGCTAAGAGGTTGAGAGCTATGGTGAGAAGTTCAAGACTTGGCAGTGAAATGCATGATCGTAACACAACATTTTATGCAATCAACTTTCCAAAATTATACAAGCAATGTTTAAAATGTGTCCCTGGTTTTTGGCCTCCCCCCAATTGAAAATAAGTTTAAGAAGCTGTGCAACATGCCTATGGCTTACACTACTGTGATTCTGTATTTATATATTGTGTGTAGAAATAGACTGTTATCATGGAAATGCTCTGAATAGGGCAGTTTTGTCATTATTGGTGCATGCATTTTGCTTCATTGCCTACTGGAAAAATGTTCAAACAATAAATTTTAAATGCAATTGTGTGTGGAAGTAGACTGTTATCATGCAAATGTTCAGAATAGGGCAGTTTTGTCATTATTTGCTTCGTTGCCTACTGGAAAAGTGTTCAAACAATAAATTTAAAATGCAGTTGTGTGTGGAAGCAGATCTTTATTATGGAATTTTTCTGAATAGGGCAGTTTTGTCATTATTGGTTAATGCATTTTTGCTTCATTGCCTACTGGAAAAATGTTTAAACAATAAATTTAAAATGTGCTCTAACTTAAGTCTAACAAGTGTGCTGTATTATACAAGGAATATAATTTAATACAATCAGGAAGTTGAATCAATGAATGCATATATCCTAGATGTTAAGGCAGTTTCCAACATTAGTTTTAGTCTTCTAAAGTCTGAAGTATTTTTTATGGAGTTTTATTCTCAATTGTTCATGTTTTTGTCCTGATCTTTCATCTATTCCCAAATATTTATATACTCCCTCCTGTTCAAGTTCTTTTACATCACATTCTTGTCCAGGATTAATATTTTCTTAGTTTGCAGATTTCCTGTTTTAAATGTTGCTTTTGCACATTTATCAAGGCCAAATGACATTTGTCTAGGGAAGTTTTAACCATTTGTACTTGTGCTTTCAATTCCTTCTCTGATAAGCTATACAATTTTAAATCATCCACAAAAAGTAGATGAGATGTCTTTAAACAAGGCTGGTTTCTGGGAGCCATATTCTAACCATAGACTAATCTGTTTAATAAATCATTTAAGGAGTTAATGGCAAGACAAAGCAGCAGTGACAGAGAATCACCCTGGAATACCACCTCACTTTGAACTTTAATCCCTTGGATAATACTTTGCCCTTTGTCATGACTCAATTGCAAAGTGGTTTGCCACTGTTTTATGGTCACTGTAATGTAATTGATCAATGTAGGGAGTATCTTATACTCAGAACTAAATAGTTGTGTAAAGATGTTAATGTTTTTAGCAAGAAGTTAGGTACTGTGTCTGGGCCTGGGTTTTACAGTTAGGAGCTTTTTTTAATTTTGCCCCAATTTCTCTGGCCATTACTTGACCTCATTTCATATCCTTTACATTAGAACTTACTATTTATTTTAACTCTCCCATTCATTTAGCATCTTTATGTTCAACACGGTCTTCATAAATACTTCTCCAAGATGTGCCTATTTCTTCTTTTTTGCTGGTGTTTTTATTCCTTTTACTTTGTTTCCAACTTTCTATGAAATCTTTTTGGGTTATCCATAAATTGCTCATTTTGTACTTTTCCTTAATATTTATCTCTATACCTTCTAAGTTTTTTGCCTATGCTAGTATTTTATAGTTTATTATTGCCAATAGTATATGGCAAATCTTGATCTGTTTTCAGACTGTGCTTGTAGCACATCTAAGTATTTGGATGATCTGTTCTCTTCTCTATATTCTTCTAACAACGATACTCCTCATATTAATTAATTTATAGTGTTCTTTATTTGATGTTTCTGGTTGGTATTTTACTTGCTCTCTTTCTTTCCTTTTCTTTATGTTTTTGTGGTAACATGTTATTGGTTTAGCTGTGCAGTAATATGTTCTATTTATTTATTTCTGTGATATTATACAAATTTCCCTTATTAGTCCTGATTACTATTTTCATTGGTTTTATCAGTCAATAGTCTGACATTTTTGGGTCTTATTTACTTTTTATGTCTACTTCTTTCATCTAAATTAATATGTCTATCTATCTCTATTAACTTAAGCAAGTCTTCCTTTAAATCATTTTTCTGAAATTGACAGCATGGTTTTTGCTCTCTTTTTCCTGCAGATAATCTACAGAAAGTTCCAAAAAATATTTTAGTGACATATTCTCTTCAGATGCACCCTATCCATCTGCTGCTCCTTCATATGGGAACCATCCGGCCCATCAGTCAGCCTCATTACCTGTGTCAGAGTTGTCACTGTTTCCCACTCCTTCCCTTGCTGTGCAGCTACAACTGGGATTTTTTGCAGGTTTCCTTCAGAAGGCTGCAGAGTAGCAGCATGTTGCAAATCTTCAGGTGTCGCGTGCTCCACCTGTTCTCCTTAATCTGGGGACATGTAATTCTAGCGTGCTGCAACATTGCCTAGTTTGGATTCTCCACAATAAATCCTTCATTTTGCAGATAATCTATAACTCCAGTTTCTATTTGTTTAACTTCTGACTTTCTAATCCTATTTTGCACATTCCCCCTTTTTTCTTATTTTTTGCATTGTGAAATGTCCCATATTTGGGTGCCTTTTTCCTGCATTTCCTCTTCAGTTATCTTTAGAGTTGGGTTTTTTTGTATTTATTAGTTTGTCTTTTTCCTTTGCATAAATGTTGTACCATACCATATCTCTTTTTTGTTACTATGTTCATGTTTCTTTTTTATAACTTTCAAACATTTCTGGATTTTGTTCTTCATATTTTGATCATCTGTTGCTTCTTTTCCCAGGTGGCCCACAGTTTCTTATTTTATGTAATATTTAAATACAAATTTCCCTTTGAATCCTTTTGACTGTTTTTCTTCTGTAAGTATTTTTCTTTTTTTCTTTCCTTTAATTTCTTTATTAATCTTTCTGAATATCTTCCATCTGGATATTCTAGGCTTCTTGTATAATAGTAACAATACATAATTTATTTCTTATCCTCAATAGTTCACTTTGTCATCTTTATGGATCTTTTTTTGCCTGCCACTTTTTGTGGGTTATGTGGACTACTACCTCCTTCTACAAATGGGGGGGGGGATTTCCCCTGACAAAGTTCTCTATAAGAGGGTGGGGATGTATGAGGGTTTATAGGTATGGAAAGTTAACTATAAATCAGTGAGTCTGTATGGTGGCTGGGGAATTGGGGGAAGGAAGGAAGTGAGGTGGTTAAAGCTGCGATATTAGCAGGGCTGGCCTTAGCTGAAACGGCGCCCAAGGCGAAGTACTGCTGTGGTGCCCCTTAAGCCCCACCCACACCATACTCAAGGAACACCCATATTTGAGCCACGCCCACAGATGGGTCACTCCCACAAAATCCACTCCAGTTTTTTCAATGTTTAAATGCATGAAAAATCAGTCATACTGTAACAATCACCTTGTAGTCTAAGGTGGATTACTAGGTGCATTGGCTGGAGCAGTCTAAGGTGGTTGCAGAGGGTGACCATCCCCATGACCCAGCACTAGGTGCATTGGCCAGAGCAGTCTAAGGCAGCTGCAGAGGCTACACATGCTGCACCACAGCTGAATCTTCAGAAACAGGAGACAAAACTAGGATTTCAATTTTACTTGCTAGACAGTGACATACTGTATGTACACCTCACCACCTGTTGGAGCTGTTCATGTAAACCTCTTTGTCACCTATGCTGCTGTACAATACAGTGGTCATTAGTCTCTCTCACCTCCCATTGGTGCTGCAGCTCAGGGTGATACTTGTGCAGGTCACTATATTGATGCTTTTTCACTGCTTACCAGAGCAGGTGATTCCAATGGCATCACTCACTTCCCTGGTAAGCTGGTGTCAAGCATCTGTTTCATATAATGGGCCATCACAATGACCCAGCAGGTTCTCCTGATAATCCGTGTATAGCTTATACAGGAAAATGTTTGTCTCTTGGATGAAGCAGGCAGGAGTCCTGCTGAACCAAGCACATGAAGAGGTTCTGTCCACTCAGCAAGTCAGAACAAGGAGAAAAAATGATAGGCCCATGTGCACAACAACATAGCATAAGCAATATGCAGCATGAACATTCTGACAGCAAAGGTAAACTTTGGAAAGTATCTAACACAGACAGTTGGCTCTATGGGCTTCCCAATGAATGTGCATGGGCAAAGTGTGCACATAACATACTAGTCTTGGAATGAGCATAGGCAGGCTTGGTAACACTGTTTGAGGGTAACTAAAATCGAGTATAAAGAGGTGAACAGTGGTAGCCTCTGTGGTATATATATCCATCTCTCCACAATATTCAGTTTAGATACCTGGACTGAGTATTTCTGATGCCATTTGACTTGCTGATGTTCAGTAGGTCCATCTGTAACTTAACCCATTACAGACTTGTGATGCCTCCAGGCATTTCTGAGTTACATCTTACTAATGCCTCTAGGTGTCTAACACTGGTTGTTCATATTTGAATTAATATTCCAAAACCATGCTATAAACAGTGTAATAAAATATTTTATTTTAAAGCTTACGTGATGGCAAATACAATTGTATTAATGTTTCTCTCTGTATAATACAGCTAAATAGATACTTAATATTATTTATATACTGCAGTGGTGCAGCGGTAGCGTTGCTACCTCACAGCAACAAGAGTTTCTCCCGTTCGATTCTCGACTGGAGTGCGGGGAGTGCCTTTTGTGTGGAGTCTGCATGTACTCCCCGTGGTTGGGTGGCATTCAAAAGACAGGTGTAAATGGGCGTGCCTTCGTTGAAGGTTGGACGTTGAACTGGCACCTCGGCATTCATGAAAATCTACTGCCAATCATTAGCGGACCAGAGTTCCGCTGTGGCAACCCCTAACTAGGAAAAGCCGAAAGTCAAACAACAACAACAACAGCTATTTATTAATATTGTAATTGTTTTCTAAATATATCAACATTCAAGTGACACAGACAGAACTACTAAACCTCATACAAAGGCACACAGTTGAAGAAAATGCTGCTGGCAGCATGTGTCTTGTCTGAATGTTTTCGCAAATACAGCAAGCTGCTTATATAACATTACAAAAAAGTTAATCTTTACTGTGTTTGTTGTAGCTTATAAAAGCCAGTTTAGACCTAGAATCAAATGATTGCTACCACTATGTAGAGTACTTTGTGCTGACTAATTTGCCATTTACAGTTTTCTAGAAACATTTTATGTTCCACAGATAAGAACATTTGTTTTAACTGTGAGGCAATAACTTCATTGTTTAAAGACTCAGGCCATACACATTGGAAGTTAAAAGTACAAACTCAAAAGAGCTCCACCGGTGGTAAATGAGATAATCATTGTAATTGCAAAGTCCCCTTGCTTGTCTATTCTCCTCTAAGTTAATACTGTTAGTATACACATTTATGTATGAGCATTTGTAGTGCCTCTGTTTTTGTGAGCAAATGGAGGACAGACAGGAATGGGTCTTCTGTGGCTCAAAAAGTGAGAGACGGGTCACTTAGGAGCATCCAGTAGGCTACTGGGCGTAAACAGAGTTGCTGTAATTTATAGGGGCAGTTGAAGTATTTCAGGCCTTTAATTTTTTATGTAAAAATTGATAAGATGACTTATATGAATGCTGAAGGTAGTACCCTGAAAGTAACAGGGTCAGGTAGAAGTACTGCTGCTGTGTTGCTCTGCAGCTTGTCTGAATCTTTCAGTGTAATGGAATTTCCATGTTTACCACGAGAAGTTTCTGCCTCTGATGTTGCTTCACCAGACATTCAGTGATTCCTCAGCACAATGAAGGTAGACACCAGTGTTGCAGATACAATACTATATTCAGCTAAGATTTCCCAGCAGAACTGCCTTGGGAGTGTTACTGTTTATATGGTGACAATATGTGGCTATACTATGGAGACATTCAGCTGTGGATGATTATGCTATGGTTCTGTCAGGCTTTAATCCCTCTCAAATGACCTGAGTCATAGAGTATATGCTGTGTAAACCTGAATACATCCAGCCTTTTTATATTTTTTTTCCTGCTTTCTGTTCTTGTTGACAATCAACCTCTGCCTCTCTGATCATGCCCATGCATTTCCTATCATTGAAGCATAAAATGGTCAAACAAGGTGTCTTTTTTGCAAGCAGCCCTGAAGGATTTTCTGATTTCTGGTTCTAGCCTCACCCTTAGTGGTTGACATTATGTGTTCGCACATTGGTAAGGGCCTGCGACATCTTCCTGTCTGTATACACATGCTCCCCATACCTCCATTTTGAAGACTACCAAGCAAAAAAAGGCATGAAAGGCAAACTACTCATGGCCAGCCTATGACACTGTATTCCATACATGTGTAGGTGCTGACACTGCAGCAGGCCAAAGTGCTTCACTCCCATTCAGGACAAGTGAGCACATACTGGCCATTCACTCACTCTGTCACTAGTGCCTTCAGCATCAGGGTTGTTAGTTAATCGTATATACTCTGCTTCCTGAGGCTGTGACTTGTATTAATATAATTTTTATTACCATAAAATAAAAACTATTCCCCAAGTTTGACGCGACATGCTTGGTTAAAGGACATTTTGCACACACACACACACACACACACACACACACACACACACACACACACACACACACACACTGCTTACCTCAGAGCTTCTTTCCAGCACAGCCTGCATAAAAAATGGAGCTTCCTTCCAGTACATGAACACCTCAGCCTGCATAAAACAGAGCTTCCTTTCCACGCACTTTTGTGTTTGAATGTTAGCGTGTAATGCACACATGGGTCCTATAGGTCTTACTGCTGGAAAAGTGTGTGTGGGGGGGTGCTACCTCCCCCTCACTGTATGGTTCCGGTGCCCATGCGTGGTTTGTGAATTGTGCTTTTAATTACCGTAGTGTGGGAGGGTGCAATGCTGCAACTGAAAAGTGGAGAGAAGTAAAGTTTAAGTTAACTCAATATGCGCCCTTTATGATGCTGGCTTTTACGGCGCCCTAGGTGGTCGCCTAGTTCGCCTATGCTTAAGGATGGCCGTGGATATTAGAGGCAACCAATTAGTCTGGGCATGCTCAGAGCATCTTGGGATTTGACCACTAAGGAGTGAATATAGGATGTGCCCACAATCAATAAATCTGATAAAGAAGCTGAACTTTTATTTCTAGAGATCATTGTCCACCCTCCACCATTAGTAAGGCTAATACTGTACTCTTTATGTCCTGAAGTTTCTCCAGTAGTAGTAATGGAATTTGATAAAGCAGCAATTAAAATTGACAGTGCATTTGACAAATTTCTTTAATCAGAAGTAGCACAGCTGTAAACTTCTCAAATTCTCAAAAAGACTGATAAGCTCTAGTAGCTGTGAGTACTCAAGCTGCAAACATGAAGTGTAAAACTACATTTGAATATGGAATGGCGGAGAACATACAAACACACAACTCGGCTCCAAAGAGTTTTCCGCTATAACAGCCATTTAAACATTACGGTTTTGTTGTATTAGGGGTAACCAACAGGTTTCCAGTTTTCAGGTCTTATGGTCTGGGTGTGCTGCTACCTCTGGGGAGCTTTATAAAACTAAGAGAGGACAAAAATGTAAGAGTAAGAGGGAGGGATTAAAGGAGCACTTTAAATTATCCGAAAAAAATGGAAAGTGAGCATACCACAACCACAGAGGAAAGCATTCAAAGCTGGAGCGTATCAGGAGAATCAAACAGGAAAAAGCAAGTTCTCAACATCAGTACACTGTAGTATATTTATAATTAATCAAACAAAAGTCCCAGAGTGCTCACACTGCAAGTAGGCAAACAAAGATAAGCAACATTAGTAATGTCTGCTTCATACAGTGAGGCCATGCCTCTCAACCCCTTAGCACAAGAGATCTGGACAAAGCCAAAAATAATTTTGTGTGGAGTGCATTTCTGATTGATATGCAGTCTGAAATCCAAATGTTCATCATTATTAAGTGGCGTCAATCCTCAATGATTTGTGAAAAAAAATCTGGACATTCTGCGAAAATCTGAACATATGAGAGGTTTGAGTGAGGCATAGATTTCAAAAACTTGTAAATTTTATTCTTTCACCTCACATTTCTTTCATGTTTTTAGAACAAACCAGTCAATGTACTTGTCTTGCCTAGCTTGGGTGGGGTGGGTTAGGAGAGGGTCAGCTGCCCAGGGTGCAAGGTGTGAGAAGGTATGATTGGCAATCATTGATAGGGATTTATTGTAGTACCAGCATTTAGAAATGAATGCTGATAATGTAATTGCTGTCAGGTTGAAATGTGCAACCTGCTGAGGGACACAGGTCAGGGAGAAGATTCATGGCTCATTCATTAGCTGTTGTGTCATAGTGAGGAACAGACTTTTTTTTAATTGCTCCACAGCTTATATTTGAGTGGAATCAAGTCAGGGAATGGCACTGGCCATCTACAGCTCTGTCAATGAATACAGAACAGCAAAAACAATTCCTTAAATGTAAGAAAGTACTGGAGTGGCGTTATGTGCTTGTCTGCAGATGAGTCTTAAGATGGTGGGAATGGGAGGTAGAAAAGGATTACATAGACTGAAATGAGATAAGAGTTAGTGTCAAATATTGAGTGGGGACCCTCTTTTTCCAGTGGATACAATGCTAATTTACTTTTAAATGATTAAATATCCCAAGAAGAGTCAGCAAGATGTGTGTCAGAACTGCTGCATCAGCAGTAGATGATCGATTTGGGCATGTGCAGAGCCTTGCATGTTCTAAAAGCAAAGGTGGGAATAGCAAATGTACAGTAAAAGTCATCAAAGACAAGTAAACAAGCTAACGGTTTAGTTCTAGACAGTACTGTACTACCAAGTTAAGAATCCAATCTTATACTCTTTATCTTCAAAAATGTCTTCAATAACAGTACTTGAATTTCATTAAGCACTCTGTAAGCAGTAATCAGAACTGGCAGTGCATTCAACAAAACTCTTAAAAGGAAGTAGCATAGCTATAAACTTTTTAAAATAAGGCAATAGGCTTCTACAGCTATATGTACTCAAGCTGCAAACACTACAAAGTGTAAAGTTACATTTGGAAATAGAGGAAAAGGGGTGTACAAGCACACAACACTGTTCCACAGTGTTTTCCACTATAACAGGAGTTTATACTTGAAACATACATGCCTTGTTAATTTTCTTGTTTTGATGTATCTGAGGTCAGCATAAAGTTTCAGGTTTTCAGGTTTTATGGCTGGAGTATGTTCCTGTCTATGGGGATCTGATCTATTTATTTATTTTTGCAAACAGATTTTGACTTGATAAGACCTTAAATCCCAATCTTCTTAATTCTGACACTGACTCTGTCTTCAATACCATTTTGTTGACTGCACACTTGATCAGCTTAAAGTGTCAAATGAAAAACTGAGCTCTCTGGTGCACAAAGATAGAGCCCAAATTATGACTCAGAACACCTGCATTTAAATAGTGGCAAGTGTGCTGGAACAGCTAGGCAGGAAAATTAGTACTGGACAGCTAACATTGGTTTGCCTGCCCATGAAGAGAATTGTTAGTCCAGTAGCAGCTTTACCACTTGCAAGCCTCCAAAGTTGTGGCTGTTAACTGCCTGTGTAGGCCTGGCTTACCCAGCTGGTGACAGTAATCCTCATTAGCATGTGCGTGGGAGCCCTCACTTGCAGGGAAAAGGTGAAGCAGGCCCTTGCAGTGGTGCAGCTACCCACATTAGCCACAAAGGGGTGGGATTATGGCCCAAACTAGAAATGGTCTTACTGCTTGCATTGCTTGATGTGAGCAAATGCTCAAACACAGCCAAAGATGTTTGGATGATGGCTCCCCTCCACTCAGCTGCCATCTTTGTGCTGGGGCCTCCCCCATGGCAGGGAATGAATGAGCACAAGATTGATAAGAGAAGGGCAGAGGCTGACAACTGTCATAGAAAAAATAAACAAAACAAAAAAAAAATCTGCCAAATAAAACAAAAGTCCCCCCAGGGCCACCGTGTCTTGTCAGGATTTCTGGAAGACTTGTTACTTTGTGCACTCCTGTAGAAAACTATAAAAAAAGACAGACCCAGGAACTTGTGAATAGGCAACTATATAATTTACTGAAATGGCAACAAGTCAAGAAGACAAGGTCACATAGCTTCCTGCTTTCAGGGTACTGTGGTCATTGAATGCACACTACAGTATACATGACACCATCCTAGTTTCACTCCGTATCTGTCTGATTTATTCAGTCAACATTTTTATAATACCATATAAAATTGTTCCTAAAATATGAAGAGAATCCAAAATCTACAAAGATTCAAATCTCCACTGTAGCATAGGGTGAACAACACACTAGAGTGCAGTTAGAAACACCTACTGTTGATAACATTTATACACAGAGGTAGGAAGGAAACAGCCATTTATGTCATTTATTGGATGTTTTATGCCTTTTGTGTCCTTATGAAAAATAGTCATGCTGTTATCTATAGTAAGTGGTGATAAAATCTAAACAGGACATGTCATTTATCCTTTCTGCTCTGGTTACCAAGCAAGGGAACTGAATTATACTTACTGCACATCACATTTCTTTGTGAAAATATTTTTTGTGTTGGTGAAGTTTACCATGTTTTAACAATCAATTGTTTTATGGACCTGAGGATATTCAGTTGGCAACTGATTTGACATTGTTGTGAGTGATATGTGGGTATTTTAATATTGGTACTTGACTATCAAGACAATATTTTTGTATTGCTAACTAATCCATGTTCCTGGTAACTTGGCTTATCATTCTGTTTGAACAGTTTACTTTCATCCCAGCTTGTGGCAGCAGTATTTAAAACTGAAGTTTGCTAAACCACCATTTCATAGGTGGTTACTAGGCTATCAGCATAACATCCATTTTAAGCCTAGTCAAGTAAGTTTACCCCAAATTTACCAAACTATGACTGACTTTAAATATTATTGAACAGTTAATTATCATTTAATTTTATCTTTATATTTCTTTTACTTACCTTATGGTATTTCACTTTAAATTTTTGGTCATATCTCTTACTAAACTTTATTCTGTGTTTGTTACCTCCTCATTTGTTCAGTAATCTATTAATAATCACTTTAAGATAAACTTAAAATTATTTGGTTAATTCTTCAAAAGTCATCAGTCATGTACTTATTTTGCAAACCCAATGTTAACAAAAGTAGAAGAGGTACTGGATGTAATAATTATGTCTTACCTGTGAAACAGTTCTCTGGAGAAAAGGATCCCCACATTTTTGAAAAAATGGGTTAGGTTGTCATGAGGGAGAAATAATGTGGCCTGGTCTAACTTTAATTACATCTGGTTCTCAGAATTTTGTAGTTGCAGAAGTTGTAATGTTCTGGTGATCTTGTGGTTTAATCAGTCATTTATAAATTTGGATGTTGCTCTTGCCTGTCAAACACATATCATTTAATAGCAGAAGTACATTTGAAGAACTTGCCAGATAATCTAAATGCCTTTTCTTGAGATCAGCAGTAAAAATAATTATGGCTAAAACCATATGCTTTGTTAATACATGTCACAGTAAACTAAACTTTATTTCATTTCAGGGTTGCATTAGGTTGACATATTGGAGTGAACTTTAAGTTGAAATCCTAATGACTCATGTTGGGGAAAAGAAATATGTACTAAAAGATGGCACTGGAGAAAAAGCAACATGCTTGTGGTTGTATAGTCTTGTATGGGAAGGTGGTTGCTACCTCTTCAACTGCAGTAAGAAGTGGATGGGAACAAATCATAGTGTAAATTATGACACACATATCTTTTGCACCCTTCATCCTGATATCCTCTTCCTCAGTGGATAAAATAAAATGTGTCATTTAAAGGATGGCATCTTACCTATAGGTCTAGCATCATGTAGTACTGGTACAGCGTTCCACAAGTGAAATATTGTCACATATATTATACAATAAATGGCCATTAACATTTCAAACAAGCTCACTGATTGGTCATTCTGACCAGCGTACATGTTGTAAATCGAGAATATACAAATGATAAAAGTCTGGCTGCTAAAGTATCATTGAGCTGCCAGACTTTTTTTTATATTTTGTGGTAGACGCACATTAGTCCGAATGAAAGAAATTCAAACTGAAATGCATGTCATTATTTACTGACTTCATTCCCCATAAAATTTGTTTTTTTCTGACAAATCACCGAGGAACAAAGTCACTAAATAATAACAGGGATTTCAGTTTTAGACTTTCTTTCCTTCAGACAATACACACATACTCACATCTTTTTAAATAAAAGATTGAGAGGTATGCACAAGGCCACAGAAAATACAAGAAAAATCAGATACGTTCTACAAACTAAAACATATCGGATTTTCTTAGTATTTTATAGCATCTCTCGTACCTCTAAACTGCCGGGAGGTTACAATTTTTTTTTCTTTCAAAAAAAAAAAAAAAAACAGCAACAGAGATTGTCCTTTCCCTGTTGCTTGATTGCTGAACCAGTGATGTACTGCATAAGCCTGGGAGCACAAGTCTCATATGCATATGCAGTACATCATCAAAAAGCACAGTCAGGAAACAATGTGGACCATCACCACGGCACCACCATACAAAGACATTATTTAAGAAAAGTATGTCATTTTTTTCTTAAATAATGTCATTGTATAATAGCAATAACCAACTTCAGGTATGGTATATTGAACATTTAACCACAGATGGCTTTATTTAATCACCCAGGCTTTGCTCTCATGATTAAATCACACAAACTGTGGGTAAATCTTAAATATGCCACACCAAAGTTATTGGTTATTGCTATAACAATATCCTAAATCTATTACAAATGTTGATAATGCAGAATAAAGGTGGTCCCTTCATTTGCTTTTTGTTAGACATTCTCAGAGGTAGAATGTATGGAGGAAAATAGGGGAAAGCATTAGGAACTTATGAAGACCCAAGCTAAATGGTAGGAAATGCTTAGGGTAACACATTGTATACAATTGTGAACAGTGACCTTTAAGGAGTCCACTGCCTATTCTTCTGAACTGAGCCCAAATGTTGATAATAGCAGAATAAGGGCAGTTCCTTCATTTTCCTTTTGTAAGTCATTCTTACAACCTTGTCTAAATACTGATAATGCATTAGTGATTTTTGCAGTTTTTTGTCTATGCTCCAGATCCTAAATGTTAGAGCAAAAATTTATATACAGTTAATCTAGGTTTTATTGTTATTTTCTGAATCACTGTGGCATGTCTGACATATTTAAATTTCTTTTAGTTTATTTCTTCTTGTAGCGTAAAAGGTCAGACATATAAATTCAGCACAGTTAATCCCTCAGGGACTGTGTAAGGAATATAAATATTTCAGAGAAGCATTCATTGCTAGCCAGCGAACCATCTATTACAAAGTAAGCACTCATGTAGTTAGTATGCTGGGTAGCACTATTGCATATTTATAGTGTGCTAGTGCATTTGCTTCACAAGAAGAGTGAGATGCAGAAGCTGTATCAGAAACTACCAGCCTGAACTAATGGGGAAATACAAAAAGCTATTTATGTCTGTGTTTATTAGGTAAACCGTTAGCTTCTGTACATATGTATGTATTTATTCTTCACTTTATTATCTTGGTTAAGAAGGCTAGCCATACTAAGATGTATCTAGTCACAAAGGGGACCATTTTGAAAAAAGCTTCTGTATATGAATACTTGGCACTTCTCACTTTTCAAATAAAGTTACACTGTGTAAGAGCAACATTCAAATGCCAGAAAATCATGTGTGTGTGTGTGTGTGTGTGTGTGTGTGTGTGTGTGTGTGTGTGTGTGTGTGTGTGTCTCTCTCTCTCTCTAGATATATATTCATATATGGGTGAAGGTAATTTTTTTAAACATTCATTCATTTGAACAGAATGTACTACAAGTTCTTTTGTGATAATATTCATTTTAGGAAATATTCACTTTATCAAAAGTCGATTTTGTTGAAAGAGGGAAGTAAGTTTGTATTAGAGGTGGGTGTATGTTTGAGTGTTTGCAGGTTAGGGCTAGATTAGTGGTTAGACAAGGGGATAGACATGGTGTTTGCTGTCATACTTGCACACTCCCCTAAACTAACAGGAAACTCCCGCAACATTGTGGGGGGCGCTACACAACAGGGATAAGTCTTACATCCAGCTTTAAAGACACCTAAATACATGGGTTGGGGAGGATACTAGACATCATGGATAATTCTCACTTTATATCTTAAAGGTACTTAAAGATGTGGAGTAGTGGGGTGAAACAGTAGACACCAAGCATAACTCTCACAGTGTGCCTTAAGGGTACTTAAAAGAAAAACAATGTTGGTCAGGGGTCTCATGAGACAGAAGAGGTACTCTAAATATCCTGCCTTAAATGTGGTAAAAATGATTCAAACCGTGTACCCTCCAACCTCCTGCAGAGGATGTCGGACCCCTGTGCCACCACTACACACCAAGGTAGTACAGCACGATAACTGAAACTGAAAACAAGTACAAAGGAAGGGTGAAAATGTTTCCAAAGCCTGCAACCTTTGAGGTAGAAAACAGATGCATTAAGTCTCCACCATACTAACTGACACGTTAGTGTAGCAATGGTTTTCTGATCTTGGGCATTATTCAAGGCTTGCAAAAGTTTGTGAGTTATGAGGGACAGGAACAGGGCAAATATAAACATCTCTTTCAAGCTAATAGTGCAAGAAATCTAGACAGAATGAGGGAGGGGTAGAGGGCCAAAGACGCATTACTAAGGATGGATTGTAATTGTTCCTCTTATAAAGATACAAAGTCACCAACATGCATTTACTGGACAATATAACATGAGAAGCTCTAATGTCTGGCATTAATGACTGACAGTAATCTTCCATAATTTATGAGGGCAGGATAAAAGGAGACATCTGGAATGTTCTGACAACACAGGGGCATGTATGGTGTGTGTGAAAGGCTGAATGGATGATGCCCGTACTAACGATGCTTCAGCTGCCAGTGTTAACTACTACAGGAAATGCTTAGGTCTTTCCTCATTCTAGCTAATGTGTTTCTGAATTGCAAAATTCTGTAACATGGGAACAGCCACTGCAGCTCTCACAGTGGGTGGTGGGACTATTTCTGAGTCCTTGAGAAAGTCAGAGACCTACTACAGATAATTGTTTGCAAGCCCAGGAAAGTCTTAAGCTGTCTTCATCATGAGTCTGGGTCAGTTCCATATTATGTCTACCTTTTCAGCCTGATGGAGTCTGTAAAGTCCCTTAAGGAATGGGATATGTTCTAAAGTGTATAAATGATGGATAGTGGACAATTGTAATATTAGGCTTACTCCTAGATTTGATTAATATTTAGCGAAGCTGTTTCTACTGGTGATGTTATGAAACTGCACTCTTTGTGAAAAATCTGTCTTCAATGAGCCCATCTCCTATCTCGCCCAGTGGAACTAATAATGGAGGGAATAGGACAGAATGAGTCCTATCTCACCCAGTAGAACCAATAATGGCGTGACTAGGGCAGAATGAGCCCTATATCACCCAGTGGAACTAATATTGGAAGGACTAGGGCAGAATGAGCCCTATCTCACCCAGTGGAACTAATAATGGAGGGACTAGGACAGAATGATCCTATCTTACCCAGTAGATCCAATGATGAAAGGAATAGGACAGAATGAGTAATTACTGACTCTCAACTTATGATCTAGAAGAAGCATCCTTGTGTAGGGAAAATAAAAATGAAGATGTTTGACATCTTGCCTTGTGATAGGTGGAGTGGGTTAGTGGAAGGTATCCATTACAAAGAGTTGGAGTGGAAAGTTGAAGGTACGGTTGGCAGGAATGGGATATGAAGAGAGAGAGTATACAAGACATGGAAGGATGGGGTTTTCCCTCTCTGGGTTGCCTACTATGAGAAGAATCAGTCCATACTGCATGTTACAGAGACAGTACTCTGTAGGACAGTGTTAAAAATGATTTAATTTGCATTAGAAAAGTTAGATGCAGGTGGAAAGGCTACAAGGAGTGTTTACTGTTGGTTTGAAGTTGGTAATAGTACAGTATTCTAGGGTTACTAGTGAAAGGACTGATCAGAGACACAGGAGAGCAGGATGACAGAATGAAGGCAAACGAGGAGTGGGGAGTATCTGTACTTGGGTAGGAAGAGTATTTATTATACCAATGACAAAGGAGTTTTACAGTAAATGTAGGTGATACATTATTGAATTCAGGAGACAGAAAATGGCAAAGGGAGAAATAGTACAGTTTGGGAAATAAGTTGTGAAAGGCAATAACAGCTGATGGGGAGGCAGCCTTTAAAGTTCACAGCAGGAGACACAAGATATGTTTGTAGCACAATCAGAGGAGCAAAGCAACAAGCAGCATCTAATGCTGTTTTATTTATTGTGGGAAAATAGTATTACGAAATAAGATCAATATGAAAAGATATGCCAAGTGCTACATACGGCATGTCAAAAATTGACAGCGCCAGTTAATCTGCTGATACTGGCAGTTAAAAAATGAAGGGCAGTGTAGGCCTACAACTGGAGTTATCACTGACTTTACAGGAAAAAATAATCATGGGCTGGAGTGGTTCTTCCATAGCAGAAAGAATGGCCGTCCTGAATTTCTCCTGCAGAAGATGGAGCAATCACTACTTATTAAATTAAGAGCTGAACAAGAGCTTTAACCTGTCAAATTTTGTCACATGTGCAAGTCAGATTAGGAGGTTAATATGATGAGTGCAACTTTAAAGACAATTCCTGCTCCTGTTACATTATTAGATTGTCCTAATTAGTTAGTTCTCCATTTGTGACACTATATAATGTAGATTCCTTTATTTTATTTTGCATGGGTGGCTAGTCAGTTGTTATATTTTTTATTGCTGGAATTAAATGTAATTACTGTATAAACTGCATGGGTACCCCAGAAGCTGGATGCATGCTTGGCTACACTGGTGCTAACTAGAATTACTGCACAAAGCTATACCAGTGTGCAATGTTTATTAAACAGCAGATAAACATATTGCTGCACTTCAGGCTAACAAGTTATACCAATTTCTTATAAATGTCTTATAAATAGATGAAGACGATGACTGCTAGGCTTGTCTAACTGCCTACTAACTGAGGGTGTAGTTGTTTGCAATACAGACAAAAAGAGAATAAACTATATAATTAAATTACAAATTTACTCTCTTTACATGCTTTCATTTGGCACCATTGAAATGAAAAACAATTCACTCAGGCTAACTGTATTTTTCTACACTTCATATACAGAAGCCTCTGTTATGATGCATGGAGCTAAATAAATTACATTTTGGAATTTTTTGCATAATACCAGAATTCATTTTATTGCAAAACTCAGCAGTGAAGCAAATGACCTTTTAGCAAAACACAGAATTTGAATGGAATGTAAAATACATTAATTCTGTTATTATTATAATTTAAGACCAGAAATTTAATATACTAAAAGTACAATGCCAAGTGATGTTTGTTTCCCCAAAATTCCCTGTAATTGGGCCACTTGCTGACATTTTGTTCAGCACCAGTGAAGATGTGACAGTTCTCACAAATTAACTCTAACAGTACTCTGTCTGCACAAAATAAGACTTTTGTCTGGCAGAAATCAATGGTATTTATTGTGACATTTAAGCAAAACACAGAATCTAAGCAGAAGCTAGAATTATACAATAAGTCAATTATCACCTGCAGGACAGGAGATTCAGTAAAGACAAAACACCATATATGATGCATGATTCTAAAATGTTTGCATTCTTGGTGTATACACAGACACACAGATAGTCAGTAAAGACCAGAAGAAGGAATTCTGATGTCCTATTTAATTATTCTTGTTTTGACTACAGGCTGTACTATGTTGTCCTGGTTTAAAGCTTCTCATACAGATGTTGGCATATAGTGTACTGCAAGAAGTATCAATAAGCATTACAGCATGCAGACCGGAGGATGTGCAGCTCTGACCTCTTACTGCTAAGGTCCATCTTTGCAAGTTCCCAGTTTCAGAGAAGTAACATCTCTCTTTTGGTGGCTTGGCTACAATGTATCAACAGTTTTTGGTTGTGTGATGGGAGACTTCTGTATAAGAAAGCTCGCCATTTAACTATTGGATTGATTCATATTTGAGTTTGATGATCCTTATATTAAGCAAGAGATGCTTTGGGAAAGTTTTAATATTTTAGTCATATGTTAACAAATGCAATTCAACATTGTAAAAAAATATTTTAACAATCTAGAAATTAAAAAATACAGATATTACATACCTCCTACAAGAAGTGGAAAATTAAACAAGAAAGAAATATCTGCATAAACTACTACCATCCTGAAAGAGGCTACGTAAGATGTAGGTATGCAAACGAAGCTGAACAACATTGCCCATGCTTGACACAATTGTGAACTACAGTGCAGACTACATGGTGGGGGGGCAGGTATTTGTGAGTGTACGACTGCAGATGAGTAACACTGAACGCACAAAGAAAGCTCTTATAATGCATACCCACTCAATGAGTTCAACAGAATAATTTTGAGCAACATCATCTACAGACAGCAAAGTATTAATGTTTACAACAGTCTGTGTTAAATTTCCTGCACTGCAACCTCTTCTGAATACCTAGCATCTCATCCAGTCTTAGAGTTGCAACCATACCCTACAGTTGCCTACATACAGGGACCCCGAGCTCCAGCCAGTGACAGTCCCAAGTCCAACAGATCTCCATATGAGCTTAAATACTAATTAACATTGTTCTATATGCATTGTTCTAACTGCCTGGCAGTTTCATGACTCACAGAATGTTATGTTTGTATATCAGGACAAGATAATGGTGTGGTACGTCTCTTCTATGCTGCTAGAACTGTTCTTAGTTATAGTTCATAATAGTACTATGCATATTACAAACCCTAAAATGCAGTGCATTATCCAATAAAAACATATAATAAAGATATTATTAGGTGGGCCACAAACACTTTTAACAGCCACAATAATCATGTCTGGGTCTCCTTTGCTGATGGTCTGGAAATCTTAGAATGAGGTGCGATACTGCACCGGGGTACCACAACTGGTACCGATGTCCTACAATTGCAACAGATGATATCCTCAGCAGTATGGACATTTGATTGCAATGCCTGTGATCACCACTGGATGCAGCACCTACACTCACACAAGCAGAGACAGTTGCTTATACTGGATTTGGTGCAAAATAGTCCGATTCCAGAACACCATTCAATCAAGTTCTGTCCGACTGGCAAACTAGAATACCTAAACATAGTGGTACTTGGGTGCGAGTCCAGCAGCTGAGGTAGGATAGTGTTTAGTTCAGATGCTAAATTCTAACTAAAATCCAGAGGATGCAGCTGTTATACAGAGGAGGTAACGAACAGCATGTTCCGGCAGTAGTGTCCCAAACACCAGCCAAAATAAATGCTTATGAATGGTTCTCTGCTCATTTATGTACTCTAGTGCACTGATGAACATAGACAAGAGTGAGGTGATACACTATATTAATGTGATTCTCTCCTATGGATTGTATTAATGTCCAGATCACATACAAACAAGCTGTATAATGCATGTGGACAATATCCGAGTATAAGCAAGCATTTTACCTAGAATGAACATACTCATTTTTCCAGCGGGACGAACATGTTTTCTTTAAGCAAACTTAGCTCAAAGTTTTATGTCTCATCCAATACATTCTGAAGATCCCTCAAAGTCATAAAGAGCTCTGTATTCTGTCATCAAGTTATGGTCTTTTGGCCATCACTACAGACAGTGTGGTTGACCTATACTCATGTTTGCATCATTTCTTCCTACTGGGCTAGCCTAACAAACAGATTTTAGGAGTCTGTACTATTATTACCAGATAGACCATACAGAAGACTACCTTTAACTTCATGAAGCTTAAAACTATCAAGAAATATATCTCCAAGAGCTGACTGTTTCTTCACAGCAATTCCAAGAAATTGTATCAGCTCCTGGGTAAACTGTATGAAGCACAGGATGGGTACAGAAATTGTTATACAAACATTTCCAAGTATGGATATTTGCTTAGCACTAAACCGTACAATAAAATCCACATATTTCTGGATTTTGTTGCATGTTTACAGCTAAGTAGATATCTCTTCAATATGCTTGCAGTAATATAATATTTAATGAAATGTCCCAGCTCTGCACTATATCCAAAATATATCTTGCTTACTGGCTATAATTTGCATATGATCAGAAATTCTACATCCTCAGCTTTAGAAAATCATATTGCAGTATAGCCTCAGTTACCTACTATAGGACTCCCAAACATCCATAGCCAACTTAACATTAGTCTAAATCACATTGCCAGTAGACAGGTGGGTTTCTTAGAGACCTCATTCTTAGACCAAAACAAATACCAGGGATTCTCACCTTCTAACTTTGAAACAGCAAAAAAGCCCAGCTGTGCTCCTCTAAAATAAATGTAAAATCCAAGGTAAGGCTGTTTGAGGTCTCTGTGATGCACCATCTTATCCACTGCCATTCTAACTTTCTGTCACTGCTGTACAAATTTCAGTAACATACTTTTCACAATTAAAAATTGGGGGGGGGGGGCTGGGAGTGAGATGACCTGACAACTATATAATGCTAACAGTATAAACATCTACGTTCTATACTTGTACTACACACATTGTTTGGTCCAGTTCTAGAAGGAGGTTCTTCCATTTAGCTAAAAAAAAAGGTTTATATTTATCAAGTAACTTGACTTGTACAGTTTATTCTGTCACAAGCCAAGTATTCATATATGTCACTTCCTGATGTCTTCTCAAGTGCAGAATTTCCCAAATAAGGACTACGAATGGCTGTAATTCACCACACTAACACTTAATCGAGTTATATTTCGTATCAAAGTAAATCCAATGGGACAGGTAAACGCTCAGGTTCACAGAAAAAAGTTTAAAATCAGTAAATAAAGCCAGGAACTGAGCGACAGTGAGGAAGTCAAACAATGCAAAAATTAATTAAAATCTTCACTTTTAATACAAAAATATAAGACAGGATAAGCGCTTTCGCAAGTAGCTTCATCAGATCCATACAAAAATCCAGGTGTTAATTGCATGCTTATATACCTGCAGAAAATGACTCATACTCATGGTTAATTAGCAAACAAGGTACTGCCCATCATTTTTAAAGATATAGATGATGTTTAAAATGATAGATAAAAATGAATATATAAAAGCTTCATAAAATTTATTGCTAAAAGTTAGATGATGGCTAGGCATCAAATTACAAACATATTGATCAGAATATTGTGACTAACTGAATTATATTAAGAAACACAAAACTATGTATAAATTAAAAAAGTAAATACATCTGTATATAATCAGTGTATAACAATTCATCTGACATTTCTACATTGTTTTAGTTTTGGTCTTATAGTGGCTGTCTCATTCAGGCCAAAACCTTTGTCAGCCCTTAATGAAATAATCCATTGCATTTCCTTACTTTCTGTGTAGGTTCTGATATCCCCTCCCCTTACATTAGGAGAAATAACTTCTAGCACCTTAAATAAAAAATAATGTTCATTGTTGTTTAATGTAATATGTTTGGCTAGAGCATTGTGCAATGTACCTCTCTTCATATGGTAGATATGCTCCCTCATCCTATCTCTTAAGGGGCGATTAGTCTTGCCTACGTAGAATGACGGGCAGGATTGACAAGTAGCCAAATAAACCACATCTGATGTCATACAGTTTGCATTTGCTTGTATCATAAATACTTTCTGTAAGTCTGGTTGAAAAAACTGAGTGTTACTGTCAATAAAATGGCAAAAATTACAATGCCCACATGGCTTCGTACAACCACCCTTATTATCACTTTTTATAGTTTTAGGGTAACAAAGTATCCTTTTTAAATTATGTTTATTCCTATAAAGGAAAGTGGGTGTCTCACCCACAATCCGTTTTAAATCACTGTCAACATGTAAGATACCCCAATGCCTATTAATAACTTCCTTGATTTTGAAATAGTCAGAAGAAAATGGTGTTGAAAATCTAATACTGTGGTTATTACAGTTGTTACCTAAAGGATTATCAAATTCCCTAGGACCAAAATAAGGTGCTGCTCTAGTGCAACACAGTTCATTTATGTCATCCATATGGGAGTTGATTTCAGTTTGGGTATAACTCCTATTGACCAATCTGTTTTTCAGGCTAGTTAACTCAGTTTCAAAGCCATCATTCATGGGGTTTAATCTTGAGGCCCTGATAGCCTGTCCTCTTATAATATTTTTAAAAACATAAGGGGGGTGCATACTGGATCTAGAAAGTAAGGTATTACTGTAACAGGCCTTACGATGTACACCTGTATTCATTATGTCATTCGGTAATCTCTCAATAAATAAATCTAGGAACTCTATCCTACGTGAGGAATGTTGCATGGTAAACTTAAGGCAAGTCGTAAGGTTATTCATCATGAAATGCATGGATTCTAGTTGTTCAATAGTGCAATCCCATAAAATGAAAAGGTCATCGACGAAACGTCGATAAAACACTGTATCACATCTACCTTACAATTAAAGCATTCTGAAAAGGTTTATACAAATCTGGATAGTGATCACATATCTATATATATATATATATATATATATATATATATATATATATATATATATATATATATATATAAGCAGATCATCTTCAAGAGGCAATATAACTCAATCTCATGGCTAAAGATTCAAGACAGAAAGTGAGCAGAAGAGGAGAAAGAAGTCATGCCTATCGTGATTCCTTAGTGAGTGCAAGTGGTGCTGAAGGACAACTCTTAGATTTTGCCCTAACTAGAAAACTATCATAAATTGACTGAATAAGTTCATTAGGTTGTCCAGGTAACACTAATTTCTTTTGAACCAACCAACCAAAAAACAAGTGCACTCTACATAAACGTATTTTCTGCAGCTAAGGAAACCACTAATGGTGGTGCCACATAAACCCTGGTTCCTGAAGCAAAAAGACCTGCTGGATTTGAATGGAACCCAAATGATTTTGAGCCACAAGATCATGGAGCGTTTTCATCATGCTGACTACAAGAAGTGTTAGGGTAAGTTATTGTCAAAGTTACAGACTGAAATTGACATATTTGCACCATTTCTTCCTACTGGGCTAGCCTAACAAACAGATTTTAGGAGTCTGTACTATTATTACCAGATAGACCACACAGAACCAACACTTTGGTCAAACGTCTAATAGCAGACATTTCAGAAAGTAACATTTTTGTGGTGTATTACCTCACAATCCCTATACCCTAAACTGTATACTTGACTGGTTCTGTGGCTATTAGTAGACCATTCTCTTCAATAGAGGTCAGCAACAGGTAAATAGCATGCATCCCTTCACTAGTTGCATCCATTATTATCTGCTGCACCCGTTTTTTTTTATATAACAATGTACTATATTGTACACACAAATGCACCCTTGCATCTTTGCATTAGCTTAAAAAGTATGATGTTTTATTAACTTTATCTTTATATACTGTTAGATTCAAGTAGTTAATACTAATTTTGGATGATTTATAAACAAATCACAAGGCAGTAACACTGGTCTGTAAAACACAAAGAATTCTGCCAGTATCCCCAGAGCACAGTAAAACAAATATCATCTAAAAATAGTGATATAACCAGAGCTATATCATGATCAAATGGGGCCCTAGGCAATATAATGGATTGGGGTCCTCCAAAGTCATACCAACATCCCATTATTTAAGCAGTATTTTCAAAACTACAATAAAACGCTGTTCAAACCTTGCAGTGTGCATTCTTTTCTCGGTTTTACTTCTACAATGGCCACAGATATTTGGATTTAATTTAAAACACCTGTATCACTCTTTTACAGCAAGAACATTGTCATCCATTTGTTATAAAAACAAACAAAATTCTTACACTGAAAACAGGCTTGGTATGAGCAACTGTAAATGGCTGTTCACTTGAAACTCACATGTATTTAAAGTGCACGGTGCACCTGCCTTGACAAGCCATTAAACTGGAAGAAACATGCAACACTTGCTAGGATTCTTAGTTAAATAGCTACAGCAAAGCAGTAAATAGCAGTGATATGAAGGGTTCAGGGATTCACAGACTATGTGCAGCACATTTGTGAATAGCCTGAAATAGCCCAGTGGATCCAAGTGTTCCATTTTAGTGGCAACCCAGGAGGACTGTCTTGTGAAGTGACTTGGTCAGAAACTCACAATGGACATACTGAGGTTGAGAGAATAAAACCCTGAGCTACATGAAACACCTCATTAACAACTCATAGCCTTACTTATCTGTATTAACTACCATGCAAACACTGTTGTATCCCAACACAATGCATTTCATACCCATGCGCCTGCAAAAAACAAGCTAAATAAAAATTATTCAGAGTTAAAATACCAGCATTAAACTCATAAACTTTACATATCCCAATTTATTCACAACCATATAAAAAACACACTCAAATCAAGAAAACAAGGACCAGAGCCAAAGAACACAGTTCACATGATGGCATTTCTGTTTACTATGATGTACTTGAGATCATTGCCCAGGGAATCATGCAGTGCAACCCACAGAACACTCATGTCCTCCTAACAGGACAGAGAGAGACCCAAAATCAGGAAGAGATTAAATATAGCTCTTATATAGTTAGAACACTGCTTAAATAAAATATTTTGTGTCAGCAGGCAATGTTTGAAAGATATGAAGTCTGAAACTCACATGAATCATTGGTGACTGAAATCCAAAACAGTTTGCCAAAAAACTCCACAAATTTTATAAGAAACAGGGTGAACAGTTGAAAACTACACCCTTTATTCACACACACACACACACACACACACACACACACACACACACACACACACACACACACACACACACACACACACACACACACACACACACACACACACACACACACACGCACCAAGAGATAAGTTGGTGCATATCCTATTCCCTTACCTTTGTCTGTTTTGGACTATAGGAAAGAACTGCCTACATGACAGCATGACAAAAACCCAAAAGGGAACGAGAAGGGCTTGCAAACTCTAGACAATCAGCACCTTAAGTAAGAAATAAATCTAACCACAAAGCTAAGTGGTAGCACTGTAATATTCTTTAATAAGAACTGTTTAAGCACAATTCACTGCACAGATAAATGGCTTAAATATACAAGCAAAACTATAAATATGCTGCAGGAATATTTGTTGAGCATGGAAATAGTTTAGTTCACTTATTTTATTTCAGTAGACATATTTTCCTGTGTAAAATATCTGAAATGCATTATTCCGTGGCGTGATTAAATAAGCACATATCTGCTACCATCAATCAGGAATATTAAGGTTAAGCACATTTTTGTTTAATACAAAAGAGTCAATATTATATTGGAGAGAGGAGAGGAAAGTTTTTAAAACAAGTTTGCTTGTTTTTGGATACAGGCCGGTGTCAGAAATTAAAACAGGTGCAGTCATAAATGCAGTAACTAGGAGGGTCTCATATTGCTAAATAAATGGTCCCAGGAAAATCACAACTAGCCTTTCATGGAACTCTATATAGGTTCATAGGTAGATACTAGGCTAGCTGTCCTTGTGGACCATTTTAAGCACAACCAATTTTCTTCAGTGAGAATCAAATCCTGTATATCTTGTCTGTGAGGTAAACAACCTTAACCATTATGCTAACCCCCAGTTCTCAGACTGAATATTTGTTAAGTGTGTGCAACATTCTAGAAAGTGCTTGAATGTAAATATTTGTCTTTTTATTTTTTTCATTATATCTACATTAAATATTCACTGGAATGTCTCAACATAAAAACAAAGTATCACAAATACCTACATCAAAGAATGGGGTCACTCTGGAGGAAAGGGACACAATTACAGGAATTAAGAAAGACAAGCAACCAGTTAGAGAGAGTTCAAGAGGAAGTCCTTTGGCACTTTGAAGTCATAACTGTGAAACTCGTACTGACAGCAGCTTCAGCCAGAAATACTATAATTATGTATGACATTCCTTAGGTCTTACATTATTTGCATTCTTACTCTACTCCAGTCTTTTCCGCTTTCTGTGCCAGAAGTCAATATAATGCTGGAAAATATATGATGGAAGCCATCATTAACCTTTTAAGTTTTAATCTTTTGAGGGCTAAACTACTTCAATTGCTGCTGTGTGCTTATTTGAAGTGAAGGGTGGTAACCTGGTCATTGATAAACTATAGATTTCCTTTGTAAAGTTAATACAAGAGCAGAATATGCATGACTGTTCCTCCCTACTTACAAGTCCAATGTTGATAATGCATTTCAAACATATCAGTGGTACCTGGAGTCAGTTTAATAATGCTTTTGATATCCTGCAATTTTGAACTGCCATTGAATGTACTGATACATATCATGTACCCCTAAATAGGAAGATAAGATGTAGCAGATGGTCATCTTCTTATGGGAAGCAGCCTAGGAACAGTGAAACTTGCAGACACGTCATTATGGTGATTTTTTTTAACTGAACAGAAAGATGCCTCAGCAGGAGACTGCCACAAAGCTGACAGACATCTGTCTATATCTCTGCGTCCACTTTACACTGTAAGGTTTACAGCAGCATTTTATAGTCTATTCACATTGTTTTTCAGCATACAGAGATAGGCATCAATGTATTTTGGAGATGCAAACAAAAGCCTTCATGGAGACATTTTATTTTGAGCACTTTTAAACATGGATATTGAGACCTCTTGATTGCAATTACACATCACAAACTTGTAGAAGTACTCTGAAACAGCTGTTCAAAGCACAGAGTGCACTGGAGAGTTGTTGCAGAACAAACATGATTCAGACACTATTAATCAAGCAGTGACCCTATAGGTACCACTCCAGACTAACAGAAGTTGTGCAATAGGCATGAACATCATAGTGTAGAAGTGCAGGTTGAACACTTTGTGTTAGTTTGTGTGTGTTATGTGTGTGTGTGTGTGTGTGGGTGGGTAGGTGGTAATGCTGACTTATATGTGGCCCCCAGATACCATTGGCCCTAGTCAGCTGCCTAAGGAGCCTTGTACTGGATCAGGTCCTGGGTATAACTAAATATGGAATGATGTCAGCATACATTGGGGAGGGGGGGTCAATGTTGCACCCACTGCAACAACTTGAACTTTGTGATTATAATCATTTTATTTAAAAAAATAATATTATCAAGTACATATTGCATGAATTAGTATCTATATTAGAAATATTATATCCCTTTTAATAATTTCTTAGAACCAATTTATAACTGTGTCACTAGGAATATATGTAAATAAATGTTGCATTTCATCAGTTACCATTAAAAAATCTTAGTCATAATTCACATTATTCATTTGCTGTAAAAATGCAAAGAATCTTTTAAAATATAGTTACTGCATTCAAAACATCATTTTAATTTATTGGAAACTCATTTTCCAGTGGTTTAGTTGCTGAATTAGATAATAAAATAGGTCTTGGGGTGGGTTACTAGAATACTTGGAAGGTCTCGGAACTTTGTGCTTAAAAGATGCATTAATATGAAGGCCAAATTGGAAAGATTCAAAGTAGATTCAAATAAAATACAGCCTAACAGAGAAGAAAATGTAAACACATGGATCCTGTAAATATTTCATATATATTAATGAGGGTCTATATTTGTCCATTACAAGTTATTCATGACAATATTATGTCCAGAATTATGCATCGTAATGTAAGAGTAAAGATGTAGTTTACTTTGTCACTTGCCTCGCATGCAAATCTATGTAGCGAAAATATATAGACAATGCAATCAAAGACTGTATCAACTTTTTTACAATATAAAGAACAGGTTGGTAAATGCTCTTTATAGACATCCTATGAAATGCATAATTTTGTAAAAATAATTTGCAGTAGACAAAAATTAATATTTCACGCAGGGGTCGCTGCTGGAAACATACAGTGTAATACAAGGAGCTAAACTGGCAACTTTTGTTAAAAGTATCCACCCTACCTGGGATTAATGATTCTATTTTTATTTTCATGGGTTAAAGAACAGAAAAATTATAAAAACATTGCACTGCCTACCCTTTACTTCTCAGTAACAAGTTCTACTTTCCTTATTAATCACAATACCATTTCCTATACCTAACCTTTTTTCATCCTTTGAGCTTACTTATAGTGTGACAACTCTTTATTAATATAATTATACAATAAGCTTCCTTTTTGTTATATTCTGTATTCTACCTGTAATTTGCATTGTACCTGCTTTTTGCACTGCAAAGTATTCTGCCCTCTTTGTAATTTGCATTGTATCTGCCTTTTGCACTGTGAAGTATTCTGCCCACATTGATAATTTCTGTGTTAACCTGTAATGTTCATTGTAAATATAAATGTTTTTATTTCTTTTTTTATCCTCAGAGCTTATCTCCCCAGGCTATAGTATATATTCTATCTTCATTTTGTATTGTACCTGCATTTTGCAATGTGAGGTATTCAGACCTCTTTGATAATTCTGTGTTAACCTGTAATGTTATGGTAAATATAAATGTTTGTTATTTTTTGTTTTGCATGGAGCTTATCCCCCCAGGCATCTACTGAAAATGGACATGTATCCAGTTAGACTAGCCCGGTCAACAAATGTAAAATAAATAATAAATAAATAAATTATTTTCAAAACACTATCACACAGAAGGTTTAAGTCAGTTGTCGTTTGCAAAGTCATATGGCAGCAGTACTTAAATGCAACAGTTCGCATTTGAATTCTTGGTTCTGATTACAAAGCGCTTAACCAGGCAAATGTTTTGTGGGGTGATTTTACCTCCTGAGTCAATGTGTATCCTTGGCATTTTTTCCTTGAGGTTTAGTTTTATGCACATCTGGTTGGTGTTTTGTAGATTTTTTTTCTGTTGAGTTATGAAACTTAGACCATTAGTTATCAAAAATCAAATAGCGGTCATATCCAAAGTGACAGAACTCTATCCCATCATTAGTCTCCTGCTAACTCTAGTATTAAAATGAAAAGGTAACTTATGTAGGATTTATATTATGAAATGTCCCGGAGGTTTCTCTATCAATGCTGACATTTTTGACAAATAATAAACATCAAGCTCTTAGTTTAGCTTTAAAGTACTTGGGTATAATTTATGGATTTTCTCCTGCATGTTGTTTCTCATTTGTTTAGGTGTTAGCACTTTATCACACCATCACCTTGAGTACAACTCATTTCATCTCAACACACGTAAGGACTCTGACATGTGCATGTACTGTTGATAATTGGTCTGCTCATCCTTTGTCTTCTGGTGTTGGCACAAGCATAATGGATCTCAAGTTGTCAATAACTAGTTATTAGCCCCCTGAAGTTAGAATATGTCCAATAGACTTTAACGATGTCACAGAAATCTAAAACTTATTCCTGCCCAGTTTCACATTTTACTGCTTCAGTATGTTCAATAGCTTGACCAGGTCCAAGTTGTCATGTTCTGTTAAGTCTCACCCCACACCATCAAGTCCTTCTTAAATTCATTCCATAACTCTGTGAATTAACTTTGCTGCAGACAAGATGTCGAAATGCCATCTGAAATATGTACCTTACCAACAGCTGCACATATAATTAAACTGACTTTATCCATCTTCATTTGACATACAATTCCAGGTTAGGATCTAGTACAGAAAAGTATTTTTCATTGAGCCCTGCTGATACAACCTATTCACCTTTTAGTAAGGGCAGTGCTCATTCTTTATTGCTTTGTTCAGATCTCAAGGGTGTCTGCAGATTCTTCAATAATTCACCACATGTATTGCATAGACAGTTAAGAGTACCTGTTCAATGCTTACATACACAAACATGTCCTAATTAGCCTTAATCCCTTTTAACATATTTGGATTTGTCCCTACTTTTGGCATGTGGCAGGAATGACTATCTCACAAACTAGAAAACTCTACTGAGGTAAATCCAAGTAGCAGGATATTTTTGGAGTTGCCAAGTAACAATGCCTGCAATATGTTTCTTCAAGTCTGGCATCGGTCAGTTTCGTTACAGATTCTTATTGTAGTCCTTTATTTCATTTAGCATGTAGGTGAGCCAGACTACTGTAGCCAATTTTTCTGTCCTTTTTACTTCATACATTCCAGCCATCCAAGTGTCCCCATGCACCTCCAGATCAACCAGTTCCTTCTTACATCCCTGGCTCAGTGCTGATGTTGGTACTCATCTTGTGGGGTAATGCCAATGACAACCTCTGCAGGGGAGGGTTATTTCATGATCTACCCTTGTTCACTCCCTCTCCTGCTTTGACCTACAACTTCCAATTGCTTCTCCCTTGTATAGACCTCATCCCCCTCTTCAGAGAGCACCTAGATGAATGCCTATGCCCCTCATGGGAAAGCCATGGCTGTCCTCCCTGCCAGCATCTCGGAGGCCCAAGCTGCTAAATGAACCTGGCCATAGTTAGAATTTAACCTTACTCCATGACCCTGGTGTGACCGGGTCTTGATTCTCATTGTGACTCAGCTGCAGGAAGTGAATAGTTAAACATAACAATAATATGATACAGTAATGCACAGTTAATCCAAAACAATAAGACTTAACAATGTGAAGTTAATTGCAATGTACAAAGATCAGCTTAAAAAGCAGAAACAGTTATACACAATATATGATAATATCTGTGAGGGGTATGTTACAGTGAATGCTGTCCTGCTAACAGAACTAACAGAAGGTGATCAGTAAGATAGATATTTACTTTACAATAACAAGTACGTCTGTATGTTGCCTGCTCCTGTAGCTACACATTATGTTGGCTGGAGTAGGAAGGGTAGAGATGTACTTTGCTCATAACGTATTCAGATGATGGCTTTCAGTCCCATCTGAGTCTATATTTTCCATCTGTTAAGGAACTTCTAAACCAATTTATAATAAGAAAATAGAAATTTAGACCTGTTAAGGCATTTATTAGTCCATCATGACTAATGGCATGAAACACCTTTTAGAGGTCCAAGAAAATTGCTACTACAACATAGCCTGAATTTAAATCATATCTTGCATATTCAGTTAAAGTTAGGATAACTGTCTTAACTGAAAAGGCTTTACACAACCCATGCTGTGTAACAAAGATGGTTAGATGGTGGTCAGTGATTCTCTCAAGGATTTTGATAAAATGTTAACTACCACAGGTTGAAATGTAACTGGGCTCGGCAAAAGTGACATCTTTTTGCAGAAGTATTGTGTGATCATCTTTTTGTATAATAGATGCAGTACATTTCTGTAGTTTTCTGTTTAAAAAAAAGTTACAGGAACAGTTAGGTAATGCAATGCACCTTCCTGAATTATGATGGAAGGACATCTGAGTCAGCAGTTGCTCAGGAATATTCCTAATAATGACTTCTGCCAGGGACACTGATCCACAAGCCAGAAACTGCTGTAAAGGCACCAGGAAAGTTTGCACAAAGTGCTCATTCTTTGGTGTCAGCATAATCATGAGACCTTCCATCATTTCTGGGGGAGGCAGGAAAAAAGTACTAATTTTATTACTTAATAACTTGGGAAGCGTAGGTGTACAAATGTTGTGATGTCCTCACATAGAGATGTAATTATACACCTCTCAAATATGTTATGTTTAGTAATGGCGAGAGACAGTTATTTCCAATCAGCTAACAGCTAACAGATTATTTTAGTAACAGTGGTACACAGCAAGTCAGCATCTAATTGCTCACATATCAGTAGAAATCATATACATACACACACACACACACACACACACATATATATATATATATATATATATATATATATATATATATGTATATATAGTTTTTTTAATGTTATACATTCAAGTATGGTGGATTTAAATACTTATTCCATCCACAAAGTTCTTTTATTCAGTAGTGTCAGACATGTTTTGATGACTGGAGTGTGAAAACTATTCTACATTAAAAAAAGGAGAAAAACAAATATTTTCAAAGTTAATTATAATATTAATAATGAGGTGCATCCTAAAGGGGGTAATTAGATTTTGTAGACTGTTGACAATACATTTCTTAGTATACTGAGTACAGAACAGCAAAACACTGATAGACATGCTATCAGCTTAATGCTTTTCAGTTATAATGAAATGTGGAATGAATTTGAAAGTGAGACTTAAGGGTGTCTTATGCAATAAATGCTGTCTTGCAGAGCAGTCATCTCAGATAAAGAGGCTATACTGAATAATTAAAGTGTCCCACTTTAATAAAATGCAGTAAATGAAGCAGCATTAAGCCAGTTGTGCATAAAAGGAACTGGTATGCACCAGAGAAGAATATCTGTGGATTTTAAAATATTTATTTCAGTCTAAGAAAGCCTCAAATTTTAATTTCAATTGTCTTAAAAGAGTGTTAGACTTAAAGGTTTATTACACATGTTCAGAAGCATAAGGTTACAAGTTACTAAGTTTTACTTATTAACCAGATAAAGCCACTGTGCTCAAACGCCTGTTTTCAAAGAGTGACCCAGATGCACATCCTGGTGATATACTCTGGTCAAAGAAACACAGAAGACAAATACAGGGAGTGAAACCCGGGGCTAAATAAAACTATGCAGCTCGTAGCCTTAATCCTTCACATATAACTGTTAGATGTTTGTTTTTCAAAGTAAAAGAAATTGTGACAATGCCTGCACTTTTCTCTGAAAAGAATGTGCAACTGCCTATCACAATAAACTGATGATTTGTTGAAGTATATTAGTCATATTTGTAATGCAACACAGCATCTAATGGGTTAAGTGCTGTAATGCACTTTTATCCTTCTCCTCTGTCATTTATTTTGCCATTTTTTTTAGCTAAAAGCCTTTTTCTTAACCTTTTTGATAAAGCACAGCTTTAATAAATTTAATTAAATTGGTTACATTAAATTCCCTTTGGTAATATCACCATGAAGCACATCCATAGACTTCAATGGACACATCTCTCTGAATGGATGTTGGTGCACTCAAAGTCTATGGATGTATTTTATGCTTCCCCTGTGTTGATGTCAGAGGTTAAAATGTTTACATTTTACCGTTGGGGATGCAATCATAGATGTATATTAAACCATTTTGTTTTTTTTTCTCCTGCGACCTCTGGCCCCAAACATTCACCAATGGGGGAGAAAACCTGGTTTGGCACTTTGTGTAGCATCTATCTTGGAGGAGAGATAACAAAATAAATATAAATATATATTAATAAATATATATATATAAATATATCTGGAAAGGAAAAGTACAAGGGCTGAATGTACCATTAGTACAGCTAATGATGTATATGTATGTGATTATATGACTTTCATAGCAGGTATTTAAACATGTTGATCTGTTATAACTATAATAGTAGCAACAAAGAGTAGAATAAGTGCATGTGCCTTAGCAATTCACTTTTATTTTATCTTGTTTTTATTGATGGGGCATCTCTGACTGGGTTTAGTAAAAAAAAAAAAAGAAAATTCATGGGTGGTCCAGACAGAAAATATACTACATATTACAAACAGACATCCAGTAATTTACACGAACAAACAGTAAGTAATACACATTACTAATTAGCTAATTAGATTGCATTCATATGGAATAAAGGTACGTATTACAGTATAAAATATACTTCTGCATTTGAAGATGAACCCTGAGCATTTGAAAAGGTGTATTAGCGAGTTTCTCAATAGAGAATTGATCATATGATCAGTGTTTAGAAATTCAAAGAACTGGAATAGAGGGAAGGAACTAGGTAGGGCAGAACATATCAATAGTGTAATTAAGAGGTGGGGTGTAAATGAGCAGGTTCATAGATAATTTTATATGTATGGCTATCATAAGGTTTCTATTAGAAGTGTAGAGGTGAGGTAAACAGTGTCACAAAACTATGAAACTATTCAGGTATTGGTGAGGACTGGTCATGAGGTATAGGATTCAGAATGAAGAGAAAAGGTCTGAAGATAAGTCAAGCATAACATAACAGTGACATTTACCCTGGAGAAACACAGGAACAAATCCATTTAGATCCAAAATCAATAATATGCCATTAGGTTCTTTCACTAACTTAAAAGAAAAAATCAAATTAAGTAAAGCTTTTACTAATAATAGTTTTCATTTAAGCTAATGTGTATTTTTTTATCAATAAACACATTTAAGTAATTGTGATAGTGGTCATGAATGCAGATAGCAACTTTTCTCATACTGCATTTTACTTTATTCAAGCATTATAATCTGATAGGAGACAATAGAAAGCAAGCAGTGCCTCATGACATTCTGACAGCTAGCTGAGGTAGCAGTCAGTGCCTCTCACACAAAAAATGTCCCTAACTGCAAATATGTCATATGTGACTGCACCATAAGAGCAACAATTACTGTAGGACACCCATTTGTGCTTAATTCTGTTACAAAGTATAACCATAAGCTGAAATAAAATGAAATTGCCACATGCAGAATATACAATTTTGATGCTAGCAAACCATTTAATAAGTGTTCTGGTGAGAATGTATCACAAAAACCTCCATACCCAAATGTGGCAGAGAAAATAAGGTCATATATAAAACACGCAGCATTTACAACTGTAAATCGATCTTGAAAGCAACATTAACACAACTGACTAAACCACTTCTGTTTATTGCACACATAGAGACAACAGTAAAGTAACTAAAAGAAATAATATAAAATGGAAAGGTGTATTAGAAAAAGAACCATACTTCTCTCTTTCTTCATGCATATGCAGCCCAGGAAGGGCACCTTGAATATGTGGTTCTCATCATATTGCTACATCAAATGGAAATTATTGTGACAATTTACTTTTCTCAGATACCACTTTCATATGAGAGGTGACTGATGAATTTACATTATATGCATAATGTTGACTTCAGTAGCACAGTGTGAAAACACAATTATAATTACAAAAAAATTACAATAGTTTACAGAAATATATTCAGAATTTAATAGGAACTCTGAAAAGAATTTCAGTGCAAAGATTTCCACCGTGAAACAAAATGAAGGAACAGACACTTCCACATTAAAATATGGTTTATACAATTAAACTGAGGTGAGCATATAAATGTGGTCTGTAGACTTAGATGCACTGGGCAGTTTGGACAAGCAGTGAAGCCAGCGTTTGTTCCCTTTGCTGAGCCCTTATTCATTCACTAACCCAGTAAACGTAAAACTAATAAACAGGTTCAATATATATAAAGCCAGTGTGCTCATTTGAGTTGTCAGCATATGACACATAACAAGTGTTTTTCATTTTATGTCTGTCTGGCACAACATTATAATACTTAGCAAATGTACGTTCTCTATGCTGTATTAACAATGTGCTTACCATTAGTGTAGTTAAAGCAGAGCTACAGCTTTTCCTTCCTCCAGTATGTGTTTTATTCTTGACATAATAATCACTACCACACAAAGTATGACATAGTCATTTCTTACTTTGTCAGGGTCGCATATGCTGCATAGTGTCTGAATACATAGCATGCCAGGTTTGCATGACGAGTTATGTTACTTTGTTTAGAAATTTATCTCACTACTTGCTTTGTCTTATTGTCTGCTAGATTTCAGGCTTTTCCCCAGGAAAAGCCTCCATACCAGTGTGTCCTCAGCCATAACTTCTTTCCCTTTCGTAAGTACTACAAAACCTACAGAATGTCTACGAATAGTGGCATGCTCATATCTTTGCAGTATTAAACACAGAAACGGTAGTAATATATTACATTTACTGGTGTACTGACTGACTATTGTCAGTGTGATTTTTTTCACTTATACATGAGTGGACAGCTCAGGCATAAATTACAGGAAATCTGGTATCTCTGAGTGAGTCAGTGAGTGAGTTTTCATGGCTAAGGCTAAAAAATAATGCTTTTTACAAAAATCAACACATTTAGCAACTTTTTGCAGCTACAGCAAAAAGAACTACAGAATTATGGTGGAAAAAAGTAAAAAAAGACCAATAAAAATATCTGCAGACACCATTTCCTGATATTTAAAAAAAAAAAAAGCAATAGTTTAGAGTGTGTCCATTACAGGTATACAGGTAGGGAAACAGTAATATAGAATGACAATGAAATATTTAACTGCAATGACACAAGGTCGTATACCAAATGACTTGCTCTCATAGTAAGTGACTCACTTTAGTGTAAGCCTGCTTTATAGATGGGCCTTCCATGCAGTAAGTTACTTACACAGAGAGCAAATCTTTTAGAATCTGGGCCACAGAATGCACTGTAAGGGAAAACAACTTCAGTATGGTAGCCCCATCAGATCATTCTGGAGTGGAACATATCTTATTGCTTAAGAAATTTGTATGGTCAGTGTCATGGTTCATGATTTTTGAATCTGACGAGAATGGCCTTTTCAAAAGTTTGTTGCAAATGCAGATAATTTCTCTTCCAATGAAATTTAAGGCAACAAAAACAGACATAGTAAGGCCTTGCTGAGTTTAATTCTGGTGGCTGCCAAAAACGCAAGTACTAGAAGATGGAAATCAAAATTTAAACCAACCATTCTAAAAGGAGTGAATATAGTAACAGAGATAAAATGTATTTACTTATTTATTTGACATTTGTTAACCGGGTTGGTCCAACTGAGCAAAATAGCCCATTTTCAGTGGAGACCTGAGGATAAAAGCTCCAGGTAGTTTATACAAAGATATTAAATAAAGTAAGTACATGATCAAAACATGATAACACTAAAAATCAAAGTTATACAGAGAAGAATAAGCAGATGAATTTTTCACAAAGTAAAAATTGGGAGGTAATAACAATGGAAATATAAATAGCGTACAGACAGTATAGGCAGAGAATACAATATAAAATGTTCTTAACCGAGAAATGTTATCAAAACATATAGTTTATATAGTTTTTATTTATATACAAAGAAGTAAAAAATGAAAATGGTAAAGTTAAGGCAAAGCTCTCAGTGTAGCATAACCATCCATTTAGTCATTAAGGCAGACACTTATGTGAGGGTCAGTCTGAGGTGGTTGGGAGAGAGGGGGTATAGGGATGGAGGTTAGCGGTTCAAGTAGGGGCATGGCAAGGACACATCCAGAGGTAAGCTAGATAGTTTTTTAGTTCTTTTTTGAAAGTGTTGGTGTGGGTAATCTTTCTTAAGGTGGGCGAGAGTTTATTCCAATTCTGAGATACTGAATATGTATATAGCAATTTTCCTATAACCTTATTGGGTTTATATACTTGGAGATGATGTTGGTCGGTGCTGCAGAGAAGGGGTGTGGTTGTGTAGTAAGATACGAGGTTGGTTAGTGAGGGGCAGGCGTTGGGTTTGTTGAGTAGAAAGTGAGTAGTGTGAAGTTGATAAAGCTGAAGTAGGTAGGGGAATTCAAACCACTGTAGGTGTTTCAGAGCCAGGCAGTGGTGAGATGTATGTGATAGGTTTGCCACAAATCCGGCAATTTTATGGTATGTTTGTTCCAGCTTAATGGTTAATAAGGGCTGAAGGTTGGTAAGGATTGGGGCAGCATATAGTAGACTTGGGAGTGAATAAGCTTGAGCCAGGAATACTCTAGATTCTTTTGCAAGGTATTTACTATTTTGATATAGGAGACAAAGTTTTTGGTTGCTTTTTTTTTATAGACTGTTGGATGTGGAGATCGAGTTTTAGCTCATCATCTATTGTCATACTGAGTAGCTTAGTGTGGGGTTCAACATTTATGGTGGTGTTATTTAAGGAAGAGATGGAGAAGGTGGGTTTGAGGTGAGAGAGGGATTTCAGAAGAAAGAGTAAACGTTTAGTTTTTTTTTAGGATTAAGAATGAGTTGGTTTTCAGTGAGCCATGCTTCAATAGAAATAATGAGTCTTGGGTAAGAGTGTAAAGTTGAGAGAAACTTTCAAAAGAGGAAATGAAAGTTGAATCATCTGCATACTCTATAAGAGAGTAGTGAGGGCAGGAGGTGTGGAGATCATTGGTGAAAATATTGGAAAGAAGGGGTTCCAGGATGGAGCCCTGAGGGATGCCTGTATGAAAGGGGAGGAAGGGGGAGAAGGAAGAGTGCCATCTTACTGATTACATTCTATTTGAGATGTAACTGGAGAACCATTCAAGGGTAGAGGCTGAGAGGTGAAGGTTGGCAAGCATGGTTAGGAGTTTATCATGGGAGACAGTGTTGAATGCTTTTGAAAGGTCTAAGAAGAGACATGATACAAGTTTATAGTTACCCCGAGCGTCAGATATGGTGTTAATGAAAGAAAAAAGAGTAGCTCAAGTGCTATGATTTGGTCGGAAACCATCTTGGGTGGGTGTCAGATGGTTTTCCTGGATTAGATATTTGAGAAGTTGGGTATGTATGCATTTTTCTAGAATTTTAGAGGGGGGGTATAGCTATAGGCCTGTAGTTGGATGGGTCAGTGGAATTACCTCCTTTGTGGAGCGGTATAACATAGGACGTTTTCCAAATGTCAGGTACAGTGGCTTCCTTAATAGATATATTGACCAGTATTGATACTGGGTAGGCAGTGGTGTCAGCTGCAAGGCTGAGAAAGGGGGGGGGGTAGTTTGTCAGCTGAAGGTGAACATGGTTTGAGTTTTTAGTGGAGGAATTTTATGTATGCGGTGGGCACAGGTTCAAAGGAGAAACAAGCAGGGTCAGAAGGTAGCTGTAGAGGGTTCATGGGATTATAGTTGTGGTTAGAGTTGGTGAGTTTTTGAATAGTATCAATGAAGTAATGGTTAAGGAGGGTGGCAGTGTCTTGTGCTGGCAGATTAGGGTAGGGGTTGGGAGTCTGAGGATTTCCGGGGTGGAGAATAGAGTTAATAGCTCTTCAGAAGGTTTTTGGATTAGTGTGATGGGTTGTTTGGGCCATAAAGTAGAATTTTATCTTATCATTGAGGATTTTCCTTTGTACAATTTCTCAATTCTTTGTAGTATTGGAGTTTGGTGGTGGATTTTGGTTTTATCCATGTTTTCCATGCAGAGTCTCTGGTGAATAAGAGAATGAGATTCTTTTGTTAGCCACTTTTACGAAGTGGGGCTATTGAGTTGAGAATGTTTAAGAAGATGTAACTGGGACTCTCTCAAACAGCTATCCCTAGATGACGCTGTTGACTCCTTTAATACTACATTTTTAGACATTTTAAACTGCCGTGCTCCCCCCAGAACCATCAGAGTGAAATCCAACTATGCACCCTGGCTGAGTAAGGAATGCAGATCCCTGCTCAAAGCTAGAGACAAGGCCTGGGAACAATACCACAAACATAAAACCCAAACTACAAAAATAACATTCCTTGAACTTTGAAACAAAGCTAAGAAACTTGCAAAACAAGGCAAAATCAACTACTACCATAATATTCAGAAATAAAACACCACAATAACCCTCAAAAGTTTTGGGCTGCAGTTAATAATATCCTACTACCAGACAAAACATCTACTCCCACTCCATCCTCAAACAACAACTCTGATAGTATAGCTACCCAGTTGAATAAATGCTTTACAGAAACTATCCTAGCCCTTGTTAATTCTCAAAACATATCCAACAACCTTGCCCCTGCAGCACCTCAGCTCAGCAAACTCCTCCGAAAACAGTCCCAACCAATTTACATTACAGTACAATCAGTGTCTGTAGATACCATAAAAAAGCTACTGAATATACACAAACCTACTACCCTAGCTGCAGACAGTCCCCAGCTGACTTTCTGTAAATTGCAGCAGAGGGAATAGTGTACCCAGTAGCAATACTCATTAACAGATCTATATCTGAGAGCATAGTACCTGCTATCTGGAAGCTATCCCACATAATACCTCTACACAAAGGAGGAAATTCCACAGAACTTAGTAACTATCATCCAATTGCCATCCTATCATCCTTATCTAAAATCCTAGAGAGATTCATCCATACTCAACTCATGGATTACCTTCACACCCACAAACTACTATCAAACACACAACACGGTTTTCACCCCTATCACAGTACCACTGCTTCCCTATTGTGATTTACTAATATAGTCAGCTACTATATAAATCAAGGACAATTCATATCTGTCATATTTTTAGACTTGCCCAAAGCCTTTGATATGGTAAATCACAAGAAACTGATCAAGATCCTCTCCTCCCTAAACCTTAGAAGCTCCTCTATCACCTGGTTTCAAAACTACCTATCAGGATGTCAGCAGGCCACACTGTGGCAACACCACCTCTCCACTCTCCTGCCAGTTGCCTTAGGGATCCCACAATGCTCCACCCTTGGACCACTACTTTTTTCCTTGTTTACCAATCATCTCCACACCTCCACTCTGCATGCCTCTGTGATACAATATGTAGATGACTCTACTCGAATATGCACAGCCTCCTCCCTACAAGACCTTCACACCATAACCCAAGATTTACGTCTGTCAGTAGAAACATGGCTCACCAACTCCCAACTCATTCTAAACCCCATTAAAACAAAGCTCCTTCTCTTTTATCCCTCTAGAACTCTCTCTACTCACCTAACTTTCAACTTAGAGTCTAAAAATAAAACTATTATCACCCCAATAACACATACTGAACTGCTAGGGATTGAAATTGACAACAATCTGAAATTCGACATTCATATTGCCCAAACTATTAAAAATGTTCACAAAAAAATTAGGTCTTCTTTAGAGAAACAAACAATTTTTAACTAGATCCCACAAAAGCTACCATTGCCCGTGCACACCTCCTGTCAATTCTGTTATATGCCTCCCTTGTACTAACCAACCTCCGTAAAACTGATCTTACCAAGCTAGAATCATGTTACAATATTATTGCCAAGTTTGCTGCTGATGCCACACACAGGTCACATCACTGCACTGCTCTTACACAACTAAATTGGCTAGAACTCCCTCAGCTGTTACACTTATAAACAACTAACCTTTGCCCATAAAATCCTGCATCAACCAGATAAAATCCCTGCTCTCAGAAATGTATACAACCATACACCGCTTCTAAACCCCTCCATTTCAGTGACAAACTCCTTTTAGAAACCCCCAAAGCTAACAACTCGGCTGGGGAATCTCTCTTGTCAAATGTCATTCTTAAAATATGGAATAAACTGCCTACCTCCATTTCCTCTAACTCCTCCTGTGTGTACAATTCAAAAAGCTTCTAACTACTCGTTTAGTAAACACCTACCTTTGTTCTTGCAACCCTCCTGCATGACTGTTCTGTATATTTAACCACACCATGCTCAGTTAGTGCTATTGTACTTCATTTGCTTCTCTCATTTCTAATGTAACTTGCCTTCCTCTTTATCTACATGTATATACTCACGTAACTCATGGGTTGATATTGTAACCTCTAAAGTACTGTATTGCCCACCTTTGTACTATTGCTGAATTTGTATGCTACTACAATTTCCTTTTATTATTGTTCATTTTTATTTTTACAACGTATGTCTGTTATTGTTGGAACTTTTCTCTGTGGGCCTCTGCTGAAGAAGGACCTGTGCCCAGTCAGACTTTCTTGATAAACAAATGTAAAATAAATAAAATAAAAATAATTGAAAAAAAAAAACACTCTTGCATTTGTACAGTAAGCGGGAAAATGCTAAATGAAGCAGAGATAGCAGTATGTAGATAACACTTTTTAGGTGAACTTCTTGCATTAAAAATGGTGCCCTAAAGTTTATGCAAATTTCCTGTGGTGTGATTTTCTTTTTAGATTGCCTGGCTTTTCTGGCTAAACCTGGTTCTGTGCGTGTGTGTGTGTGTGTGTGTGTGTGTGTGTGTGTGTGTGTGTGTGTGTGTGTGTGTGTGTGTGTGTTTGTTGTACAGCAGAGTGGTTTCCTCTGGATTCCTAGTTTTCCTGCTGTGCGATTTTCTTTTAGATAGACAGGCTTTTACATATAATCTGGTAGATCTTGTGTGTGTGTGCGTGTGTGTGTGTTTGTGTGTGCATCCTATGGCAGAGCAGCTTCCTCTGGACTCCTGGTTTGGCAGCAGTTATCTGCCAAACAGAGACACCATCTGGTGAGTCTCACTTCCGTTTCACTCCGAACTCTCACTACCGTGCCTAAAAAAAGTTTCTCTTCAAAAATATGTAAATGGATGCATACGTGCATATATGCATACTTCTGTCAGACCTGAAAGGCATACCTCCAAATGTTAGTAGGCTATATCAGTAGAATGTAGCCAAAGGGATCATACTAGCACTAAAAAATGAACTGGAGTGTTTTGAAAATTCACAATGGATCAATTTCTGACTATTCAAACTTGAGCTGCCATTGTTGCAAGATATTCCAGGGTTATCTGTGTCATTTTTGAGACATATGGTGAGCCTGTACATATAAAGAAGTGCAGTATTTTGGTAGTTTCTTAGGTCTTGGCACCTAGATTTTCATCATGGTGTTCACAAGTTCTTTTAACACAAATGATGACATACCCTTTGTGCATGTTTTAAACAGTAAGGTAAGCCCAGATGTTCTAGTTGATCTATTTGCAGTATGACTCAAGGTAGAGCCTGAAATACCCCAAGGTTTGATTAACTTGAACATAGCCCTGGTCTTACAGTTTCTGATTAATTATAGTATACGCTGTATTTCATTTTCTAATGCGACTCTTTACTCATTTTAATAAACTGCAGATATCACAAGATATTTCTTACCCTATTTATCCAGCTGGTTGACATTTATAGATGACTGACATGAAACACCTAGATAGACTGAAATAAGTAAGTGACAGACATGAAATACATAGCTGACAGACATGAAAGGCTACTGAGCAATCAGCTTGGCAGCTCATTGGTTACATCTCAACTTCAGACTGCAGCATTCACCCCTGAGCTCTAACCAATGTATGTGTGGAGTTTGCATGTTCTTCGTGTGCCTGCATGGATTTTCTCCAGGTACTCTGTTTTTCTCTGCAAATCATTGGCTACATCAAATTGTCTATTTGTTCTGTATTTGTCCTTGCCATTATAGCATATTCATGGTTGAAAAGGGGTCTCAAGCCAGCTAACTAAATTACCCTGATAACAAAAAATACATTTTTCAATGCAGTGTAGTAGGGATACCACTACAGTTAAAGCAGCGGGCAATTTATTTTTGTTTGAGAATAATTTAAGAAATGTGGGTTTGTAGTTTTAATAATCTTATTTACAATAAAGCTAATATCACTTCATCATTTCTGAAAACTAACAACAGACTGATACATGCATATTGTCTGTTTTCATAATGTATCCAGATGCTCGGTTTTTCTCTCTCTCTGTCTCCCTCTCCCCATGTGTGTGTGTGTGTGTGTGTGTGTGTGTGTGTGTGTGTGTGTGTGTGTGTGTGTGTGTGTGTGTGTGTGTGTGTTAGGGGGAGTACAGATTTATGCATGCCTGTTTTCAGTGTTTACTAGGCTGCTAGATATAAGCCATTGTGAGAAGACAGGGGACTGATGTTGCCTTACAATGCCCATGTAAGTTTCAACTATCAGTACATGTCTAACATATGTAAAAACATGCAGTTTACCTTTAGCATTACCTGACTTGCTATATTCTTTAGCTTTTTGTATGTATGCGATAGTTTATATTATAAATCAACCCTGATTTTTGTTTTGAGTTGTGTGTTCGCCTTAATCTTCACCTCTAAGAAGTAAATGTCAAACAGGCATGGGTCCAGCACAGAACCCTGTGGTACTCTGCTGGTGACCTGCCTCTTGTTGGAGGTGGTCTCACCAATCATGATTTATTGGGTCCTTCTCTGTGAGTTATGTATGGACTTATGCCTAGTTTAGCAAGTTTGTCCCCCACGCATGAGTGGAGTACCTTAGTCAGATCTAAGGTAGGCATCATGCACCATTTTTCCTTCATTTATTGTCCTGTTTACATCCTCAAAATTGTCTACTAGGCTAAGTAGGCATGACCTTCCCTTGACAGAACCAAACTGGGATGGATCCAGTGCCTGTAGATTGCCAGTGTCTTTGTTGATCATTTCCAAAATAATTCATTCTATGGCTTTGCATATTAGACCAGCAAGAATAATGGGTCTTGGTACATAGCCTATTTTGAGGCTAAAGTTGAAAAGTGACTCGTGGTCCTGAAAGGTCAAGTTTCAGGCTATTAGGAGACAGCTCAGGATACTGTCTCTCTCCATGAGGCTGTGACTTTGGCCTTAGCGAGCACTTCCATGACTTGTTCCCTGCTAATAGTTGGGGTGGTCATGATAGTAGTGATTTCCTGGGAGGGGGTGGGTTAAAATTTGAGCTGCTTTTGTCAGCCAACAAGTTTGCTGTGTCAGTCTGCTCACTGAATGTGGTACCATGTACTACAAGTTTAGCACACTGCAGTGTTATCTCTGAGGTTTTGAGCATACCTGTAGAGGGCCTTGTGATTGTCATTAGCCTGATAGACTATCTCAGGGATGCCAGATTTCTTACGGGACAGGTAGGACAAAAAAAAAAAAAGGCACTTCACACTTAAACAGAAGTAGGCCCGTTCTGCAATTTTTTGATTTGCTCGTATGCTGGCATACGGGCCAATCAAAAAAAGACAAAGCGGAAGCTGTTCCTCTGGGATTTTAACTGGCAGTGCAGGACTCGGAGATTGAAATAGGGATGTCTGACAACCCTGGGCTATCTTGACCTCATAATTGGCCTTGTTGGATTTAATTAGTCATCTTGGTTTCCTGTTTAGTTTAATTAATGAATTCCTGTCAATATGAGAGTTGCACTGTCTGATTTTGGCCATGACATTTTCCTTCTGTTTTACACCCTGTTAAGATTAGGAGTCTACCAGCATGGTTTGTTTTTGAGTTTATTTTGGGCTTACTTCTGGTAGGTACAGCAGTCTCTATGCAACAATTTATATAAATGCAATGTGTTTCTGTGAACAATTCTGCACAGGCTGTTCTGAACCAATGGCAAAGAAGGTTGAATTTTGAATTTTGAAAAAAGTATCGTTTAATAGGATGTAGTTTGCTTTAGAATAGTTCCTAACTGTAACAGGTTTTGCTGGGTTTTTCAAACAGTTTTATTTTGAAGGAGAAAGCTTTGTGATCCAACTTCAGCAATAAGAACGTGACACCACAGGGTGGGGGTGGAGATTAGTGCAGCCCCCTCTCATATTGGTGAACACTAGGTCCAATGTATTTGAACTTCTGGTTGGAGTGCACACTAACTGATCAAGGGCATCTGTGTTAATGAAGTCCAAAAAACAGTGTGCCTGCAATTTGGAGGCAGTGGTTGTTTCCCAGGCAATAGAAGGGTAAAGGAAGTCTCCCATGAAGAGAGTGTTTGGTTGGATGGAGAGTGTCTGTAGTAGGTCTAGATAAGAGCTGTGGGATTTTTGTGTCATAGATGGTGACCTTTAGCTTTCTAAGCTATGGTAAGGGACTCTATTCTAGGGTATCATCCTGTTTAATCAAACTTGAAGCAAACGTATTGCTACTGTAGACTGAAACACCTCCACCTTTAGTTCCTGTCTGTGTGACTGATGACCTAAATGTGTGGAAGGCACTACAGCCTTGCACTACCAAATTACTTTCTATGGCTTTAATCGGGTTTATATCGAACATCGAACGAACAAAATCCTGAATCGCATTACATCAAACATGGAACATCGAATGCAAAAAACACCCAAAGCCCATAATTCCGAAAACGGAGTTTACGAACAGCAACACTTGGCCATCTACACACCCGTGCAACCTGACACTTCACCGTAGCAAACAAAACCAAATCACTTCAGTCATTCCAATACCATCCAGTAAAGCAGCACACAACCATTCTTCCAATACACAACACAAAACACACAAACATTACAAGCTATTCCTTATGTGGGGGGCTCCCCACCCCCCCTACTTATATATACTAACGCCAAGATCGCACCATAGCCATTGAAGCCTCAGTTACCCATAGGGGGTGTTATTCAAATTATTGCACATTTCTCACTGACCTTAAAATGTGTAGCTTTGTGAAGGCCAACCATGTACGTCCGGGGTTTCCGGTTTTGGAATTCTGAGCTTTCAGTTATTTTTGCGTTCGATGTTCCGTGTTCGATGCAATGCGATTTGGGATTTTGTTACTTCGATGTAATGATATAAACCCCTTTAATCCTTATCTTAGTAATGGCACAAATGTTTACATTCTCCAGAGTTCAGAGAGGTTGTAGGGTGTGGAGTTTCTTGTTATGACTCCTACCATTGAGCCATAACAAGTTTAGGTTTTTCTGGGTTTTATTTGCTATGTTGATAGTTTTGCCACTTTCACATTGCCAAAAAAGGCTGTTAGGGGTGAATAAAGTTTTAACCAAAATCAAGACGCCTATGTTGTGGGGGTTGGGGGGGGTGGCAGGTGCAGGCCATCATTGGCAAAGCAATGTCCCACGATGACAGATATTGAATCCCCCCTGGATTGTCACCAGAAGCTAAGCCAATTGTTAATGTCAGACATTTTTTGTTCATACTGTGGAATCATCCTTGGTGAAGGTAGAATACTACTCAATGCGGGGCACATACCAATATTAGACCCATAGTCAGAGAGGTCAACAATGTCTGGCTTCATACAGTCCAGAGAGGTACATATCATGTCATCTATACCCACATGGACTATAATAGAATCATACTGGTAACTATGGTGCACTGACATGAATGCATGTGCAACTTGCCGGATCCTGGCTCCAGTAATCTTCTCCTTGCCCAGTCTGGTCAGTGGGACGTCTGTGTGCATCACAGAATGGAGTCCCCTATGACAACAAACATGGGTAAATCAGTTTCTTGTCTTATGGACTTTGTTTTTGAGGGTCCATTGGGTGTAAAAGCCTGTCTTCAATGACACACACACATATGGAATCAACAGTTTAAAATCAACATTTTGCATTGCTTTTTATTCAGCAGATTTAATCAGAGATATGTAAACATTTTTTGTATACTGCTTTTATCTTATTTGTTACTTGTAGGGACTGAAGTATTTGCAGGATGGCACAACAGATGGCATCATTCATTCTCCAGTGCTCAATAGTTAAAAGCAATTGACAAATTATAGGCAACAGATACTTCTCTATTTTAAATAATAAAAATATCACCTGAGGCATTTGCACATGGCTCTAGGATCAGGACAGCTTGCAGTAAAAAACAATAGGTTTGTCAAAGGAAAATTCAGCTGTTCAATCACAAATGCAGGAGGCAACAAATAAAAATGACCAAAGGAAAGCAATATACTGACAATCAGTTTCTTACAATGGCAATGCATTTCTCAGTTGAAACAGAAAAAAAGCCTTTAGTTTGCTTCGAAAACAATTACTAACTGCCTTTATATATACAAAGCATGCTATATATATATCAGACTGCCAATGCATAGAAGTGTTGTTTTCGTAATACTTATCTGTAAACTAACAGATTTATTTTGAAATGTACTTATTACATGCATCTGGAGGGAGGTCATAAAACTCCTTCATTCATTCTCTGAATAAAGGTTTAGCAACACATATACCACAAGTGTTTGTAAAATACTTTATTTCTGGCAGTGAAATGCCATTTTTTTTTTCAGTGTAATGACACCTATGTCAAACTTAAAACTGCACTTGTTTTTCTTTTTTCCTCGCAATGACATCCTTGTTTGGATCTAGCAAATCCATTAATTCATTATACAAGAATTTAAGAAAAATTATGTAGAAAGAGAATGCAAAAAGAAATAGTCAACTTTCAAGAGCAAAGAAATGTATTCCAGATGTTAAATACTGTTTGCCAGAATAAAGATGTTTGCAGTATGATGGAGATCAGTGTCCAGTTTTAAGGAATTTATAAATTCTAAGCCTGAACTTTGGCATTTTTTTACAGGCTGAAAAATGCCTGAGGACTTTGCCATGAAAATTTTAAGCAGTAAAGACAACTATGTCTGTTCCTTCTATTAATTATTGGTGCCAAAGTATGAACTTATTTAAAGTGGAAGGGAGCTCAGTGAGCAAAAAATACCTGTAGTAATAAAGCAGTGGCTGTGTCCAAAGGTGCTGCTATTAGGGAGATTACTATGAATGATATTCAGAAGTACAAGATAGACAATTTTCAAAAGCATAAGGTAAAGAATATTTAAAAGTATAAATTTAAGATAATATTCAGGAACATATACCAGAGATAATATTTAAAACCAAAAGATAAAGATGATATTCATGATCATAAGATAAAAACAATTTTGAAAGCATAAGAGAAAGATAATATCTGGGAGCATAAGCTATATATAATATTTAAAAGCATAAAATAGATGACATTTAGAAGCATACGCTATATATGATATTTGGGGTTGGGAGGGTGGCCTAATGGTTAAGGTGTTTGCCTTACAAACACAAGATGCAGGGTTTGAGTCTCTCACAAAATTTGGCTGCTTTTAAAATGGCTCGCAAGGGCAGTTAGCTTAGTACTAATCTATAAAAGTATAAGATACATATGATATTCAGAAGTCTAAGATGCATGGACCTGTCTGATACAACACTGCTGTCGTGCAATCATAGACATGCAGTAAATGAACATTTATCTCACCTGACTGCTAGTCCCTTCCCTTCCAAACTGTGGAACAGATGTAGTTGAGTGCAAAATATGGGACCACTTGTCAGAATACTAGTGGTACGGTTGATTTGTACAGGTGGAATGCATACTTCCCTGCACACTAAGCCTGCTTTTAAAAGTTGATTATTATTATTTTCAGAAACTGTTTCTTCAGAATTGAAGAAACATGTTTCAGGAGTCTCACTGGATGAAGCAAGGGAGGAGGCATTCAACACTTCAAAAACTAGACCTAAAGTAAGTGTCTGCTATGATACCTTTTATTTACGAGAGAATATGCAAACAACATGGAAATCACAATGGATTTGGTTACTATTTATGGCTAACTTCTAACATTAAGTAACAACAGAAGCAAGTACACTGTTGGGTAAAGGTTACTGCTTGATAAAAAAACAATAAAGAAAACAAGCAAAGTCCAGTGATCAACACAACAACTGAAGTATAAACTTCTTTACATAGAATTGTAAAATGAGGATCCTCATTTTATTGTACGGACCATCTGTAAAGAGCTCCTCAGTTGGAAATGGAGATTGAATGGGAAGCCTTGGGTTGAGTGAAAGTTAATGAGTCCACCACTGAAGCTCGAGCTTGAGACGGGGAAGGAAAGGTAACGGGAAGTCCAAGGGTGGCAATGTTTTAGCCATACTGGCTTGAGGTAACAATGGGGCTTCCTCATATGGATCTTGGCAAGAGGGAGCATGAGGATGGTGGAAGTCATGAAGCTGTGAACCCTGTGGATTTCCCTGGCTATTACAGATACCAGAGGAAGAAGGTAATGGAAAAAGGCATTTAGAGGTAGAGTCTTGGGAGCTGACAGAAGTGCCAGCATGGGAACCATTTGGAGTCTGAAGCCAAGGAAAATACGATCCTGGGAAGGCATCAGAACTTGATTTGTGAAAGTTTATGGTGAACTCCGGACTCTGTAACAGAGAAGTAGTAAACTGAAGAACCTGAAGCAGTGTTGGGAAGGAGCTTGGATAGGCAGATCATCTAGAAAGGAAAAGATCTGAATTCCTCAGACCCTGCAAAAAGCAATGACAGGAGCAAGGCTTCTGAATACACTTGTGGCAATAAAGAGGTTAAAAGGGCAAAGCAGAGAACTGAAAATGCAAGGAAAAGACAGAGAAATGCAAAAATTTCCTGAAGAGGGGATGGCTGAGGATGGCTGCATCCTTGAAATACAGAGATACCACAAAGTCCCCTTGAGATCAGATCCAGAGATACCAGAAGGCCTGGGGTATAAGAAGAGGAAATAATGCCTGCAGAGATAACATCAAAAAGGAAGGAATCTTGAGAGAGGTGTTCAGCTGGGAAAGATCCAGAACTGGTCTCCAAGTAACCTCCTTTTGTCAACCAGAAACATTCTGGAACAGGACAGGTAGCTTACATCCTTCTAAATTGTGAATTGCTGATTGAAGGCTCAGTGTCCATTATTCTAAAAGTGCATTAGTTCTGGTTTAAGCACTTGGGCTTCAGGCCAGTTATTTTACATTAAGAAAGTTTGTAGTCTGCACTTTTGTGGGAGGAGAGGCTAGATTCTGCCCTTCTGAGCTGGGAATTTCTGGTTAAAGGCTTATTGTGCCTGCTTATTTGATCTGTTTCTTTCTGAAATGTGTGCGCCTTGTTTGCTGTAGCCCAGAAGTTAGTAATTTATTGGCCATTTTGGGCTAATTTCTATCTCTTTCATTTCCCTGCTATAAAAACCGCATTTGCGCAGTTTTGCACCGGGCAGTACCGGTTAGCTAGGGTTAAAGTATTCCCAGCTCCACGAAGTCTGCTCTTTAATTTTTCCCTTGAAACTAGACAAACTTTCAACTTAAGCACTCAAGCCATTCATTTCACAGCCCAGCACTTGCTCAAAATTCATAGCAAGCACTAATTAACCCTAGCACTAGACCTCCTATACTGTCCAGAAGGACAAGGCTCTCTATTCGTCCCTACCAGATAATCAGTAAAACAGCTCACTTTACCTATTCAGGCATGTCCAAAGGATAGTTTCAGGTGTACTCTCCAGTCCAACTGGTGAATCTGGGCATTTTGAGGCAATGTTACAACTGCCTCATGTACGCAGATAACCCTCTCCTCCTACCACCAAACACTAATATATGCGAGAGATGCAATTATACGGCCAAACTGGAGGCAAAGCTCTCTCAATCCAAGACTGGAACTGACAGTCAAGAGGAGAAGGAAAATACTTGCAACACACCACCAGTCTCACATAGACCTAGTAAACCAACACCGACAAATAACACACATAAATACACAAAAACATACTCGGAGGCTCTAAATAAAAATCTGCAAAAGCAACAGAGACTTCCAAAGCAGATACCCAAGCAACCTCCACACCCCATCACAAACCATGAAACACATACTTCACATAATCAGTGTGCCATGCAATCACAGCCCTTAAGGCAAAATAACATACCCAACACATTAGAAATAGGCGACTCTATAGTCAGGCACACTGATGTCCCACTAACTAGGCTGGACAAGGAGAAGGTTACAGTTTCCTGCCAGTCAGGTGCCAGGATCTGCCACATAATACAAGCACTAAGGTCACTCCAGAACAGGTACAAATATGACTCTGTCATTGTCCATGTTGGTGTGAATGACCTGAGATGTACCTCCCTGGACTACATGAAAAGAGACATGGTAGAGTTCTTTGATCACATAGCCCAGGCCGGTATGACCCTGACCCTGAGTAGCATCCTGCCCTCACCAAGAATGATGCCACAGTATAAAGAAAAAATGATAAATTTCAACAATTGGCTAAGTTTCTGGTGTCATTCAAAGGGGATGCAGTATCTGTCCACCTGGGATGACATGCTTGATAAGCCACGTTGCTTCGCAAGAGATGGCTTGCACCTGTCACCCTTAGGCTTTTGAATACTGGCAAAGGCTTTTGCTTCCCCCATAGTGCCTTTTTTAGGCAAGGCTCAAAAGACAAACCAACCACCGTAAATAGCATAAGTAACCAAAAACTGAGGGCAATGCTACTCAATGCCAGAAGTCTAAACCTCAAAATGCATGCACTCGAGGCACTCCTCAGTATGGAAAACATCGATATCTGTGCAGTAACAGAAACCTGGTTTAAGGCTCCAGAGAGCTCCCCAGCACTACCAGGCTATAACTCATAACATACTTTTCGGCCACAGAACCCAGACTGAAACACAAAAGGTGGGGGTGTATCCATATTCATCAAGGATACCCACACCTCCAGGTTAGTGGCACAGTACAATGCCTCAGAGATCATCCATGTGCAACTAACAATGGGCAAAACTGCAATTCAAATTGTAGCTTGCTACAGATCACCCAGCATGACCCAGGACCTCCATTCTGCATTTCTGGAGACACTGGAAAATATGAAGGTCCTACCAAACGTGTTAATAGTGGGTGATTTCAATTACCCAAACATTAACTGGGAGGACTACTCAAGTACTACCTCCCTTGCCCAACGATTCCTAGAATTTATAAACTCGAATGCCTTGGATCAACTGGTCAACACCCCCACCCGAGGTGACTACATATTGGACCTGGTCATCACCAACATGAGCGACCGGTGTTCTACACTGGAGGTCAAACTCTTGATGGTTAAATCAGACCATAGACTAATCACTCTGGATATTCACATTCCGCCGCCACCCCCAATCAAGGAAATCACAGTGAAAAAATTTTTACAAGAAAACTTCACGTTACTTAAGACCAAGGTGGAAAGGTTCACAGCCCCCATGCTAAAGGACAACGCTGTCCAAGCTGCTGAATCCCTTACAAAGGCACTCTATGAGCACCTGTAAGAATGCATGGATCATGCTATCCCAAGCAAAACCAAGTCTCACTCCTCCAAGAAAAGGAAACCAGTCTGGTGGACCCCTGACATAAACAAGCTATACAATAGAAGGAGGAAACTAGTGCAGAAAAGAGTAAAATCCCAAGAAGGGAAGACATCCCTGATTAGTATCAGCAAGAAACTATGATCTCTCATAAAATCATCCAAGGTGAGCTTCGAATGAAAAATTGCCAAGGACTCCAACGATAACCACAAAGCGTTCTTTAGCTATGTCAAGAACCTAAGTGGAAACTCCCAGTTCTGCTCTGAGTTAGTGCAGAATGGCACAAAATACACTGAACCAACCGATATTGCCAACATTCTGGCAGACAGGTTTAGTGCAAACCACACCCCCCTCTCACCCCCTAAAGGGCCCATAACCATACCAGAAGAATGTAGTGCCCCAGCAATCACTGACACACTGAAACAGTCCTATCCAAAGCTAAATATACAGCTTCAATGGGACCAGACGGTGTCCCAGGTTGTGTCTTACACAAGCTCCAAAATGAACTAACCCCTCACCTAAACACACTGTTCAAACTCAGCCTCTCTACAGGCTATGTACCCACAGAGTGGTGCACAGCAACAGTTATCCCGCTCCACAAAGGTGGAGCCACAACAGACCCTGGGAACTATCGCCCTATAAGTTTGACTAGCTTGGTCTGCAAGGCTATGGAGTGCATCATCATGGAATTCATTAACAGAGACATTGGGAACCTTCAAACAATGGACCCTACCAGCTTTGTTAAGGGCAGATCATGCCTCCTAAACCTGGTGGACTTCTTTGAGACAGTTACCAAGGCTTTAGACGAGGGAAAGGAGGTCCACACAGCCTACCTAGACCTTGCAAAGGCTTTCAACACCATTCCCCATTCTGGTATTATAGACAAGCTCACCAGCCTGAACATAAACCCCTACATCACAAGATGGGTTGCCAGTTGGCTCACAGATAGAACCCACATGGTGAGAGTTGCAGACTCTAGGTCTGACTCTAAACCAGTTACAAGTGGTGTCCCCAGGGCTCAGTCCTGGGACTCCTCCTGTTTGGTATATACTTCTCAGAGTTACAGACAAGCACAGGAGGACTATGGCTGACCAAGTTTGCAGACGACTGCAAACTGGGGGCCATAATTGACTCTGTAGCTGATGCAGACATCCTCCAGAAGGGTCTCACTGAGACAGATACCTGGTGTCAAAATCATGGCCTCAAACTTAATGCCAAAAAGTGCATAGTCATCACCTTTGGAAAAAACAAAGTACTCGTGAACTACCACATACGTGGTAGTCCCCTAAATACAGAAAATATAATAAGGGATCTGGGGACCCAAGTAGATAGTAATCTCTCCTTTGATAATCATATTGCCAAGGTGGTTAGAAAATCCTTCTATGTGGCCCACCTAATCACAAAAGGGTTCGCATCTAGAACAAAAGAGGTTATTGTGCCCCTCTACTCATCAGTCATCAGATCCATCATAGAGTACAATGCCCCATTTGGGATGTACCTTACAAGACACCTGCAACAGCTGGAAAGACCACAGAAATACCTCACCAAGAGGATTACTGGCCTAAAACATATGCCCTATGCAGCCCGACTGAAGAAACTCCAGCTGTACTCGGTTGCATACCGCTTACTCAGAGGTGATCTCTGCCTGACATACAAGGCCATGTCTAACCCAGAATTGATGGACATGCTCCACCTAAAAAAAAAAAAAAAAAAGCAAATCCCCAAGAGCCACACACTCTAGGGATCTAAACCTCACCACAACAATAAATAGGACATGCTGGAGGGATATATTCCTGTCTCAGAGACTCCCCACGCTTTGGAACAGGATTCCAATCTACATTAGGCAGAGCCCCTCATTAACACTCTTCTAGAGAAACCTTGACAAGTGGATGGGAAACAGAAAATTTACCCCGGGGATCACTGCAGTGGCTCTGCTGGACAGAGGCACAGGGAACTAATGGCTCTGCTGGACTGAGGCACAGGGAACTAATCTAAAGGGGCAGCGAAAGCCAACACATTCTGGCTAGGCTTATAGATGCCCTCAGGCAGATAGCCTAGTACTTACCTATGAACCTATGAACATCTCTTGTCTACCTGGGCAGGAAGCATGGCTTGAATGGTGAGCTGAGACAAAAGAGATTAAAGAACCTCTGGGAAATAAGACAGCTCTTCCTGAGGTGGTTGAGGAATGACTTCCAATCCATTAAATATCCCTGATAGATTAAAAACAGAACCCAAAAGTCTGAAGTGATCTGTAGCCAACTTGGAAGACACAAGGAAAATGGAGGGACAAGGAAACCTGACTGAGGGAAGGGGGAAGCAAACTGTCACTAGAACCCAGCTTGTCCTGGAAAGGAGGTTTCTGGATGGCAGGAGTCTGAGTAGACATTGCAGGATGTACACATCTAGAGACCATCTTGCCCTTAGGAGGATGCCAATGATGCCTATAAACAAAGACAGGTTTGGAAGGATACTTCCTCTGAAATTTAGGAATGGGAGAAACAAAGATATGATTATGGTCCTGCAAAGCTTTGCCCTTATCCTGGAGAGACTTAAAAACCTCAGCAAAAGCAGATCTAAAAAGTTTTTTATTATCCAAAGGAGCATGCAAAAGCTAAGAATAACACCTCATAACCGAACCAAAGGCAGCAGCCCAAGAAGAGGCATCAGCTGCATCATAGCCGCATTTGATTGACGGTGAGCAACTTGAGAAGTACAGCCCAGCAGGGAAAGGGCAAAGCCTTCCCGTCATAGTCAGGAAGGTCAGAAACCACCTTAGAAAGCTAAGAAAGGACAGCCAAAGCATACCTGGTCATATGAGTCTGGTACTTAATGGCCCTAAAGGATAAAAGTGGCAGTAGTGTAAACTTTCTTGCCCAGCCTTTCCACAGCCCTACTATCCTTATCTGAAGGCAACAGCTTGATGAAGGATGACTTTGATAGCTTGTCAGAGGAGACTGACACTACAGAAGTGTCAGCAGAAGGGCATTTTTAAAGGAATTTGCACTCCTCAGACACTTTATAGAATGTATCTGGCTTTGTAGGTGCAGCAGCCATATATGCTGCAGAGATGGTATCCAGAAGGTCAGCCAGAAGAGGAGGAAAAGCAAGTGGTTTGGGACACTCCATCTGTAGGAGCTTATAATATCTTTCTTGAATCTCAGAGACCTAAGAAGAATCCCACTTAAAATAATCCTTCATATGGGCAATGGTATCCCCAAAGGAGAGCTCTTCAAAGAAGAATCTGGACTTATGCAGTCCTCCTCCTCTTCTGAACCTGTAGTCCAAGGGGGGAGGGATTTGGGAAGCATATGCAAGGATTTGTCCCCTGAGTCTAGATCCTTATCTGAGGAGTCCAATTCTCTAGGCCTTGAGTGGAGTGAAAGACCAGGGTAGAGCAGACAAGATCCCTTGAGAAGGCTTCAAGGCTATCAAAGCATTAAATAAACCCTGAGTGAAATACTGCCATTCACACAGGGGGTCTTTAACAATAGGGGAAACATGTTTTGTTTTTTGTTTCTTTTTTAGTGGGATGTCCACTCAAAACACATTTGGAGGGTCAGACCCCTACCCTGATTCAGTAATGGTTGAAGGAATCTCCTCCCTAACTAAGCTCTGAGGAATCCCCCTTGGTCCTTTGGATATAATCTGCTGAAGTCCCCCCTTAACATCAGTACAGACATTTGAAAAGCCTCCAAAGGACATGCAAGAAGATGGATCCTTGCTGGCCTCCAATGGGGTCCTAGCAGAGAAATCCAAAGCAACCACCAGATGGTCTTCTGGGCTTTCATCAGCCTTGAGAGAGATGTCTGGGGAGGATGGACAGCAACTGAATTAGACCTAAGTTTTTTGGCCCTCTTCTAGGCAGACAGCTGGCTCTTGGGATGGGAGGATTCCACCATAGCACCCTGAACTAACAACATAAGATGTTGGTTCTCTGGGTACATAACCAAGGAGGAGAGAGGACTACAAAGGATCTTAGGCACAAATGCCTGGCAAATAGAGCACTGTGCATGATCATGGGAAGAAATCAAACAAAAGAGACCTGGTCATGATGGTCTTTATGAGGAATCTCCCTCCCACAATGACATTTTCCATTTCTGGATTATATGAACACAATAACAGCAAGAAATAGAAGCCCAACAGGGCACTTGTCTGAAAACATTGCTTCATAACCAACACAGCAGAAAGGCATTTAGACTGACATTCAACAATGATGTTCAGTCTGGCGTCAAAGAAGTTCTGAGTGTGTGCATCCATATGTCACCTTTATGCCTTGCGTGGGGAGCATACACATGATATACGATGCCTATAAGAACTAAAGGCTTTTGTATACTGAACGGATGTTGGAATAACCTTGGCAGGAGATCACTTAGGTAAAGAATACTGCAGTAGTGATATGGAGGGTGTTTTCTGATCAACTGAGCTGTCCTTCAAGAAGCTCTTTATGTATAACTTTCTGTATAACTGTTTGCTGGATTAGTGGTCTTACATGCATTACATACAATGATTTGCTTTTACTCTGCACACACAGATAAGGCTGGTGCTTCCACAGGAAGGATGTCATTTTTCTTTGGCTCTTTGCCTTTCCTGTGTTTCTTACTGTCACCCTATAGAAATGTAAATGTTACTGAGAGATTGCTTTGCAAGACTGAAATGTGAAGGAAATTGAATGAACCAGGAAAATAATGTTTAATGAGAAGTGGTTGATTTTCTTTTTCTCAGAGTTGATGGGTTAAAGTTCATTGTCATCTGTCTGCACTACATTGCAGTGCAGACAGATGATAGAGTACAGTGCTCTATACGTAATGAAAAATACAATGCAATAAGTGGAAAAAATCAGGAGAAAGGTTTGCAAGTTAAAGCAACCTTTGCAAAATGATTTTTTGGAATATTGTAAATCCACAGAAAGAAGTCAGGAATCCACACAAAGTAGAATTTGGTACTTTTGTCTCTTTATTAGAAACTTCATCAGAATATTCTTAATATTCAGAATATTCATAGCCATAAGTGGGGAAAATCTGCAGCAATGTAGGTCAGTTTATAACAGAGGAAAGTACACAAAGTTATCAGAGATGCAATCAGAAAAAATGTTCAGAACTACAGAAACATTTAAATAGCTTCTGCAGGAATGCATCAGGAGGCAGTGAAAGTGATACGGGTAGCAGTTAATGCTCCAGAACTCTAATGATATAGAGAGCACTGATGGATCTCAAGTACACTGGGATACTGAATGGATTTTGTATAACATTTGTCTCCCACACACAAAATCTACAGGGATGTATGTATGGCCTTCCTATCACTCTGGAGACTGAGGTATGTACAACATTTACTCTCCTAGCTAGAGTGACTGTTCATCAACTAAAAGGCATTTCTCAGGTGTCTGCTTCAAGAGTACTGAACAACTTCCTCGAAGTTGTACTTCTTTATGTGGATGAGCATATCTGGTTTCGTAGTGCATCAGAGGAAAGACAGAGAGTCACTGCTGTACATAGCTTCTATGACATTGCTCACCTCTATAATATACTGGGGGGCTGTTGACTGACACACAGAGCAATATAAGGCCTCACTATGGCCAACAGTTACAAAGGTATGTAAAAAGGAATGGCTTCTATTCTGTGAATTACTAGGTAGCATATAATACACATAGAATTATGACTAATGTGTCTGCACAGCAGTCTGGCAGTTCTCATAATTGATATACATATGGCATATTCCACAGGGCCATATAGTCAGTTAGTACTGGCACTGTAGCTAAGTTAAAAGCATATGACTGCACATATAATGCATCCAAATGCAGTAGCCATGCACAGATGCAGCTAATGTGTTGCAGGTGATGCTTGACCCCAGATAGAGCCTTGACTAATGATGCCCATAGAAAACTGATAGTGCATTTCAATCTCCAGGTTGTCACAGCTTACCAAAAAAAAATAGAATGTTACTGAACATGTTCAGCTGGTTCAAAACATGCATCATCAATCTTTATACATCTAGTGGGACATTGCAGTATGAACCTGCATGATATTTGTAGAAAGTGCATTTCAATCTCCAGGTCGTCACAGCTTACCAAAAAAAAATAGAATGTTACTGAACATGTTCAGCTGGTTCAAAACCTGCCTCATCAATCTTTATAGATCTACTGGGACATTGCAGTATAAACCTGCGTGATATTTGTAGGAATATGCAATGCTACATAATATGATGTTTAAGTACACAAGGCAACACCATGGTACAGTTACACATAGACTATGAGCAAACAATTGTCATAAAGTACACAGTAACATTATGTGTTGATGGTAGCGAGGTAAAACAGGATCAAGCGTCTTACACACAACACTCAACACTCAGCAGCACAGGTGACATAGTGATATCTGTCTAGTGCCCTGATGAGAATAAAGTGATAATGAAGTGTCATACAGTGCAAACAAGATGCATGCTGTGTCAATATTACATTTTGCAGGTTAGTGCATGGTTGGGCCTCTCTGTGTTGCAAACATATCCGCATACACCAAACATGATGGAGGGAAGCATGTATCGTCATCTTCATGTGAACAGGTGCTAAGAGACACAACTACCCATGGCTGACCATACATACTGGTTGGGGATAATAAGTCACAGGAGGCGAAGAGGTTTTGAGGTGTTGGATACTCTTTCAGGGATAAGTTCCTCCTGCTTTGGGTGTCACTGTGGGACTTTAACTAGGGTTCAAGCCACTGTTTTTCTGTTTAAGAAATCTGGACCACTAGGGGAAAATAACACAAAGTTACCATTCTATCGGCTGCCAGGTAGTGTATGATGTGAGGGGATGCATCACCACTTTGGACCAGCATCCTGACAGTACCCATGATTCTCACATTTGGCACACAGGCTTGCTGTGCCACTGCTTTCTGAATGGTAGGATTCCTTATGGTCATCTAGTCAGTAATTGCTAACTATGTGAATGTTGTCAACCACTGTTATTTCTGTACTGATACAGTGGCATAGTTAGTAATGAGCAATCACACACTGTTTTGTTTTCCAGATGATGCAGGCTACCCATTCGGACACTAGTGGATAATTCAAGTAACCCTCAGGAACTGCTACAGAGGAATACAGTGAAGAAATACACCAAAGCTCCTGCAGCGGACCACCACAACTAGAAACAACACAATGGGCTGTAAAATGCAAACTTGTTAGCAATTCCAGTAGCCTTCAGGAAAAAACACACAAGTCACGAATAAAAGCAATAGTCGTTTAATAGATCTGTCACTTGATGGTAAAATTTGCCATCAAAATAAACAATTTTTTAGAACCATTTCCAAAAACTCTAAAATAATAGATATCTCATTAGCAGTTTTGGATCTGACTTTCAGTAGCATATTTTGAAACTGTTGCAATCCAGTGTCATGTGGAATGACAGAGAACAAATTAATTACATCAATATTGATAAAAATAACATCTTCATTAAAGGGATTAGAGTTCAACAATTGCAACAAATGCCACAAGTCATTTAGAATATGTTTTTCTTTTTCCACTACACCTTTGCTGTGGACATCAACATACATAGCCAGGGGTTCCGTTTTTGACTTACTGGCAGATTTTTGTAGACTTTTGGTATTCCGAATATTGATGGAACTACCGGTTTGTCCACTCTAACAAATTCCAAGACTTCATTGGACATAAAATCCTGAATAGCCAAATCACGCAGGTAAAACTCTATTTTGGCATATGCCATATTAATCTAATTTCTAGATACCTGCCTATTTGTAGTAGTATCATTAAGCAAGTCCAACATTTTGCTAGTATACATTAAGTCCATAATTACTGCCCCCCCTTATCTGGTTTCATGACTTGAACGTCTTTATTGCCCTTAATCTGAACCAACAACTCTGTTTCTTCAGTTGATAAATTATCAGTACATTTCCTGTTACTTTTTAGTAAGCTCCTGCAATTGCTTTCACAAATCCTTTCAAACACAGACACAGTAGGGCAACAGGGTGGTGCGAATGTACTTTTCCTCTTCAGAGTGAGTGATGTATGGGTAGGGAGAGAATTACCAAACAACATGGTCAAGTTAAGCCATCTTATATATAGTTTAAAATGCACCAATAAATGAACAATGTCTTAATTAAATGAAGGAATACATTTAAATCCCTTTTTGAATAAAGAGACATGCTTTGCTCAAGAAACAAGTGACTATAATTAAAATGTTTTAACTCCTTCATTAACTATAATTTTACATTGTGAATCACTAGTAAAAACACAAACATCAGAAAATGTCCCATTTAGTTTCTCTTTTTCTTTCTCCCCTTCCTCATCTGTTTCAGTTGTTTTGGGGAATTCATCTGTTGATTCCCTAAAGGGGAGCTCTGTAATACATGTCTGATCGACGGTCTCTATTCGTTGTTTGCAAATTCACCATTACTAAAACTGTCAAAGGGTCCTGTCTCATTTGTAATAAAGAGGCTAGTATTAAGTTCCTGCTCAGTCTCATGCCCTCTTTCATTGTAAGCACAAAACACTTTGTTGTTATTAAACACTTTGGGTTTAGGGAAGCATGATTCTCATTGTATTCCTGCTTATCCCTAAGAAGTTTTTTCTGCTTCCTGGTTTTATTCTGTTTAACAATGTTATCATCTCTGTTAATTTTTTAAAATATTCTTGTTTATATGTCAAAAAAGAAGGGTCAGTCTAAAAAAAAAATTATGTTTATTTTGATGGTGAATTTTGCCATCAAGTGACAGATCTATTAAATGACCATTGCTTATGTTCTTTTTCCCTAGAGGTTACTGGAATTGCCGACATGATGAGCATGTTACTTAGAATGTAGCAGGCAGTAAATAACCTACATGTAGTAAGAGACTCATACTGAATGCCCCCACTAACACTTCTAAGCAATGGAAATGAAATCTGAGCAGTTCAAACAATTGTTCAATGCCCTGGGACAGGGCAGTGTTAAAGTCCTCTTTAGCAATTGCACAACAAACTGCAACACTTTTAGGCCACGATTTATGAAATATAAAAATAACAATAAAGACATCATTGTGATACCATATAAATAGCCACAATTTGTAATACACATATTAACATGTGAAAATGAATGTCAATATTTCCTTGCAGCTTAGACTGGTCATTTCAAAGTTTATAGACAAGCAACACCTGCGAGACTCTGACCTTACTGAACTTCTGATGAGGTTGCCATCAAACTTTTCACCCAACATAGATTAGTGTCTTACTCACCATATTTATTTTGTGCTACAGAATGTTTCAGCTGCAGTAGTTTAGTATTGCCTGTAACAATTTACTTTTCCTCATTTTACCAAGGGTAAACATAACTGCTGTTTTTGCAGGATGGATAATTTCTCCTCTTTATAGCAATAATTTTAATATAATGGTTTCCTTATGTCATATGCTGTAAGACTTTGCTTACATTTATAGAACTACTTATTACTTTCCCTAATAAAATAATGGAGTAGAGTATACAATGCAGGATGGTGTGTGTTGGGGGGAGGGGTTGTTTCCATAACCAAAGCTGTATGAAACACAAAAATACAGGTTCCAAATGGTCAATAAAGGCTCTAATATTCCAAAGTACGACAATACAAAGCTGTATGGGGAAACATATTACAAATATTAAATACTGCAGTCATTTAAGGCACATTGCATACACATTGACGTATTGAGGTTCAGTAATCTACTATTTTCCTTCTATGTTTTCATATCTCCACAGCTCCTGAGGAAATAAAGTACAACTGGTAACTAAACCAGTGGAGGATTGACATCTTGGTCTCATCACCCTGTAAGAATGGCTTTACACTAAGAAAGAATAAGACAAAAGTATATATAAAATAGAAATAAAATCACATCAAATAATTATGCAACTAGAGATTTCAGCCGGTCAGGCTCTCATACTTACAGATTTAGTAAATAGTCAGTAAATGTATTTATGATTTATGGGATTTTATTATACTAAACTAGTAAAGGAAATGGTGTACTACACAACTGAATAATTTTGAAATGAAAATGGACCTTACCCTGAAACAGTACTTGTTAGTATTTACTTAATGATCCACTGCTTAACTGAAGAAGGTTTATGGAATGTTGTTATGGAAATTAATTCAGTTATTCAGTTATAGTCAAGTAAGTGAAGTAATACAAAATATAAACAATTGTGAAATGAAAACAGACCTAAACCTCATCCAGTATTTTTCAATATTTTCTCATTAAGTTATTAATTGAATGTTACAATTCATTAATGACAGTTTCATATTACTTAATACAAATGTTTCTTCTCTCATTTTGTCCCATTGAAATAAAAGCATCTCCTATTTAACCCTTATGAGTCCTTTTGTTGTCTCCATCTGCACCCCAGCACGTGGCAGCCTGGCAAACCAGAAATGTAAGATTCAGGACCTGGTTGAGATTGCAGTCAAGATGGCAGTGGAAAGACACTAGGGCCATTATAAATGTCTCTTCCAGCAGGTGAAAGATTCTGTATATCGTTGTTTGTTCTGACTTTCATGCCACTGAATGCCACAACTTCTAGTCACTACAAGGACCACCCCTCTAACATATCAGGGCAGGGAATATTTAATGATCTCCAGACCAGGATGATATCAATCCCATGGACTTCCTCCCCTTCCCTTTTTTCTATGTCATCTCTATTGTCAGTGGCACAACAGGTAGCATACACACCTTTGATGAAGGCTGCATGTTCTATTCCCACACCAGGCATATGAATTACTGAAATGAGGTGCAGCATGGGGGGTATCATCATGAGATGTTAAAAATATCCCATCTGCTTGAATTGGTGGTAGCTCAGGTGGATGCAAAAGATCCCACAGCAACTACCCAATAGAGAGGGGTCCTTTATTCTCAATATTTATTTATAATATACACTTTATTTTGTTATTAATATATATACATTATATAAAACATTTAAACCTTTTTGTAAACAGATACTAGAAACAATACATTCCTTTAATAAAAATAATTTCTTCATTTTTCATTTTTGGATCCCACCTCCATTTTCCACAAACAAAATCTTATTTTTTTAACATCTTTGCTTGATTCCTTCTTTCATTGAATAACATTTCCCTCATTCATTGATTCCATATTATCCAAATTATAGAAAATATCTTTTTATTGATTCTAGTAACATAATTGTTTGACTTGTCCCCATAATATCCATACTCAATCATATCCATTTTTAGACTATTTACATCCCTATAATTTTCTAAATATTTCAATTCTATCACCTTTTTCAATATTGATTTACCTCTTTTACAACACAGGGAAACATTTTCACTAGTTTCAGATTGATTACAATGTATGCAATTTCTGCTGTTTTTGCTTTTATGCTTTTACTGGCAATTTGTAATTCATTACCCTCCACAGAAAATGTTGACATTCCCATATGTTTTTATATATTTCTGTTCTTTCCTTAATTGCAACCCTCTTTTTTTACACACGTCTTTCCAAGGATAAATCTAAAAGAACTTTTCCATAATAATAGCGACTAATATGGCAGAGGACTCCCTATATTCTCATCATGTAGCAACAAGGCGGAGTTCACTACCTCACATCAGAACCAACACAAGTACGAACAATTCAACAAGATTCTTAAAAAATATCTTAATGACATCTGGCTTTGCTCTGTATTACTCCAGGCTAACTAGTTTTAATAGTTTCTGGTCATATATATTTTCCTTGACCACCTCATAATCTATGCTGTCTCTCATGTCTAGATAATCTGTAATCTCACATTTTTCTATCCAGTTTCTGCTCTATAAACCCTTTTTCAGCTTACTTTGAGAAACTACAATGTCTACACTACAATAAGGAATTATACCAGAGGATTGTATAATACAAATGTCAGCTATAATAGCATAAAATGTAATTTCTGGTGTACTCTGTGTTTTGTATATTTTTTGCATAATTTCTTGTATATGTTTTGTATTATCTCTGTATGTGGAGCTTTTCTCTCAGGGCCTCCACTGAAAATGTGTCTTATCCCAGTTGGACTTTCCTGGTAAACAAATGTAAAATAAATAAATTATGATACCATAGCTTCATATCTTTTTCAATTTCCTTAACTTTTTAACTTCCAAAGCAACATTTTGTCTTGATAATTATTCATTTTTTCATTTTCATATAATCTTCTTCTCTTAGAACTCAAAATATTCACCCATTCTTTACTATATTTAGCTTTTAAAATTCTCAGCAACGATGAATTGTCATTATCCTTCAGACCTCTTAATATTTAAACAAATTTAAATAAGCTGCATGCACTATAAGATTTAACAATCTTAAACCAACTTTTTCACATATAAAACTCCTCTTTTAACTGAATTCAGTCTTGTACCCCAAATAAATGTAAATATAATACTATAAAATACTTTCTTAAAAGCCAATGGGATACTAAAGACACTCATTAAGTAATTCTAGTGAGTAAGTAAAATCAAATTAATTATTTTTCTTAAAAGATGGTCTAAAGGGCCTCCAAAGCATGCACATGTTTTTCATGGCTTTTAATTTTTCTTCCCATATAGTTCTTGGATCTTCTCTTTCCCCAAATATCAAACCAAGCAATTGTATGTTTCTCTTATTAAAATTAATACCTCCTAGCATATCATCATAACCTATAACTACACTTTTATCTTTATTAATGAAAAACTTATTTCTTGTATAATTTCCTGTAAATAACTAATGACATTAACCACAGCTTTCTGATTTCTTGTAATAAGAATATCATCATCCATGTACAACAACATAATTGGAATATTTATACCTTCATTGATTATGTATTCCATATCTCCCTTCTCCATATTAACCTGTGTTGAAATAACATTCATCACTTATACAAAAATAATACTGCTCAAAGCTCAGACAGCAACTTTGTCTTATCCCCCTTTTCAAGCGCAATGTCTTTACTGTGCCACCCATTTATCCATTTATTAGTTTCTTAAATAGTTCCAGCTTATATGCAGTAACACAAACCATTTTCATCTTACTGCTTATATTATAGGCATCAAATATTTTCTATAGGATGTTATGCTAAACTGAATCAAAAGCTTTACTTAAATCACCCACGATTAATTTTGTTCAAACCTCCTTATCGTTCATAATTTCTCTAATCACCAATGATAAATCCTGTACATTTTTATTTTTATACCATTCATATTTTTATTTGCAATCTTTCTTACCTTACTTTTCATTCTTTTTAGCAAAATTTCATAAATATCTTATAGTCAGTGTTATTCAATACTCTAGGTCTCCAGTTCTGTATTTCACACTTCTCTTTTTTTCCCATATAAATTTTATTATACCACTACACATCTTTATATTGAAAACCCTTTCTTAGCCATTCATTTAATACTTCTAAAAAATATTTTTTTGTAATTATTGTCATACCTTTACACATTTTATACTCTATCCTATCCTGACCCACCACAAATTGTAAATGATCTTTTCCTAAAATATTTTCCCATTCTTCCATTTTAATCCTTTTTTTCAAAATTCCTATTATCTTCCTCTGAAAAAAAAATATTTACTCTCCATTCCTTAGTACATTGTACATTTTTTCCTGTAAAAGTTTCCATAACAGATCCTTCCATTATTTCCATAATATTATCTTGTGTAGTTTGTACTACACCTGGCCTATCATTAATTTGTCTTACAATACTATCTTTTTCCTTTCGGCTACTCCCATTAGGGGTCACCACCGTGTGTCGCATGATACTTTAATTTTCCTTAATAAGATAACTCAAGTAAGGTTTCTTCATCCTTTCCTTGTAAAAATATGTTTGTTTATATAACAAATACTGTTTTTTCTTTTATTTAAATTATATAGTTCCTACTCTTTAATAAAGCACCTTTCTTTATTCTTTTCTAAATTATCACAAATATCATCACTTAATAGGCCATAACATATTCTTACCTTTCATTTTATATGTTCCCAGCATAAATGACATATTTTTTTTTCTTTAAAAAATAACCACAATTCAGACAAATCTTTATAACAACCCCCCATTTGCATATGATCCTTTCATAAATTTATTACATACATCCTCATTTCTTTATCCCATTCAATTTCATTAATCTATTTTATTCCCTTTCCTATTATTATATAATCAGAATTATTTTCTATAGTAATTCATTTAGCCCTGTGATCTGAAAAACCTGTCTATAATATCCCTTCATCTATAATTTTCAACCTTACTGAAACTATAAAATAATATATTTCTGTTTTATGGTCACTTTTCTTATAAGTCCAAGTACTCTTATTCCAAATACTTAAATTCCCACATCTTACAATATCTAACATCACTTTAATATCATATGATTTCTTTTTATTTTGCCTTATATTACAATTAAAATCTCCTGCAAGAATTAAATTCATGTTTATTCCTACATACTGAATTATATCGTTAATCATCTCTTCTGTCTCTCTCTATTTGTTACAAATGCATATATCACTATAATTCTACAAACCTGATTTTTCCATCCTGTATCAAGAATGGCAGCTCGACCTCTATTACAAATGTAACCTCTAAGCTTTTTATTGTTTCCTTATATAAAATAATTATTCCTGAACATGCCTTTCTCCCCAAATTAAAAATTACATTTTCCCTACCACACTTCCAGTTGTCTCTTCATTTGTTAAAAGCCTAGTATCTTCTAAAATAATGTCACTGTTCTGTCTCTTAGACCATTCAAGTATATTTATTCTCCTTACAACATTCTTTAAACTATTAACATTTAATGTAATTACTTCATGCAGTGTTAACTTTTTTCTATTATATTTAATGTTTACCTTATTTTCTTTATTAAATCCTTTTATCGTTTTTTCTTTTTCTATTTTGAACTCTTTTACCAATAGAATTTCTTTTTTATTTAACTAAATTCCATTTTATATCTTCACTGTCACTCAGCCACAATTATTCACTCTCTCCTTTCTTAGGAATGAAACTTTCATTACTGCTTTTTTTGCCAGTCTTCTTTATCTTCCAAATCATTTATTTCTGCACATTCTATTCTTTATTATATTTTCTTCTAATTCTATGTTCTCATGGCTTTGGTTCTGTTCCATTAATACTTCGACCATCTCTTGCTGTACCTCATTTACTTTATACTCACATTGCATCTCCAGTTGTCACACTTTTTTACATTTATAACACTGGATTTCACAATTTATTATATCATGTCATATTCCTCCACAACCATTTTTTTACAATTACTTATCAAATGATCTGCTTTTTACAATTACTTATCAAATAATCTTCTTTCCCACATAGAAAACATGTATTAGGCTGACTACAGTATTTCACCATTCCTTTGTCCCTTTTCACAATTATAACACTTGGATTATGCACAATGCTATCATTTTCAAATTTTAACACAGCATTGCAGTCCTTGCATCCTTAAACCTCTGTTATCATACACTTTTACAATATCTACTACATCTTTACATAAATGTAATAAATACTTTTTTAAAGTAATTTTTTTTCAACTTCAGGTCTGAATTGCATGTTATTTTTGTTTTTAGTCTCACCTTGAAAAGCTTTAAATATGTAATGATTCTAAGGAACACAGTATTTCTTTTTTCATATTCACCTAAAAAGTTCTCCATAGCTTTACCAGTCTCAAAAATAATGCCAAAAATGTCTCTTTATTAATATGAATAAATGCACTTACCTCATATGATTTAATTCCTAAAGGCATTATTATTATTTCATCCCATACCTTGTATCTGTCCATTCCTCCTCCACTCTTTTTGATTCATACCTTAAATTTATTTCTATGTTTACAGCTTTCTTTCCTTCTCCCTCTTTCTCCACTCTCAGTTTCAACATCTCAGCATATGACCTTCTGCTCTCAACCTGTGCAATTTACCCTGTGCCTTCTCCAATAATTCACCCCATGATACATCATTGCCACTTTCCAGATTACTGGCATTCACCAAATCAAGAAGTCTATTATCCCACAACCCTCTCAACTGGAGGGTTGTAATAACTCTGTGTTGTCTCTTCATCTCTGAAGATATTTATTTGAAATGCCTCTTCAGAGTCTAATTAAAATATATCCTCTCCATCTTTTTCACCCTGAGATGCTTTCTCAACTTTCTTAACAGTATACCTTCCAAGAAAGGCTTGACTGCCTTTGCTTTAACACTCTCTTCCTCTATTTCCAAACACTTCTCTATTACATCGAACATACTTTTTTCCATTAAGCACTCTTTTTCTTCTATACCACCATACTTCAAACACTCCATCATCATCATGTTCCTAGTTTCTCCGAGCTGCTCAGAATGGAAACCAGAAGTGCTGCTACAGTTAGTGTCCCTGTACATGAAAAGGGTAGGGAAGTTCTCCGATGCCCTAGACAAAATTCCCCTAGTAATATAAATGCCATCTCATCCTGAAGGCAGCCCAGTAGGATTAACTAAGTCAACAAAAGATATATAAAAATATGACATGGCCCCCTTTCCACTGATAACCCACTGTAATGTTCTTGTTTGTCTTGTCTGATTTTTATTTTTTGTCTTAAAAAATATCCTCAACTGTTCCCTAACCCTCTCCTACACATGCTGCTTTACTCCTTCCCCAACTTCCCTTATACAAATTTTAAAAATGGGGGTCTATCTCTATCAAAAATACTACCCATTCTCCCCATATCCTCCAGCACAACCATCTTAATGCACTCCTTTAGTGTTCTTCTTGTCTACTCTCTCCCCTATTTCTGGCTGTGCTAACTTTCTCCTTTCCCACCTTATAAAAGCCATAAGAGGGTGCCTTTATAAGAACAGCCTCAGAAAGAAAAAATGATTTTAGGAAGTTTTGACAAGCTGTGGCCCAGGGGCACTTAGCCACAATGAATACAAGATCTTGCAGAAAGGCTTGAGAGATCTGTACAGATTTGCACTTGCTACCACTTGCTGAAAATACCTGACAGCGTATAAAAATGTATGTACATATGGATTTTTTTCTACATACCTAAACTTATTTTGGCTCACTTTATACCAATTCCGAAATGCAATAGTGTGCCGAGTGTTCCCTTTGCAAGATTGAGAACTTTTAAAATCAGTGCCAGTTATTCTCACTGTGTAGTACAATTTGCAGATTATGTGTATCATCTGTAAAGTGTGGAACTTTAATGGTGTAATGGTGTAAAGTAAAGGCTTGGTCTATCTCACTCTCACTGTCATGCATGCAGATACACACAGACAAACACACACAAACACACACACTTTGCTTTCTTTCTTTTTTTTGTTTGTGTTAATTTTACATTCACTATACAGTAAAAGTGCTGCTTAGTGAGTGTAAAAGGGTTCCTATTACGTGATCGAACTTCAACAAGTTTGAACCCTAAGTGGTCAAAACCATATAGTCGAACTTCCAGAAGTTTGAACACATAAAAAAACCCCAAAAACGTACAAGCCCCCATGCACCCCCCACACCCCCTGCTCTTTAAATATACCAACTCTGAGACCGCACTATACTGTGGAAAGGCAATATTTCCCTTTACTGCACTGTAGTGCGATCTCGGAGTTGGTATATTTAAAGAGCAGGGGGTGTGGGGGGTGCAGAGGGGCTTGCCCCTTGCTTGCAACAGTTTACTGTTGCATGTTGTTTTTTATTTTTTTTTTCCGTGTTCGAAGTTTTGAAACTTCAAACAGACAAGTTCGATATTGTCATGTTTGAAGTTTCAGAACTTCGATCATGTAATAGGAACCCAGTGTAAAATAATGGAGGCCATTACCTGCATTACAGTATGAGCTCTATGGCAGCTTAATATGCTCCCTTGAAGTGGCGGACTCATTTATCAGTGGGCATTACCGCTACACTAAGACCCTACTGGAGAACATTTGTTCTTCAGTCATAGTAGTGATGTACAGGTTGCCCATTCTTTAACATCCAATATCATATCAATCATTTTAATTACTATCTCTTTCAAGGCACACCATAAACAACGTCATTCCCTTTTGACATCCATTTTTCCCATTTACCTTTCTCATCAAAAATCTTCACACATGCACACTGCCTTTGTAGGCCAAAAGGATACATTTTATCCACTGCAGTTTAGTCTGATCAAATGAGGAGCAACATATATACAGACCGAGAGAAAGAGTATAGGAGTACAGCCTTCTTGTCATGGCTGGGGGGGGGGGGGGTTACCCTTGCATAGGAAAAATAAAGTTAAATCACTGCCAAACAATCAGCAAAAAGTTAGTGGGATTTTAGCAGATGATGCTTCGGCTACTATAACAGGTCTATTTTGCTTGGTCGAAAGCCCGTACACTCAAACATTATTTTTGCGACATGAAAATAAGCAAAACTGAAATCCTGAACTGTGCATTTTTTCCAGGGAAACTAAACCATTGCCCAACTTGGGGAAATATGCCCTTTCCCCACTGAAGTGTGATTCTGGAGTTGGTATATATAATTAGGGGGGCATGGGGGCAAAGCCCTCACCTAGGTGGGTTTCAGATACTATGGTGTGTTTTTATGAAGTTTTTTCATAAATGTTTATTTGCCCTGGGAAAAATTGCATGGTTCAGGATTTTAGTTTTCTTTATTTTCATCTTGTGAAAATAATGTTTCAGTATTTGGGCTTTCGAGCATGCAAAGTAGATCCACTATAATGTATCCATACAGCAACCTAAGTTTTATGGCATACATTGAAACACACCTCTTTGATTTTATGGATAAATCCAGTGCCCCTTCCCAAACTAGAGCCTCCTGCCAAAGGGCATTAACTTTAATCCAAGCAATCTTAGCTCCCTAAAACACCTCTTTTCTAATCCTTCCTCCCAGATCTTGATCTTGATATATCATTCCATTCTATACTACCCTGTGAAACAAACACCCTGGAAGACATATTAGCTGCCTATTATTTGGTATTGCACTGATGACTACCTAATAAATTAGCCAGTCTCACTTTGGCATGTCATATCTTCATCTGATCACGTCACAACTTTGTAAAATGCTCATCCTCTCATTCACAGATAATATCTGCAACCATGCCCCCCCCCATGTCCCACTCCCTTAGCATTGCAATGTTTGACTATTGCTTTGCAACTAATCAGCTAAGCCCACACCCTGCTAGTCTCCATATCCTCAATGCTCCCAAGCCTTTTGTATATATCCTTATCTACCAATCCTTCTACCCTCTCATCCAGTCTGATTCCAACATTTTTCCCTTCTAAATGATAAACCTTTCTTCCACTGGGCCCTGGCCCTTTGCAGTAAATTGCCACTACCATATACATTCAAAGGTCTGGTATCCCCAATCATCTTTCTTCTTTCTAGGCTCTTAGCCTCTTTATATCAGTCTTCATGTCTTTCTTCTCCATACATATCAAGTACAAGTTTTCTGCAACTTAATCTTCTTATCCAGCAGACATAAAAAGACATTGTGTGACAAGTATAAAAAGGTGGCATCATCCTATTTGTTTGATAATTCAAAATACTCAGTCTTTCCATCAGTTTGTCCAACAAAGACTGGACCTCATTTGCTTGCTCCTCTAAGTTTTTATCCACAGTCTCCATGACCTTAACTCTAAACTCCAAATATTTATTTCCCATGAGAAACTGGTAGCTGATGCTCATCTCCCTGATGCCATTCTCTCTTAATCACAATTGATTTATGTGGGTAAAAGCACAGATTTGACTTCTCCCCAAGCTTGTGGAAATATCCAAAACCTCCGCAGCAGTCTTTATATAACTGCTAGCTAAAACATTCAAGCATTTGCAAAAAGAGTGAAGAACATTTATTCCTTCATCTTACTGCCTTATAAATGCCCACAGTCTACCAGTTAGCTTCACTATGGCCATCAAATAAACATTTGGGAAAATTAGCATCCATGCTAAATTACCCTACCTGATGTTATCTGTCTTTACAATACCTCTCAATTGTACAGATTTTCGCAGAATGCCCAGATTTTTGGTCTGTTTCTCTTACAATTGTGGTTTTCTGGCAAATTGCTGGCAAATGATTGAGGGGTGAAGTCAGAAAATGAAGACAGGCATTCAAGTTTCAGACTTTATACCCCTCAGAAAATTCATGCTAATGGGAAAACCTGTTATTCTATCAAGTTTAAAAGTTGCCTCTATTTGTGGGTCTTTGTCGCCCCATTACTTATAGCTTTGTCCACATTTCTTGCTCTAAGAGGTTGAGAGGTATGCTCTTTACATATTATCAGTAACTAATTCTGGACCCAAGGGTTTTTACACAGGGAAGAGATACCCTTCAACAGTCTGAGTTCTCCACCCACCTGCCATAATCTATGAAACAAACTGCCAACTAACAAAGTCAAAGGCCTTTTGTGTGTTAGCCAGTACTATTCTAGCATTCTCCTCTTCCATTTTTCTCTGTGTATCCTGCATCAATTTCCAATTGTCTGAAGATAATCTTACTTTTACAAAACATACCTGGTTTTCCTCCATCAACCATAGCAATAAACTGTAAGTAAGCAATGCAGTTATCCTAGTAAATGTTCTAGTATCTACAATGCACAGGGTATCGGTGGTAGTTAGCCATATCCTTCCTATTCTTTTTTCCTGTAGTAAAAACAAATTATTTTTCCTTTAGTAAACACAACCACTGCCACTGTTACAGACTCCAATAGCTTACCATCCCCAGTATATTACTGTTAATTCCTCACCACTGCGTAACCGGTTTGCACATCTGACACTTCATACAAATCCGTGGGAAAAGCATCTGGTACCCTAGTCATGAAAGCTTACTCAAACCTTCCTCAGTTCCTTCATCCAACTTCGGGCCTATTGTTTACAGCAAAAAAATCTCCACTAGGTAGGCACTGCACTATATAGCTTACAATAAAATAACCTAAAGTCCTTTTTCAGTTCTGAACTACTAATAAGGCACTCATGTTGAGCTGATTTCAGATTTCTAACTCATGCCTTTTCACTCTAATCATTCAGCCTCCAGGTTAACATCATCACATTTAAGCCTCCCTGGCCCACCATCTGGTACCTCCCCCTTCTCAATTCGGCCTCTATATGTGTATCTTCATAATTCTGTAGCATACCTTCTAAATGACTAATTTTCAGCCTTTTCATGCCCCATCTCTTTATTCAGGCTGCACAGTTCTTCCACGTACCTTGGTATAATGGTCTTCCTGGGCCCATTCCTTTTGCACCAAATCATATTACTCTTACCTTACCAAGCTGGCATCATCTCCCCCATTGTCCCCTACAATCTGTTGCACAGCATCTTGTATCTGTATGGAGTCAATGTCACAAATGCTTGCCTAGGTTCCATTTTCATCTCTTAGAGGGATGTCCCACTGTTTTCCAGTTTAGAATTACTACTGTGTAGTCAGAAATACTTCCAAAGATCCTCCATACCCTTTCTTCTCCCCCAACCAGGTCTTCTATAACCATCCAACTGATTCTACTTGATTACTTGCTTGATTAATGTCATTTCATGAAAACAAGTATCTGGTCTCCTCCATCTCCAGGTTTCCCTCCAGATGTCCACCTTCTATATGTCTTCCATCACTCTGAGTCATTACATGAAATTCAAAGGCTCCACAGAGTCTAACTGTGACTCCATCACAAAGCTAGCCCACTCTATTTATTTTACTTAGTTATTAACATTTGTTTTCCAGCAGAGTCTGATTAGCTAAGAACCCATTTTCAGCAGAGGCCCAAGGAGAAAAGTTCCACAAAATACAAATTACACCACTAGATCAACATCACAATAAAATATACAATGGTAACAGAAGAATATAAATATCAAACAGATCTGTGGAAATACATATGTTAAATGCATTTGAGATAAATACAAATGAAAGAAAAAGAAAAATATACAAGAAAAATGCAAAATGAGTAGGGTATATTGATTATCCTTTCTTCCCATTCACATAAATCCACCATGCATCTGCCTAAACTCCTCAACATTCCTTGACAAAATCATTCAAAACAAAATCCATACACACCTCTTCTCCAGAGTTACTCTACTTGGCTTATTCATTGCACTAAACAATGAATTAATTCATTAACAGGCCTGGTCCTTTGTAGTATAGTCTAAACATTTAGCATTTAAGTAATATATTTTTGTACTACATTCTTCATCAGGTTTGAGGGGGTTGGTATTTGTCAGGTCATATAGTCTGTATTGTTTGGAGTGAGGATCAGTACTGTCTGATTTTCAGCATCCATTAAGTAGTCATTTTTCCACATTACTGTGATACAGTCCTCTCTGCAAGATTGGATTGTAAAGGACCTCTGCATTTAGTTAAAAGCTATTACTCTCTGTGGCAGTTAGCTCAGAGGACTAATACTATGGCTTGTTAATGTGCTGCTTCATGTGCCAGGGGTGCAGGGTTTGAATCTTTCTACTTTCATTTATCCACTGAGTGATCTTGTGCAAGTTGCTTAACTATAAAGTATTTTGGGACAATTCAGAACCTGGTCTAGGTTCCTTAATGGTCTCCTGGGCTGTATGCCTCCTAACTATAAACCTGTGGATATGTTTTTGCCAGCCATTCCCTAATGCATAGCTGTTCTAATTCAGGAATTGTTATGGAAGTATCATCAGCACACCAATATTATTACGTAATGTTGGCCATTTATTCTTCAAGGGCAAAAGGGACTGCATTTGTAGATGAAGCACTGAAATGCAAAACTGTTTGCCAACAGCAACAGCTGCATGACAGATAGTGCTCTTTAATATGGAATTATTCAGATGACTTTTCCTTCTGTAGAAATTGAGTATATTGACTTACCTGCATTTTATTAGTTGGTTAATATTTCTTACTCTCTCGTCATAAATATGCTTCTAGTTAAACTGTGATACAAATGGCTGGGTCTTGCGGTGTGATGCTAGTGATCTTTATATAGTTTCATGAAGTTCATACAAAGCTACCAATAAAATACTCATAATTTATTTCTTTATAACAATAAGGGGTATACATTGCCAACAAAGTGACTATAACTGCCAGCGGTGGTGGAAGTCTGTCTGTGGATGAAAGTATCTTATGATAATCTCATTCTGTTTTCGATCTGGCTTTGCAGGACTAGTGTGCCTGTAAATGTGAATTAAGCTGGAATACTTAGGCCACTTTGTATTTGTGTGAAATAAATTTAAAATCTTTTACTTTGGTCATTATTATTGCTATTATTTTTTTTGACAGACATCTGAGAAGAATACAGTCATCATTGTAACAATAACAGCTGGGTTTGGGGGATGTCTGTGGTCAAAATTACTGATCCTGCTGAGTTGATAAAGTTAAAAAGCCATTTATCTGTCTTTACGCGACTAGTGTGGATTTGTATAAAGTAAATTAGAATACTTTGCCTATTTTTATCACAGTCAGACAGATGATGTGTTCATAAAGTGGCTGTAAGTGATGAGTATGAATATGGGTGGATTTTAATGATAACAGTTTGAGTGGCCTTTTATGGTTGAAATGTCCTGAAATGGGTACCTTTGTCATTATTAGCAATATGTTTTGTTTCACTGTTTACTTGAAAAAATGGTAAAAAACTACAAATTTAAAACACACATTAACAAATGCTGCTGCATTCAACAAGAAATATAATTTAAAACAATCAGAAAGTTAAATCCCAAAGAACACATTCATTTATGCATGGTGTGTGTGTGTTTGTGTGTGTGTGTGTGTGTGTGTGTGTGTGTGTGTGTGTGTGTGTGTGTGTGTGTGTGTGTGTGTGTGTGTGTACTGGCCCATAATTTGAAAACAGCCCAGGGCCTAACATACACTTAATCCACTACTGCCTGGTTTTATCTGTTCTAACAACAATTATGTGACAAGCTGTACTAAAAATAAACCTCAACAGCTCATAGGTTCATAGGTAGGTACTAGGCTATCGGCCCAAGGGCCTACGTAAGCCTAGCCAACAAGATTCCCTGGCTTACGCCACCCAAGAAAGTGATTTTCCTGTGCCACTGTCGAGCAGAGACACAGAAGTGATCCCAGGGTATATTTCCTATTTCCCATCCACTCATCAAGATTTTTTTGAAGAGTGCTAATGAAGAACTTTGCTTAACATAGATGGGTAGCCTGTTCCAGAGTATGGGAAGTCTCTGGGACAGGAATCTATCCCTCCAGCATGTCCAGTTTATTGTGGTGACAAGGTTTACGTCCCTAGAGCATGTAGCTTGGAAGGATTGGGATTTCTTTAGGTGTAGCATGTCCAACAGCTCTGGGTTTGACATAGCTTTATATGTTAGGCAGAGGTCACCTCGGAGTAGGCGATATGCTACAGAGTAAAGCTGGAGTTTTTTGAGGCAGTCAGTGTAGGGCATTTGTTTGAGGCCAGTAATCTTCTTTGTGAGGTATTTCTGTGGCCTTTCCAGCTGCTGCAGATGTCTTGTGAGGTACATTCCAAAAGGGGCATTGTACTCTATAATGGGTCTAATGAGTGTCGAGTAGAGGGAAACAATGACCTCTTTTTTCCTAGATGAGAAACCTTTTATGATGAGGTGTGCCATGTAGAAGGACTTCCTGACTACTGTGGCGATGTGACTATCAAAGGAGAGACTACTGTCCACCTGGGTCCCAAGGTCTCATCACACATTCGGTGTTAAGTAGATTGCTGCCTATGTGGAAATTCATGGGTACAGAGTTTTTACCAAAGAGGATGACACTGCACCTTTTGGCATTGAGCTTGAGGCCATGGCTCTGACACCAGGCATCTATCTCAGCGAGGCCCTTCTCTAGGATGTCCTCATCATTTGGGGACTTGACTATGGCTCCTAGTTTGCAGTCATCTGTGAACTTCATTAGCCAGAGGCCTTCTGTGTTAGCCTATACTTCAGAGAAGTAGATACCAAACAGGAGAGGTCCCAGGACGGAACCCTTTGGTACTCCACTTGTCACTGCATTGAGGTCAGATTTGGAGTCTGCAACTTTTACAGTGTGGGTTTTGTCAGTGAGCCAGTTGGCAACCCATCTTGTGACGTAGGGATTTATACCTAGTTTAGTGAGTTTAGCTATAATTCCAGAATGGGGGATGGTGTTGAAAGCCCACCTTACCCTCATCTACGGCTTTGGTGACTGCCTCAAAGAAGTCGATCAGGTTCAGGAGGCATGATCTGCCTTTCACAAACCTGAACTGGGTGGGATCCAGAGTTTGGAGGTTACCAATGTCTTTGTTTATGAGTTCCATGATGATATGTTCCATGGCCTTGCAGACCAGGCTCTTCAGCCTAATAGGTCGATAGTTCCCAGGATCAGTGGTGGCTCCCCCTTTGTGGACTGGGATAACTGTTGCTGTGTGCCATTCAGTGGGCACAAAGCCTGATGCGAGGCAATTATTGAACATGGTGCTTAAGTGGGGAGCCAGTTCATTCTGAAGTTTGTGTAAAACGCAGCCTGGAATGTTGTCCGGTCCCATGGATGCTGTGTTTTTGGCTTTAGAGAGTGCAGCTTTTGCCTGCGTAGTTGTGATTACAGGGACTCTGCATTCTTCCTGTATAGATATGGGCCCTTTAGGGGGTGAGGGTGGGTAAAGTTATCACTGAACCTATCTGCCAGGATGTTGGCAATATTAGTTGATTCTGTAATTTTCGTGCCTTTGTGCTGTAACTCAGAGCAGATCTGGGTGTTGCCATTGAGATTCTTGACATAGCTATAGAATGCTTTGTGTTTGTCCTTAGAATTAGTAGCAATTTTGTTTTCGTAGCTAGCTTTGGAGGATCTTATAAGGGATCTCAGCTTCTTACTGAGGCTGACCAGGGAGATCCTCCACTCATGGGGTTTTACTCTCTTTTTCAGCAGTTTCACCATTCTGTTGTACAGTTTGTTTATAGCAGGGGACCACCAGATTGGCTTCCTTTTTTTGGAGGATAGCGGCTTGGTTCTGTTTGGGATAGCATGATCCATGCACTCGTGTAAGTGCTTATAGAGTGCAATTGTGTAGGATTCAGCAGCTGTAACTATATTGTCTATCTGCATGGGTGTCATGAAGTTCACCACTTCTGTCTTAAGAAGCATGAAGTTGGCTTTGGAGAAATTTTTTACCGTGGTTTCTTAATGGGGGATGGGGGTGGGATGTGGATATCAAGGGTGATTAGCTTATGGTCAGATAGGACCAACGAGGAGTTGACTTCAGGTGTGGAACACCAGTCACTCATGTTGGTAATGACTAGGTCTAAGATATTGTTGCCCCTGGTGGGGGTGTGGATAAGTTGATCCAGGGCATTGGAGTTTATGAATTCCAGAAAGCGTTGAGCTAAGGAGTTGGTACACAAGTAGTTTTACCAGTTAATGGTGGAGTAGCTGAAGTTGCCCATTATTAGGGTGTTTGGTTGAACCCTAATATTTTGCAGTACATCAAGAAAAGAGGAGTGGGAATCCTGGGGCATGGTGAGGGATCCATAGCAAGCTACAATTTGGATTGCAGTTTTGCCCAGAGTTAGTTGCACTTGGATAACCTCGGATGCATTATGCTGAGCAACTAGCCTGAAGGTGTGGATATCCTTAATGAATATAGACACAACTCCGCCTTTGGTGTTTCGGTCCAGGTTACATGGCTGAAAAGTGTGGTATGAATTATAGCCTGGTAGTGCAGGGGTGCTCTCTGGAGCCTTGAACCAGGTCTCAGTCACTGCACAGATATCGATGTTCTCCATTTTAAGGAGTGCCTCGAGTGAGTGCATTTTTGAGATTTAGACTTCTAGCATTGACTTTAGCATTTAGACTTCTAGCATTCTAGCAGCTCCTGGTATTGTCTGGAAACCACCTGGTATTATCTGTTGTAACAGCTATCTAAAAAGCTCTGGTATAAATAAACCAACCAGCCAATCACACACACACGCACACACACACACACACACACACACACACACACACACACACACACACACACACACACACACACACACACACACACACACACACACACACGCACATACACATGCACACACACCTACCTCACTTATCTAATCACCATAAGTTTTCAAAGCAGAAAGTCATGTAAAGCAGCTGATTGCTTAAATCTAGCAGCCCTCCTCGTCTTCCATGCAAAGCACCAGATTAAATCCAAAATCATTCCTTCTTGAATTCTGGAATGCAACCTTAGTGTGCTCATGCTTCTGGGCATTCATTCTCCTGTGCTACTGGGATCTCTGCTGCTATTGACTGGAGGAGGTGGAAGCAGCTGCTACTTCCTGTACTGGGTTCTGGCTGCCCGGTGAGAGATATCGGGAACTAATTCATTTCTTTTGTTTTACGTTTTATTCTATAGGTCACACCTTAGGCTGAAATGATGTATTAAATTGTTTTATTGGCTAGCCATGGGCACCCCTAAAACTACGGGTCCTGGCAAACTATAATCCACCACTTATCGTAGTGCTAAGATTGCTAAAATTAACTAGAATGCACGCTGATGAAATATTTTCAATCCCCTTACTACCCCATTAGACACCTAGGAGCACATACTTTAAATAACTCCATAGTATAACAGGCAAGATAAAATGTCCTTCACCCTCACTGAATCAGTGTGATCTCCTTAATGTACGTGAAAACATACAAGTTAATGTTAGTTCAAACATGTAATAATTCTACTACTAGATAAAAGTTTCCTTCACATTCCTCTTCTAACTATCAACTTATAGCTAACATCTGTCTTCCAGCAAAAATTCTTTAAAAGCTTTTGTATAAACAGGGTTTCACTACATTAATAAGTACAACAAAATAAGTGACAGACAACATAGATTTAAGCCTGGTTATAGCAATATGACTGTTCTACTTACAGTTTGACCGATCACTTATAATCCTGTATGGACAGTGGAAATCTCACTAAAACAATGTTTTTGGACCTGAGAAAGGCCTGTGTTACTGCTGATGACCCATTACTTATACAAACATCTCCTGAACTGTGGCTTTTTACATTTCATTATAAATTTACTAGCTATCTTTCCAACAGAACTTTTAGGACAATCTGGGATAAGTGTACAATTGGAAAAGCCCATACTATTAAAGGGGTTCTCAATATTTATAACCAGTCTCCCCTGGAACCTGCCACTCATCAATCATATCTTAAATGGCAATGGCACTGTTATAACTAGAACCCATTAATCAGTTCTAACTCTTATGAAATCCCTACAAGATTATTTTATTCTACTATGTAGTTAGATAATTGCTAATAAGCTAAAAGTCAATGGGAAAAAAAGTCCACAATATCACCATTTATTACACACCTAAGGTTACTCAGTGATAATAGTCTTGCTGTGACTGACCCTAATGGACAGTTTCCACCTTATATAAAACAATAATATTACTTGAGTATCTTACTAGATGCATGTCTGACTTTAAACTCTACACTGAATGTCAAGCTACAATGACAGTTTACACAACTCCCCATCTTCTAATTCACAAAGCAAGAAAGTCCATAGCTATTCATGTTCTATTCTTGAAGTTAGATAATGGGCCTATCTTTATCATCTCATCCATCCCAACAAAACATTCAAACACTACATATCACTGAAAACAATACCATAAGGTTCATTCATCTGTCTCCCTACAATGAGTATTACTGTGTTAGTATTAATAGAAATAAATGGTTAGAAATTACATCAAGCATTATGTTTTATTAGAGTCACTGACATTTAAACATCTACATGACATTTATTGCCCATCACTCACAAAAAAAAACTCATTACTTAAAAGTTCCATTCACATCACTTAGGAGACTCAACTACTGTGACCTTCCTTTGTCCCTGCTGCAACCAAAAAAATCATTTTCTAAAATAAGACCTCCATCCTGGAACATTTTACTAGAAGACATTAGAAAACTTGACAAGTACAACACAGTTAAAAACAGTTTAAACTCTTTTTAACAAGACAGAATACATGCGAGTGTTGTAATTATAACTGCCAAACCACACACCTCTTCATATTCTACTACTTTATTCACACATCAGATTCGCTCTTCTGCTCATCTGTCCTTATGCAAATTGAGTTGTATGTATCAGTATGTAAATCTTCTCTTTGTATACTGCCTGTAAAAGTCTTACACTATAATTACTATGTTTTCAGGTAAAAATATATTGTTTAACAATTTGTGTCACTGACTTTGTCACAGTCTCATGATTATTGTTATCTTTTGTATGTATTTGTTTACATGACCCAGGATGTGACTGAAAATGTCCTAAGACCAGTCCACTTACATGGTTCTCAAAATTAATACATAAATGTCCTTGGGGTAAACTTTCAGTTGACCAGAAATGAACCAGTAACCTTTTTACACCTACTGTTTTTATCCCATTCTTCTTAAATAATAGTCCAAGTATGTAGAGAATCATAGAAGTAACCCGTAGCTCCTTCTATGGTGGCCCCCTTCTATACCACCATATACATGAAAACACCTATTAAGTCTCTACTCAGTGTGTGGATGTCCATCCAAAGGGGTCCTATAACACTTCACTTTGTGCCTTCTTTTCATGACACCATCTACATTCCTCATGACATAGCAGAAGAGACACAGACAGAGGCAACAAGATTACGATGACATACAAGTGCAAAACATCCACCTTATCACTAGTATTTTAGCCTCTGTTTTGTCATCTCTGCTTCTCTTGGTTTATCCACTCTGAATGCTTTCTGATCAAATGACTCAGAAGGCCTCCGTGTCTCTATCTTTGTTTCACTTTGTGAGAACTATTAACCTTCCTAATAGTTTCTTATTCCACCTCTGTGGCCTCTGAGATCTTTGTCTGTTCCTGTATAATTATCTGTACTACCAGTCCAGCAAAATGATGATCCATCCCTAACTCCATTAACCTCAGCCCTGCTACTGACAATGTTCATCAGATCACCTACTATATGTTTTATACACATGGCTTTCCCTGGTGGTTTAAGATTCCTTTCCTTGCCTTAACTCTATTTCAAGCTGCAACCACAGACTGTATTCCTGTATTTAGCCCCTCTTGATCTATTTCCTGGAATTCTTGAGTCATTTCATTTCTCTGTTCCACTGATCCTTGAACACCTCAGTGTAAAGACAACCTTATCTAAGTCCTGACACCAGCAGATTCCTCGTGTCACTAGATTTTCTACACATTCAGATGCACTACTTCACCAGCCCCCTCTCTCCTAATATTCTATATCACCGACTACAGCTACACTTGTCACTGGATTACTTAATCTGATAGATCTTCTACCACCTTCCCATGAGCACTGGTACATGATAAACCTTTTTTTATTTGCATGTCTTCTCTTATTAACCACTCCATCACATAAGATCTCCATGAATGCAAAAAGGCCAGCCTCTTCTTTCAGGCCTATTAGTGTAGTACTGTCCCTGTCTGCTCATGATCTACTTTAAAGTGTATTTTATTTATTTATCAAAGCATCCACTGTTCCCTTCATAAGCGCTAAATCCTTCTCCAGACTGTTATAATATTTGCCATCCTCCAATCCTTTATTTTTTTTTCTTTTTTCATTACTGATTGCTGAGATTTTTCCTGTTCTGATTTTAGGGGCACAAGCTCACTTGGGTATACTCCTATAGCAATATGTCCAGCTTTATGACTTGCCGCTGTACTTGTTCTCATCTGAATAAATCAGAGAACTCTACTGATCTGTCTATATTATCTGTATATAAAGTTTACAAAAATACACCTTTTAATTGATCACAAATCCAGCTATCATCAATATTGATCCAAATAACTGCAGGGGAGGTTCAGAACTCATGGACTACACTATCATCTTGGTTCAGGATCACTAGTTACCTCGGTAATATAAAAATTAAATATTTAAAAAAATTGGACTGTGTTTAAAGAGCGATATGTTTAAAAGCTTATTCTTCCCTGAAAAATGGTGTGAAAAAATATTTTATAAACATTTGTTTTACCTCAGGAAAAATGTGTTACATACAAATGTATCAAGAAAGAAAAACAATTGACTATTTATGACTTATAGCTGCATCTGAATTAATGTCACGCATAAAACTAAAGATAAAAGTGCTTATTCGTGTTCTTGTTATTTTATAATCAATATTAGAGCTTCTTGGCCAAATCTGCCTTTTTGTGTGATTTTTATTTTTGTCAGTATTTTGACTTTTGTATTTTTCCTACAAAACAGATTATAATTGCTACTTAAACTATTTGATATTTTTATTATTATAATTATTACTATTATTAATGGTATTATATTTAGAAAAAAATATAAATACCAAGTTATTATCCAATAACATAAGATGGTTGTAAATCCTCATCTTGGATAGTAATGTTTTTATGTAAGACTTTGGAAGCAGCATTTCCATCCCTGTCTCTGGTCTGATGGATTCCTTTTATGAGTACTATAGGTAAGATGATTAGACATAGGGATACATAACAGTGACCTATCCCTTCTTTTTTTGCTTCTAGATCAGATATTAGAAATTTTGCTTGATACAAAAACAAAGTTGCTGCTAATGACTTTCTTCACCTTGCACAGCCTGGAGCTGCAGAAATGCAAAGACCAACACGATAGTCAGCATAAGTAAATAAAATGAGCATAACACTGGCTTTACCAGATAAACAGGCTTTTTGCCAGATATATCCAAAGCCCAAGGATTCCTGTTTAAATATTAAAGACCCCCCCCATATCATGTCATAAATTTCTTATGTATAAAAAAGGATACCCGCACAAAGCTTTTTAACACACAGCTTTATAACCTCATATATAACTTTATTTATAATTTAGTTTAATTTCATTAGCATAACAAATATTTTACTATTGTTATTTTTAAGCTTATGATACCCCACCAGTGCCATATCTTATGGCCATTATGTAACGCACACATTATTTTGTAGCAAATGAAGCCTGATCTGTTATAGTTTGAGTACTATTAATCTTGACATGTGAAACCTATTACCCTTTTAGTAAACTTTCTCAGAGGGATCTATAAAATCTGCAGGTTTCCTGTTATTAAATGACTAAAGACAATACTGCACTCAAGAACTCACCATAGATATATACAATGGACAAAATAATGAGACTTCTCATTTTTGTTGTTCTAATTAACAGCCCTAATTGCCTTAATGTCTTATTCATAATGTTTAACATGTTTTAAAATTTACTTACTGGTTAATATGCACTCCCTTCTATTTAATAGTCTAGAATGTTAAGCTGATGATCATTCATAAGTGAATTATTATAATTGAACTTACCAAAAGTGATCACCTTACACTTATTACTATTACCCTGTTTTGGATGTCTGTATGTTTATGTTGGCTAAGGAATTATTTAAAATGCAATAATCTACACTATTAAAAATATCTCTACCAATTTTAGTCATCGGCATACTTTCCCAAATAATACTTTGTAGAGGTAGAGAAAAACAAAATGAACAATACTGGTCCCAGAACAGATTCCTGCAGTACACCTGAACTTACTTTTACACAATTAGACTTTTTCTTCACATACAACCACAATGTTTCCTTCCACTTAGTCATTTTATAAGTCCATTGCATCACATGTGATTTAATTTTCAGCTGGTGAAATATGTGTTTGATTGAATTATGTGGTAATATATTAAAGGCCTCACTGCTGCCCAAATGTTTAACTGTACTGGTTTCTCTGGGTCTACATTCTTATATACAACATTAAAAATATATATTGACCTTGTCAGTGTGGATCTACCACTCATGAGACCATGGAGTGTTGCATCAATGTGATTACCACATGCATTTGTCTTTATCAAAGTTTGCAAAAAACAATATTCAAAACATTTCCCTATAACATGTATGTTAAGCATATTAGTCTCAAATTCACCATCTGAGTCCTAGAACTGCCTTTATGCATAGATACCATATGCAACTTAATCCAGTCCTGGGGCAGATAAGCAGCACTTCATTTTATTATGCAGTCATTCATTGTTCACTTGTATCCTTTGTTTTTCTACAGAGTGAAGTTCCTGGAATGTTATCCTGCCCCACTCAGCAAGCTGCTTCTGTTTAGGGGAGAGTGTGCATAATCCCATTTCATTTTTGGACAAATTTGAAATTGTCCTATATCTTAAGGAAAACTATCATCTCCCTTATCTAAGCACCCAAAATGAGCAAATAATTGATTGAAAAGCTTTATTATCTTCCTTGTATTAAGCAGTTGGTCCAGGAGTAATGATTATCCTTCTTTAGTTGCATAACTTGTTATCTTTCAAGTTTGCCAATTTGAATTCAAAATTTCCTTTTTCACTCATAAATTTTCTGTGTATGTTTTTGGTGACACTATTTAACCTCTTTCTGTTATAAATAGAAGGATTAGTTTTTATAAGCCATAAAACCCTGTTTGTACTTTAAACATTTAATTAGCCTAGATATTCTCCATAACAGAAATTATATTTCCCATAAGTATAGTATGTTGGTTTAAGATATTCCTTAAATTTTTCCTTGAAAATTATCTATCTACAATCATTATTTTCCTTGGTTTAAATTATAGTATTGTTATTTTTTAATGTCCCTTATTAAATTGTTTGCATTCACCTTATTTATATTAAGTATTGTCATGGCTATTCTATTAAAAGAAAAACCTCACAATAGTGAATACAACTGATATGTGCTCTGGGATCTACTTTACTTGACCTAAAACTCATTTGACTGACACCCATTTGACAGACACCCAATTGACCTAAGTTTAATTTGACTGACAACTTATTTGACTGACTCCCATTTCACTGACCATTTACAATGCTGAATTTCAACATACTAAATCTTAAACCATAGACTAGCACACTTAGAACACCAATAACTAGTCCTTTCCAGAATTTAAAAACTACTTACTCACCCGCTTAACAGAAACAGGACAATGTACAACCAAACTAAGTTGGGGGAGTTAAGCCTTCCACACCTCCCAATTTGAGGGGCTGTGTCCCCCACACCTTCCCATTTATACTAACTGCAGAATCACACTACAGTGGGGAAAAGGGCATATACATTTGACTTGCCTTACAGTATTCTACACGCTGCCACTACTGTTGGCAACTCACAAAACATTCACCAAATTACTTTAGATACCTCCCATAAAAAAATGTAAAGAGACAAACCCACATTTAGAAACACTACAGAACTACTTTGTACATGACTGTTGCAATTTTAACAACACTGTAAGTTACAGTAATTTTTTTTTTATCACAAGCAAGTTACAGGTGAAAGAAAACCCACAAGTCTATGTCTTAAATGTCGGTGAAATGGGAGTCAGTCAAATGAATTGTCAGTGAAATGAAATTTAGGTCAACTGGGTGTCAGTCAAATGAGTTTTAGATCAAGTGAAGTAGACCCGTGGTCTGCTGTTTCATGGGGTAGATTATCTTCATAGTTTTTATTAATCCTTAACTGTTAGTTAACATGACGTCCAATATATTACTACCATAGTTGAGAAATTTCACCAACTGTTCACAATTGTATATATTTCTGTCATCAGAAATTTAAACTGAAAAACAAAATAATATAATACTTTCTCTAGTTTAGTTATGTAATTAAAGTCTTCCACTATTACAGTGGGTTTTCCATCTAATATTGCCTTAAGAAAATTCATAGTCATAATGATCTTCTACAGACAAATTTAGACTTCTGTTAGCCAGAACAAAACCGACTGTGTCCCCAACTGGTTAAGTTATTAAAGTAATTGCTTAATATTTCAGCTTTGTCTGATTTACATTTCTTAAACACATGAAAGGAGTCCTTAATCAACAGTACCATTGGACCCGTTCCCTCTTTGCCATAAATTATAAAGATGATTACATCAGTATAATTTAATGTCCATACTGTTCTCTGCCTAAATAATGGATATAACATCAATATATTATTCTGTAGGCAAAATTCCAAGCTACCCAACTGTGTTACTCAAACTATGGTTATTGGTACAATAGCACTTTGTAAGCTTATCAGATCTAGTGCATCTAAATACTTGTTTTTGCTTATCATTGTGAGATCTTAAAAAAACTGACGTATCTTTTTGTAAATAATTTGTGATAGTCTTATTACCTTTTAGTGTCAAATAAATTTTGTTTCTTATAAATAAGGTCATCCAGTATGCCGAATGGGGAACATCTAAGTGACATTAGGTGTAAGAAGTGAACTAATGTCCTACACATAAGTGCACTGTGCATCATTTTGGTGTGCTGTTTCCTTCAGTAGTATTTTTAAAAGTTTGAGGAACAATTCAGTATCAGAAATGCATAATCTTCTTAATAAACACGAAAAAGATAGATAATAAATACAGTTACACCTTCTTCTCCAGGGCTAAATGATGCCTACTAAGTATGATGTTTATTCAGATATATCTGAAGAGACAGATAATAGGATTAGATTCACAGATAATAGGGTGGATATAAGAAAGGATTTAAAATAACAGATCTGCTGCACAGAAAGTAGCAGCTGAATTTAATTGCAGAAAAAACATGTAATACTGTACTTAGACCAAAAATTAAACTGTTGCATAACGTACCAGCTAGAGAAGTGAAAATTATTTCAACAGAGTAGAAAAATTATTAGGGATCTTAATCACACATTAAGCAGAGTGCAATAGCAGTGGTTACATCATCAAATAGAAGGCTGAGATGTATCAACAGGGAGTTGTACTACAGAAATAAATAAGGAATGGTCTCAGGAACCTGATCAGGCCATGGTCCAAGTACTGTGTGCAGTTCTGTAGGATGTACAAAGAGGGCAACATCCAGTTACTTGGAAGGAAATTCTCCCAATAGTTATATGCTATTATATGGAAAGGATACTGACTGAGGCAAAATTAATTCCTCTCATCACTGATGAGAGGAGATGAGGGGTGCAATGGTATGGATATACAAGATCATGTCAGGGAGATGTAGAGGGGACGTCTTAAACAGAAAGGGTAGAGGAAGGGTTACAGCCAGCAGACTGCAGGGGCCAGCTACTACCTGCATGCATGAAAACTACTTTTCACCAGAGGAAATTATTCATGGAATGGGATGCTGTAAAGAGAAGCAGAGTAAGAATCCACAGAGGCTTTCAAAAAAAGGCATTGGACAGGTGGAGAAATGGTAAAGAAAAAGAGAAGCCTGGAAAGGAAAAGGAGTGTTAAATGCACCTTAAGGGCCGTCAGCATAGGCAGTTTCTCTTCTTCTTCCTTCAAGCAACTTCATGTAATGGAACTAAGCTGAGTGGTAACACTATCCATGTCATAACTCTCTTCTCACTTTCCTCCAACATGCAAAAACACATCTGTTTTGGTTTGTTCTCAAAGATGCTTTGACATAAAAATACCTTTTCTGAAACATTGACTTCTTTTCTTGCCATGTTCTCATTTTTTCCAGCTTTCACATATAATGGAATGCACACTAATGTTTACTCCTTCTAATAGCAATTACTCATTCTGCGGGTTTTGTCACAGGTTCCATTGTAACTACACATTTGCTATCTGTATTACTCCTTTAGTTAAAGTGACAGGACACAGTTCCCACTCTTTCCCAATATCATATAAGAAGTTCATGCTTTAATGGCCTGAACACTTGTTCAACATAGGGTTAAAGAGAAAAGAAATGTCTGTGTTTACCACAAACAAAACACACACTAGACCACCAACAGCTGTTCAGTTTTAAATTTAAGCCCTTGCAGTACTCTTATCAAGTTAATACATTTGCAGCTGTCATGGCCCTGATGTTAGATTCTTTCATGTCGGTACACTTTGAAGCCTCAAGCAGCAGCAAACAACATCCCTTTTGATGAAACAAGAAACAATGAAAACTGTCAACAGCAAAAGAAGCAGGTAAAAGATTGTATTTTATGGATTTATTGACTTCGTGGTTACTGAGAGCTTATGAAATTCCTTACTTTATCAGTCACAAAGCAATTCATATTTTAGCTCTGTACCAGAGTTCCTGATTTTTCTTTTCTAAATGAAATATCTGATTGTAATAGAAAAAAGGCTTAGTTTCATGTGAGCTTGTGTGTGTGCGTGCATGTGTATGTGTGTGTGTGTGAAAGTACATGTATGTATATACACACGTGTGTGTGATGCTAATTTCATTGCACAACAAAATCACAGGATATAAATGATGTCTCATACTTAATCTAGGTTATAATAATTTATAGCTAATCGGACTTAACTTACCTTGACTTATTTGAAAGTGAAATGTAGAGCTGGGCGTGTTGTTTTTTTTAAATAGTAATCACTAATAGTGGTCCTTAAACACTTACATAAAATGTAATTAGTTACAGATTAGTTTTCTAAAATGTAATCTGCAGCTCTATACCTATCTAAGATATAATCAGCAGTTTATGATATATATTACTTTCATGTTATTTCATCTGAAAATAGTCACATTTACTCATATACCCTGGTTTAAGGAAAGTATAAAAAGTCAACGTAAGATAGATCAAAAGTTGTATGCTCATATGATGATTCCCTGTTAACACTTCAAAAAGCTGTCTTTAATGCAAAATCAGCTCTGTGTAGCCATGACTTTCCCCAGTATATAATGAATCCATGGGCCTCTCCAAATACCAGGCAGACTGTGCACATAGCAATTCTGTTTGAAAATACAAATATGGATCATGAACCTAAAATTGATCTCAGCCTACAATATTTAAAGGAAACACTAAAGTAGGTACACTGTATGAACACGGGTAGATAACTCATACTATTTACCGTACTGATTTTGTTCTTTTTGATACAATTTCTTCCTAATGGAGGACAGTGATCCATCAACTAATCATTCAGCAGTTAAGTTTTCATATGTGACCTAGAACTTAATATAATTTGACCTAATCATCCATTTACTTTTACACAAGCATCAAGAAAGAGCTTCCTTAGCTCATTATTACTATAAATGCTATATGGAGCTCGACCCTTTTGCATTTTAAATACAGTATGATAGACATTTAGTTTCATGACACACTACTGAAAGTATATTTTAAGCAATTAAAAATGCATATGTGTGTCCTTGTAACAGTTGCACAGGAGCTCATTTCACTGAACAGAAGTAATGACACTATTGCTGGCATTGTGTTTTGGAACTAGGCTAATTCATCTGTTTTGAAACAGTGTAAATAGTGGTGGTGAGGGTTCTGACTCATTGCAATGCTGTAATCTTACTGGCTGTAAAGGAAGACAGGAGGGTATAACCTCAACATATTTAATGATTAAAATGCTTTAATAAAGGTGCTAACTTTTATTTTAAACTTTTGAGGTAAAGAAAATTAGCCTGAAAGACTTCTCCATTACTTGCCTAACAGAATACAAAACAAATTGGTAGAGCTTGAATGGCCAACTGAAAGCAACAACATTTCAGTAAAATAAAACAGGGAAACTATATATTTTTTTTAAAAAAGAAATACCAAAAACATATAGATAAATGACTAAACTATATAAATAGTAATTTTGGGTGATTTCTATAAACATTTTCCTGTCAGAAAACTTGGAGATGTATTCAGTTCCTGAAAATGAGCAACTCAAGGAATTCACACCCTGATGCAGCTTTAAAGAAAGAACTACAATTGATGACAACTACCTTACAAGAACTGTCTTTGAAGATGGATGACTTTAAGAAAACTTAGAAAATCTTAAAATGAACTGTCAGAAACAGACTGATACTTTCAAACAAAATACTTGGGCTGCTTAACAAAGTAGATGATCTAGAAAACAGGGAAAGGAGAAACAATATTAGGGTCTTCAGGCTACCTGAAACTACTTTAGGTGAGGACATTATTTCATTTTTAACAACCTGGATTCCAGATTTCTTAGACTTAAAAGAAAGTTTCTCTTATGGTATTGAAAGGGCACACAGAGCTCTAGGAAAACCTGCTTCTAACTCAACAAAAATTCCTCCTAGATTAATAGTCATAAAATTTCTTTCATACTTGGACAATGAACTAATTTTAAAATCTGCTTGGAGGAAATCACCTTTAAAATATAATCAGAACCTGATAAGGTTTGATAATGATTATCCCACCAGAATAATAGAACAAAGGAAAAAAGTTTGGCAAATAATAAAACTACTTAAACAAAACAATATCAAGGCACAGCTTGCCTTTCCAGCCAAGATAAAAAATCCTGTATGCCAATGAAATGAGAACTTTAATGACTTAGAAGAAGCTTCTTCATTTAAGAATAACAACGTGATTTTTTATTTCAGAAGATATGGAGTGGCTTTCCCCTTATTTTAAAAGAATAAAACAAAAGACTAATTCCAAAATAACTGCTTCAACCAAATCTCTCAAAGTGTCAACTATGATATGAATTGTTATCAGTAATTGTTTTAAAATGGAAATGTATCATTTGTGTGTCTTCTTAAAACAAAAAAAAAAATCACTTAACTGCTAGAAGCATTTGATGTCTAGCTCTGAAAGACTGAAGATGCAAGTGATTTTTCACACAGGTGCAGGTAGGACAAGCTGGGGTAGTTTGCTTTCCTGGTAATAAATAGAAACCTTGTATTACTTAATAGCATATACATTTTCAGTATACAAGATATACATGGTCTTTTTATTGAACTAATTACTACTTTCCTTGATTGTTTGCTTAATGGTTTCACTTGAATAATTAATTAAATTAATATGGTTAAAATGGGGCATCATTAAATAATAAAATTTCTATAGCACAGGATTTACCAACACAAATAAGCAATCTAGACAAATGCTGGCTCCCATATTGTTGTTTCTGTTTGATTGAATAAAATATCAGAAATGAAATATCCTAAACTAATTTTCCAAATTTATGTGGATACTATTAATAAAGCACAAGGAAACAAGAGAGAAGCAGAACCTTTTTTTTTTTTTTTTTAAGGCTCTCCTTTTTTCAGAAATGTGAACAGTCCATTTTGGCTTCTGCGCACCCAGGGAGAGGAGATGATGATTTATGACAAATGCAATCTCTTTTCTAAAATGTTTTTCTGTTTCTTGTAGCAGGCCTGGTTTCTTATGTTTCTTATCTTCTCTTCTCATTGAGATCTTGAGTTGACTGACTTTGAACCGCCTTTTACGAGAAAAAGGCTGAGGGAAAAAGAAAGAAGTAAAAAGGGTAAAAAAAAACCTGGAAAAGGTTATTTAGATAGTGTGTGAAGTGAAGTAAGTGTGAAGAAAAAGTGATGCAGGTAAATGCACTGTGGAAAAAAGGAGATTAAAAAGGAGATGGTTATGTGTAGGTGCTGTAGTTTTTTTTTTGATTTTTTTTTTCTCTTTTTTCTTTTTTCTTTTCTCTTTTCCTTACTCCTTTCCTTGTTGATAGTGTATTATTTGGTATTAAATGATGTCTGATGAAAAATGTAAGTTGGATTCAGAATCAGACAATGTGCATATAATAATAAAAGAACATAAAAGAAAGCTTTTTTTTTTTTTGTGTAAAGGCATTTTTTCTTATTTCTTTTCCTTTGCTGTGCCCTTCATTATTTTTTTTTTTTTTATTTATTTTAACCCCTTGGTACCTCTCTTATTCACATATGGTTATTACAAAATAAAATAGTTATATATTTTTTTTTTGAGGTTGCATTATTGTTGTATATTAATATAAGTAAGAAGAACATTAGAGATTAAAGAAGCAGGTTGTTAATTCAGTTTATTCAGTAGGCTGTGGAATGTTAACTGATGTTAATAAAATATCTGCTTTCTGTCTACTTATGTATATATATGTTTAGAATATTAATATGCTTTTATTGTTGTGGAACATTTAAATATTCTGAAGGAATTGGAGTAGGATTGAATCTCAGGGTACAATTAGTTTATTTGTTGTATTTAAATATATAGCTGTAAAGACCATAAGTAGTGTATAGTTAGTGTAGAGTAGGGTTTAGTAGGGTTTTGTAGACGAGAAGAAGTTGTTGTGTTGTAGTTTTTTTTGCATGGGCAAATGTTGAATTATAATTAGTTAAGAAGATAGTTTCTTGGTGGGGTTTAAGGTAAAAACTATATAAAATCCAGAGGTGGGTCCCTAGGAATTTAGCACTAAGTAGGATAGGATGTAGGGTTTACTTCCTGATGATACTTTGATAACACCAACTCATGTTATTCTAAGGTTGCTCAAAGTTTTGAGAAGAGATATCGATATGTAATTATATTCTGAGGATAATTATCTCTATAATAATATGATCTGGTAGTTGTTGAAAAATGTTTCTGTTTAAAAAGAAAGCTGTTTGTCATTGTATTTCAGCATGTAGCATATGCAAATTTTTACTTCAGTCATCAGTGGCATGTGAGAGATAAGAAAAGGGAAGCATGAAGAAGGAAGATAGAATAGGCATCAACAACAACAACAGCAATTGGTTATTTTAGTGGAGGGAGACTTTCAGGGAGGATCTAAATGGATCAGGAGGGTAGATGGTGTTGGATCGTTCTTTCTCATGGTGTTCCAGATTCTCAGATAGTAATCAATTAATATGTGTATATGCCCTTTAATTAGCATCAGCAATTAGCTTTATTAGCTCAATTTATTCCATTTTCTTTTACATTACATAGTTGGGAGGTATATAGTGTTGGGAGGAATTTTTACTTATAGACAATTTAAAAGCTCGGTTGGGTGCTTTTCAGCTGCTCAATAAACAGGAAGAATTAGCATTGAAAGGTAGAATTGAAATTTAAAAAAAAACTCCCTTTCAACAGCTACACATTTAAGTGAAACACAAACCCGATTACAAACACTTTAAGAATTGACTTTTCTTAATTTCAGAGGTGTTGATCTCAGCGTGACTTCAGAATGATTCCAAGCTTTTTCTACTCTTTGAGATCTAGTGTTTTCAATTGACCTAGACAGTCAGACCATCTAAACTAAGATACCAACCACAAATAATAGCAATATACTACAGTAGTAGCTTCTGAGAGGTTATATTTTTGGAAGTGATATTATTTTCACTTACAATGGAAGATATAATGGGAAGATATATTAATAAACAAGTCATTAATAAATAATTCCCCTAAAAAGAACCAATAATAGATATAGACACCCAATATATATAGGCTAAGAGGACTATTTATACAAAAGCTAAGGATTATATTATAAAAAAACAACATATAAAGATTTGATGAAAAAAAGAATTAAAAAACTGGATTTAATGGAGCTATTAAGATGTCAAAACTAAATTTTTTACTTCATAATAAAATTTGTCACTTTAAACTGAGCTATTAAGATGTCAAAATAATCATTTGTCAAACAATAAAAAAAATTTATATAATGAAAATTAACCTTTAAACAAACAAGCATTAGCATTATTTAAATTTAACCATCAATGAAATCAAACTGAGAATAATTATATCAATACTACCTTTGAAAAAAAAATGGGGCATCATTAAATAGCTGTCTGTTTCTAATTGTTTAAGTTAATATATCATTCATAAGTGCTGCAGTGTTTGCTAGCTTGTTAAATAAGTGTTGTTGTGTTTCTGGCTTGTTGAGTTGATAATATCATTCATAAATGCTGCCATGTTTGCTAGCTTGTTAAATAAATGCTGCTGTGTCTACTGGTATGCTTAAATTGATATATTGTTCATAAGTGCTGTTATGTTTGCAAGTTTGTTAAATAACTGTTGCTGTGTTTGCTGGCTTGTTTAAATTGAAATATTGTTCTTAAGTGCTGCTGTTTATGCTAATTTGTTAAATTAGTATTGTCGTGTTTGCTGGCTTGTTTAAGTTGATATATTGTACATAAATGCTGCTGTGTTTATCAGCAAAAGTGTTGGCGTGTCTGCTGATTTATTAAATAAGACCTGAAATGGCCCTTAATGTTTTGTCACTGATTGCTTCTCTTTTTTTCTCTTTAACCTCTTCCCTTTTCATTTTGTACTCATTACATAAAAAGGAGGAAAAAATAGCATTGGTGGGTGTGTGATGTGAAGCATTTTGCATTTGGAGTGTCTCATGAGCACTCTAGACCACCTTTACACTAATTTCCTGGTAGGATCTGATACTATTCAGGTTCCCATGGTAATGGGAAACAATGATGTCAACCCTTAATGGCTTTGTGGAGCCTCCGAGGTGAGTCTCGTCAGTTAGTCACCAAATAAGGAAATTAAGCTGATAGCTTACTACGATTGTAACTGGGAACCATGAAAAAGATCAAAAGGCAGAGCAGGCTTAACAAGATGATATTGTATTGCTTTCTTGATATAATCTGATTTATCTGGAACAGTCTAACGTTATTGTCTTGATTTGATATCCTAATATTTTGTTGCCCATCCGTGTCATGTTTGGTTACTATGACATTGTCATAAGAACAAGTGCTTTTTTAACATGACATTACATTTATAATGTTACGTGTAAAAAGGATGACATGAGAGTGGCATTCTAGAGTCTGTAATGGAATGAAAGACAGCAATGCTTAAATATAAGATTTAGCGGTCGGGCTGGAAAGAGTGATTCTGAATTCCCAAACTTGTTTAAGTATGCCATTACTGTAAAAAAGAGAGTCGGTACACTGCTAGATTACACACATGGACTGTAACATTTTAAGTCCAATATGGCATAGGTTGCCGTTTGTAAGTTTGTCAGATACTAGGGACCCCTGTCACCAGTAGAAAAGTCAGTGTTTGATAATGCTACTCAAGTGACTACAGAACACTGGGAAGTGGAAAGTATAAGTAAGAAGTCAGCATTTGGTTTGTTTTTGAGTAAGATGGAGAGTCTAAACTTGGAGGTGTGGACGTCAGGTCATTTGCTGGCTTTATTAATGATTATTATTTAAATATATATATATATATATATATATATATATATATATATATATATATATATTTTTTTTTTTTGGTGTGTGCTGCACAAGATTTAGTTTGATAGTTGTTGTCACCTATACCAACTTGTATGTTTACTTGGGAAGAAGTAGCACTTAAGAAATTATTGCCATTGTATACAACTTCACATTTAACATACATATTTCTCAGTTGTACATGTATATTTTAGATTTCTTCCTTAAATTTATGGTCATAGTAACTAAGAGTCATCAACTATTCAATTAAGGCAGATAACTGACAGTTATATGACAGTTTCATATATTAGCAAGTAAGGACTAGGAAATTCTACTCTCTAATAGCTTTTGACTCATAATGCTTTAGTCTGTGTTGTGAATAATGTCTAAGTAAAATCATTTACATGGACTCCAAAGATAAATACAGAAGACTGAATTCGCACTTAATTTATGCCAATAACTCATTTATAACGTAGCTTATGAATTGAAAGGAAGGAGTAAATGTTAAACTCGCATATTAAATGCCTTACATTTTTTATACTGTTTCTGGAGTATATAATCAATGCCATTAACATACAGAAGGCAGCTTTTGTAGTGATTCTTCTAGGGATGTTAAGATCACATCATGGAAGATAGCTAATGTGGAATAAATGGGTAAACTTTTTTATCTTGAATTGTATGAAATAAGATACATTAGAAAGTGTTTGTTTGGACTATAATTGATTGTGGCTTACATTTCCTATTTTTTCCAGAAATATTTAAGGTGACAAGATAAACAAACTGACATAGTCTTAAACAAGTAGTTTTTGATACTATCATGTCTACTTATCCAAATTTTCTTAGCACTTGGTAGTCTGTACAAATTTGGAATTGTTAATATTCCGTATTCAATTTCTTTAGACTGTGTCTCTGTATATTAATTCATTGACACAGATGTGAATTTAGCCATAAGATTGGTTTGTCTGTTAATCATCTTTCAGAATGGGTACAAATAATACTGGTTGGCAGATAGTAGAATAGAGAATCTATCAAATGCATCATAAAAATATTTGATAAATCCAAATTAAACAGTGAAATGAGACAATTATTATGCTAGATTGATATGTTATACTTATATTCAATGATCTTGACATCAAGAGAGACTGTGGCTTCTGAGTTACAAAAGCAGCTTTAATACACTGATAATTGTTACACATGAAACGTCTCAAATGTAGAAGAAAAAAGATGCATTGCACATCTAATGTACTAACTTTTAGTTATGCTTGCATACTGGGATATTTTACAATTTATGCATGCCAGGAATGTGACAAGATAATTATTTACACATCTGTGTAAGTGACAAATATTATTTCTGACATGTTTTATCGATTACACTTCTTGTAATTAATGTTTACAAATGCTATCATTATTTCAACATTACAATGTTTGCATAGTTTACAATGAATAACATTTTCCAAAACTCTAGCCTTTCATAGGTTTATAGGTGTGTACTAGGTGGATCTATATTACATTGTTGAACTCACAGGAGTCTGAACATTGTAATATTGAACGCAAATGTCCGGAATACAAAAATAGCAAATCCACGGCACACCGATTTTTTTCCCAGGGGAAAAAAATCGGTGGGCCGTTTTTATGGCTTTGCTATTTCTTCCACTGTGGTGTGATCTCGGAGTTGGTATATTTAAGTAGGGGTGTGTGGGGGGCACATCCCCCCACATTGGGGGTTGTGGGGGCAAAGCCTCCCAGTTTAGTTTGAGTTTAAAGTTGTTTAAGATTTTTCCCTGGGAAAAAAAATTGCTGTTCTGTGTTTTCGTAATTCTTGGTTTTTGAACGTCATGGTTCGATATTACAACATTCAAATGCCTGTGAATTTGATGATGTAATATAGACCCGTACTGGGCTAATGGCCCTGGAGCCTTTACAAGCCTAGCCCATAGGATTACCCTGGCTTCATGTCACCCGACCTTAGTTCCTAGTGCTTCTGTTGAGTAGAGCCACTGGAATGATCCCCAGAGTGAATTTTCTATTTCCCATCCACTCATCAAGATTTATCTTGAAGAGGGCCAGTGAGGTGCTCTGCTTGACATGTATGGGAAGTCTATTCCATAGCATGAGCAGTCTCTGGGTTATAAACCTGCCCCTCCAGCATGTTCTGTTAATTGTGGTAATGAGGTTGAAGTCTCTGGAGTGTGTGGAGCAGAGGGATTGGGATTTCTTTAGCTGTAGCATTTCTAACAGAGCTTGGTCAGACATGGCTTTGTAAGTCAGGCAGAGATCACCTCTAAGGGTCCCTATTAATAGAGAACCTCATAAGCTGGCTGTGACTCTCTCTGAGTAACTGAAAGGTACTTGTTTCTAGTGGTAAGTGGTAGCATTTATATGATAGTACTGTCAACATTTCCTATATATTGGTGGAATAAGCTCTACCTAAGTCTATTTTAATGAGCTATCCTTATAGTCTTTATCAAGTTTGAAAACTGGACTGCTTTATTTCCTTTTTTTTTTTTGGCCAAGACTATTTCTTTCTAGCAGAGACTGGCACATATGTTGACAAACTAGATAAACCCGAAGCTTCATACACTTATAACTTCCTACTGCATTTGTTTATATTTCAATAAGTCTGACCAGCAAAGGTGGTTGCAGCCATAAACATTAGACTAGACTTACTCACATGTCACAGTTCTGTAAGATCTATAAACAGACTAATGCACAACAGTATAGGAGGGTCCCTATTAATTTGACAAAACTTTAGCTTGTCAAACTACAAAAGATCGACAACTAAAGATCGAAATGTCCAAACCACAAATTATGAGCTAAGCAAATTTTGTCCCATGGAAAGAATTCACTTGGCTGTTACATAAAACAAAAAATCTTTCAACATGAATTAAGTGAGGGGCTGTGCCTCCCACACCCCCTAACTAAATATACTAACTCCGAGATTGCTCCACATTGGGGAAAGGGCAAATTCCCGTTAATGGCTAAGCAAATTCTTTCCCTGAGAAAAAATTTGTTTAGCTGGCCATTCGCGGTTTGGTTGTTTTGATCTTTAGCTGTCTTGTAGTTCGACAAGTTAAAGTTTCAACAAATTAATAGGGAGCTGTATAGGATATATAGCAATATGCCTGAACTTCCCCTGATGCAAAATTAGTGTGTAGATAGTTTTTTATATTGTGACATGAAATTTTCTAATGTATGAATTAGTATAAAATTGTGACATTTGAGTAGAAATTTATGACTACATACTGCAGACAAAACAATAAAACTGCAGCTGCTGTAAGTATACATTAACTGGACAACAGTAATGTAGTATACAGTCCTTCTTCCAGAGTAGTCTCATCAGCATTGTATCAATAAGCAACACAATCACACATTATTATGATCAATCTGGTCAATATCTTTTGCACAAATGAAGCTCTTCCTTATTGCATACTGTGTCTACACTACTTACTTATATAAGGTAACATATCTATGGAATATTGATGTAATAACTTTGAACTATAGTAGCCATCTCATAATGCAACTCATATAAAACTGACATAAAAAAGAAAAAAGGAGGGGAAGAAAGGAGGGGGAGAGAGAAAAAATGATTTAAGAAACTTCAGTGAGTATGCATCTAATTTAATGGGTCATTCTAACTCTGCTTATATTTATAAGCATGAATACCATCAGGAGTATAATAAGTTTTACTTGTCTACAATATATAAATACTAATTATAATTAGATGTGATCACACTTAAAGTCTATTAATATATCATTACAGAAAGTTGGACATCATATATCTATAAAATTGAATTAAAATAGTTAGAAGAAGTAGATACATTCTTTAGCACAATTTAATTTAATTATGATTATTAATAATTAAAATATAATGATAATTCCTTTAGAATATTTAATGTACCATATGTATGCAAACTTATTTTATGATTTGAGAATCCCATATAGGTGTTTACATATCAGGTATTTTCTGAATGTAATAAAATTGTTGATTATACTACTAAAGGCAATATTTCCTGGTATACAAAATATCTTAGAATTTTATATTTCCTTTATAAATTATTCTCTATACAATAGTTTCATTTATGGAGCACAGTTGTTTCTGATTGCTAAATGTATGAGCAATAATCTAAGAGATATATGTTTATCTATTAGATTAGAAATGATTTTCACTCCATGTCTAGAGTGAAACATTGTTCAATTAATAGTTATTTTAGTTTTATTATTATATAAAATTTTTCTTTTTAAACCTGACCAAAATATTTTATCTGTATTCATAAAAGAAATGACTGAAAATTCTATTTAAAGATTTAATTATAAACATAATCTTTGCTGTTATCAGAGGAAACTGTTTAATAGCTACAGAAATAAAAAGAGTATATTTTTCTAATAACAACTTGATATAGATTTAAATTTACTATCCTTAAATACTAATGGCTTAAATAATCTAAGCAAAAGATCTAATTTACTGAAATATTTAAAACTGAACAAAGCACGAGTAGTCTTCTTTCAGCAAATGCATTTCAAAATAAATGATAGATATACATGGAATCCCAAGGAATATATGATCTTAGCTCAATCTTCCTAGAGGTCAAAGACAAAAGGAGTAACACATTTTATGGAAAAAGAATATTATCACCCCAGAACTTGTTTACAAATATGAAGATAAAGAGGGTCTTACAGGCTTTGTAATAGTTAAATTTAACAATAGAATATGGACTCTAGCAAATCTATATTGGTTCCCTGGTATTGTAGTAGGAACTGTCAAAAAGCACTTAGATTTTATTTCCAATAATTATAAGGGCAATTTTATAATAGGAGGAGATTTCAACAGTATCCTAGATGCTTCTGAAACTACCAACAAAAGACCCCTTCGTCCATCTTCTATTTCAAAATCTTTAAAAAATAGGTTGAATCATTCCATTTAATAGATATATTTAAACTGTAAGAAGATAAGTCTTTATTGTTCTCCCATCAAGACCACAGCTTTGGTACTCAAACTAGAATAGATAAAATATTTGTTGTTCAGGATGTACATTCAAAAAATACCAATTTTTAAATTACTCCATGCCCTTTCTCAGACCATAACTCTTTGATTCTGAAATTCCAAATTGAGTTCAAGCCATTACTCTTCTCTTCTAGAATCCCATCATATATCAAAAAAATTAAAGAATTTAAAACTTGATTGTCAGAATTAGATTTTTTCTAGATATTAATTATACAACAGAAATCAATAAAGTCATGATATGGGACTCATTAAAAGCTTATATATTTGGTAAAATCCATAGTTGGTATAAAAATAAAGTTAGAGAGTGGGATTCTGAATTATTAGTCTTACAATCTAGACTTTTGTCAGTAAAATCTGAAAAACATTAAAATTCTTTAGAAATTAAAAAGAAAATACAGGAATTAAATAAAAATATAATGAAATTCTAACACACAAAACCAGTCTAGCATTAGAAAAACTAAAAGTAAACTCCTTGGCTACTTCCCCTAGATATTTACATAATTTATCCACAAGACTTAAAATACATTCCAAAGCTAATAATATTAACAATATCTACTATGAAAAGAAAGGGAAGAAATTGTCAGATATAGGAGACATTCTTGACGCATTCACTATACAGAACACTTTAAAAATGAGAATTTACATACTGATCAATTAAATCTGGATACAATTTCTATCAATATAAAAAAGATTCCAGAATAACTAAAATTATATTTATAAAAAACGGGTCTACTTTAATTAAACAAAAGCGGAATCTGTCGAATACAAATCTGTCAACGCATAAACAGCAAAAAGTGTAAACGTCGAACGCACTAAATAGCAAAATTGGAAATGTCGAATTGTTATAGTTGGCCCGTCTATGGTATAGGTCCGTAAGGTAAGTGTGCGATAGTTACGGACCTTAGGGTTAGGGTGCAGGTTAAGGTAAGTGCATAGATAGGTAATGTATGTAAGGTTTAGTGTAGGGTTTTGTTAAGTGTATGTGTGTAGAATATTTACTTTGTGTGGGTATAGTTCTGTAGAGTAAGTGTGCGGTAGTTACAGACCTTAGGGTTAGGGAGGGGTTAAGGGTAGTGCATAGATAGTTGTGTATGTGGGGTTTAGTGTAGGGTTACAAGTGGGGTTTTGGTGCTTTAATTTAGGGTTAGTAATAGGGTTTTGGTTAGTGTATGCATGTGTTTTTTGTTGTTGTGTTTGTGTAGGTAGTATGTTACGGGCGGTGGGGTTGGCCGACTATTGTGGTTTCAATGTTTAAATTTTGTGGTTTTGCATGTTCGACATTATCGCGTTTCACTGTTTATGTGTTGACGGATTCGTATTCGACGGATTCTGCTTTTGTTTAATTAAAGTAGACCCACAAAAACCTATATCTTATAAAGAAATTACTGATAGGATAAAAGAAGGTAAAACTAAAAAAGCACCAGGTATAGATGGCATAATTATGTAAATATATAAACGTTTCCCCTCAATGATAGTTTCTCTCTTCCATAAAACATTATTAGAAATCCAATCACAAGCAATAATACCACCTTCTTGGAAATATTCTTTAATTACTCCAATCCTAAAAGAAAAAAAGTGCTTAATCTTTGTACCTCACATAGACCAATATCATTGCTAATAATGATAAGATATTTATGTCAATTTTAGCTAACAGAATGAAAATACCATTATCTAAAACAACAAATAATGATCAAACTGGGTTTATATATAATAGACACACGACAATATTAACAGGATACTAACTCTTGTATATTACTTAAATAAGGTAACTCAAGAAGCACTCATAATTGGATTAGACACAGAGAAAGCCTTTGCCTCCCTAAATTGGGAATATCTATTTAGAATTCTAGTACTATTTCAATTTCCTCCTTCTTTTGTACACCTCTTAAAGAATATATATATATATATATATATATATATATATATATATATATATAAATAATTTAGCTTATGTTAAACTAGGCCCTTTCACCTCAGAATCTATTTGTATAACAAAAGGCACTAAACAAGGTTGTACTTGTCACCTATTCTATTTGCTCTGGCCATTGAAATCCTTGCAGATTTAATATGTAATAATTTAAAAATAAGTGGGGTGGATGTTTATGGCCAATATAATTCTAAACTACTGCTTTTTGCTGACAATATATTACTAACCTTATCTAATTCCAAAGAGACTTTAGAGGAAATGGATGCATTGACTGAGAAATTTAATATGACTTCAGGTCTTCACTTCAATAGATCAAAATCAAAATGTTTATTTCTAAATAATAAAAAAGAAATACAAGCCAATGGAAATCATATCATAGGGAAACAAGGAGCTATGCTAAAATATTTAGGAATTGTGTTATGCAAAGATCTAAATGAGTTAGTATCAATAAACTACAATAACTTCATTAACACAATTAAGACCTCTGTGGAAAAATGGAATAAAATAATATTAACCTTTGAAGATAGACTACAGTTAATAAAAATGGTTTTACTACCTAAGATTCTGTATGTAGCATTAGAGATTCAGTTGCTCCCAAAAAGTTGTGTTTTTACAGAAATACATTCAAGCCTATTAAAATTCTTATGGTCCCCGAAGAGAAATAGAATAGCCTTAACACAACACATTAGGCCATGGAAACCAGGAGGACTAAATTTTCCAGATATTGAATCACATATAAAAGCATCCATATTTAAAACTGTTATAGATTGGATAAACTCTAATTATTCCACCAACTGGAAAGAATTACAAACTGTTATATCAACAAATGAATCTAACTTATTAAAAAAAGTCCTATATTATAGGTTCATAGGTTGTTACTAGGCTATCGGTCCTAGGACCTATACAAGCCTAGCCATAACAATTCCCTGGCTATTTCTTCCCACAATATTTACTTCCCTGGACCCCTGTTTAGCAGGGCAACTGACATGATCCCTGGGGTGAATTTCCTTTCTCCCATCCAATCGTCAAGGTTCCTTTTGAAGAGGGCCAAGGAGGCACTCTGCTTGACATGTATGGGCAGTCTATTCCAGAATCTGGGGAGTCTCTGGGTCAGGGACCTATCCCTCCAGCATGTTTTGTTTATTGTGATGACAAGGTTTAGATCCCTGTAGTGTGTGGATCTGAGGGATTGGGATTTCTTTAAGTGTAGCATGTCCAACAGCTCTGGGTTTGACATGGCCTTGCATGTTAAGCAGAGATCGCCTCTGAGTAGACGATATGCGACAGAGTATAGCAGGAGTTTTTTAAGGCGGTCAGCATAGGGCATCTGGTTTAGGCCTGTGATTCTTTTAGTGAGGTATTTCTGCGGCCTTTCCAGTTGTTGCAGATGTCCTGAGAGGTACATACCAAATGGGGCGTTGTATTCTAGGGTCTATATTATATCACTTGAACGCTTAAAAAAGCGAACGCTGATTGATCGACCTAATTTAATTGAAAGCTTACAATCTCGAACTGTCAGATCAGCGATTTTTTCCCAGGGAAAAAAATCGCTGATCCAAAACACATACACACAACACAAGCACACCAAATAAACAGAAATCCACACACATACACCTAAAATCTGATACCTAACCCTACACTAAACTATGCACACACCACAAACTACCCACTTACCTTAACCCAAACCCTAACCCTAAGTTCCGTCACTATTGCACACTCACCTCACTCGCTCCCTAACCCTAACTCACTTAAATCCGCCCTAACCCTCATGTCCACTCAATCGCACACACACCTAACCCGAGCCCTAACCCTAACTCACCTAAATCACCCTAACACTCACATCCACACAATCGCGCACTTACCTGAATCCGACCGGTAACTTTCCACCATAACACTGAAAATACCGAAGCAACAGAAACGGACAACCAAATTCTTTCACTTGGAAAAAATTCTAATTTCTGCTACTTCGATATTTTGCAGTTTCGTGAAAATAAGTTCGATCAATCAGCGTTCGCTTTTTTAAGCGTTCGAGGATATAATATAGACCCGTATTCTATAATGGGTCTAATGAGGGATGAGTACAGAGGGACAATGACCTCCTTTTTTCTGGATGAAAAGCCCTTAGTGATGAGGTGTGCCACATAGAAGGATTTCCTGACTGTTGTGGCGATGTGGTTATTGAAGGTGAGACCACTGTCCACCTGTGTCCCTAAGTCTCTTATCACACTGTCGGTGTTTAGTGTACTGCCACCTATGTGGTAATTCACAGGTACATGTTTTTTTTCCCAAAGTGGATAACTATACACTTCTTGGCATTGAGCTTGAGCCCATGGCTCTGGCACCAAGCATCTGTTTCTGTAAGGCCCTTTTGTAGAGTAACCGCATAATTTGGGGATTCAATAATGGCTCCCAGTTTGCAGTCATTTGTGAACTTTGTTAGCCAGAATCCCTTAGTGTTGGCCTGTACTTCAGAGAAGTAGATGCCAAACAAGTGTGGTGCCAGGACTGAACCCTGAGGTACTCCACTTGTCTGGAGCTGGATTTGGAGTCAGCTACTTTTACAGTGTGGGTTCTGTCAGTAATCCAGTTGACAACCCATTGAGTGATGTAGGGATTAATTCCTAGCTTAGTAAGTTTATCTATGATTCAAGGGTGGGGGATGGTGTCAAAGGCCTTGGCGAGGTCCAGATAGGCTGTGTGGACTGCCTTACCCTCATCCATGGCTCTGGAGACTAATTCGAAGAAGTCAATTAGGTTCAGGAGACAGGATCGGCCGTTCATGAACCCAAACTGGGTGGGGTCCAGTGTTTGAAGGTTGCCAATATCTTTGTTTATAAGTTCCATGATAATACGTTCCATGACCTTGCAGATCAGGCTCGTCAGACTGATGGGGCAGTAGTTCCTGGGATTCAAGGTGGATCCCCTCTTGTGGAGTGGGATAACTGTAGCTGTGCACCACTCAGTGGGCACAAAACCTGAGGTGAGGGTATGATTAAACATGGCACTTAGGTGAGGTGCCAGTTCATTTTGTAGTTCATTTAGTACACAGCCCGGGATGTCATCAGGCCCCATGGATGCTGCATTCTTAGCTTTGGAGAATGCATTTTTTTTACCTGTGTGGCCGTTATTACCGGAATCTGGTAATCTTCCAATATTGAGATGGGCCATTTAGGGGGTGAAAGTTGACACTAAATCGATCTGCCAGGATATTGGCAATATACTTGTGATCAGTATTCTGTTGTAGCTCAGAGCAGATCTGAGCATTGCCATTTAGATTCTTGACATAGTTATAGAATGCCTTGTGGTTGTCTTTGGAATCTTTGGCAATTTTATTTTCGTAACTAGCTTTGGAGGATTTTACTAGGGATCTCAGCTTTTTATTGAGGCTGGTAAGGGAATTTTTTGCATCGTGGGATTTTCCTCTTTTCTGCAACAGTTTCTTCCTTTTGTTGTAAAGTTTGTTTACGGCAGAGGACCACCAGATTGGCTTCCTTTTTTTGGAGGAGAGCATCTTGGTTCTATTTGGGATGGCATGATTCATGCATGAGTGGATGTGCTCGTACAGTGCCTTAGTGTAGGACTCAGCAGTCGAACTTTCAGTTCCCGTCTGCATGGGTGTCATGAAGTTTGTCACTTCTGACTTGAGTAGCATGAAGTTGGCTTTGGAGAAGTTTTTTATGGAGGTTTCCTTACTGGGGAGTGGGGGTGGGATGTGGATGTTTAGGGTGATTAGCTTATGGTCTGACCTGACCAACGAGTGTTAGGTAAAATGAATAAACTTTAGTACATACTAAGTATTAATATGCAATACAATATAACAAAACCCACTAAAACATATTTGATTAATTATTGTTTTAATTCATTTAGGAAACTCATTAACACAAATATAGATTTAAAACTTTGGTTTGATATTTTAACACCATTCATCATAACAAAGAACTATCCTCACAAAATATATAGAGAAATATTTATTTCTTGGGAACAAAAACATTTATTTGTTGGTTACAATGCATTCAGGAATTAAAAGTTTTAGACATACAAATGATAACAACTTATAAAATCCCATCACAAGATTGGTTAACCCTACAAACCATCTTAATGTACTCCCAAGATTTATGTAGAGTAATTAATAACTCTTCCTTTAAAGATACACCAAAACATATAAATTACATATATAAAATTATATATAATGACTATAACATAAAAAATAGTATCACAAATTTATATAAAGAACTAATAAACTATAAAACGATACATAAAATATCATATTGGCAATATATATCTAAATGTCACTCATTACATTTAACTAAAGAAATCAAATCAAATATTTTATCAGTAAAACATACCTCTATTACACAGTATTGGAAAATATTTAATTTTAAATACTTACATACAGCATTTTAACCCCGGATAAATGTACTAAAATCAGTTCTTCCACAAATGGAGTATGTTGGAGATGTGAGCAAGTATACAGAGCAGACTGGAATCATATTTTTATAACTGTATTAAAATTACGTCATACTGGAATGGAATTAATAGCTTCTTACAGGCTTTATTCAATAAATCTTTTATTTTATCTAAAGCTTTGAGTCTTTTGAATGTGAACGAAGGTCCTCACTTGAATAAAACAAATATGTATTTATTATGGACAATACTTGCAATTTTTAGGAAATGTATAACTAGAAGATGGAACTCAAACACATCATAAACTATGGAAAACTTCTACGCTCTACTGAGGAGTTCATCTTCAATGGAAATCAAAATGAAAGATCTCAGGATTTATCCTTTGCCACTGGTAAACAACCCATGGAAAAAAGTCTTATCATTGATAGACACTCTGCAACAATTAACAAATATACTCTGATAACTAGATTGTTATATCTGTACAGTAATTGTCTATATTGAATACTACTATTGATGTCAAGCTGATGTAAATATTTTATATAGTTATTTAAAATGTCGTATACAAAATACTATGGAAATTTTATAACATTATTTGAAAATAAAAACTATTTAAGTAAAAAAAAAAAAAGAATTCAAAACAAACTCATTACAGCCAGGTAACGCCTCCAGGCAATTCTGCATTTACCTCCTACTGCACCTCTAGGAATAAAATATTGGTTGTTCATATTTGCATTAATAATTCCAAAATTAAGTCACATACACCGTATTTAAAATTTTCATCTTAAAGCTTACACAATGGAAAACACAGCTGCATTAATATTTGACCTCTGTCTAGTGCATGTAAAGATAAATGAGGTTTGGAACAGACCCTTTTGTCCTGGGACATCTTCAAGTGGGGTTAGATAAACAGAGTAGCAGGAATTAAGAGGATAAGAGGAGGATAGGGTTAAACGGGATGGAGGGATGTTTGGGAGGAAGTGAGGTAATGGTAGGGAGGGGCTTAAAGGGTTTTAGGCAAGTGTAACTGGGGTAGGAGTCAAATTTTTGGCATGAGCTTACTATTGCAAGTCCAACATCTGAGATGACCTGTAGATACTTTTGGGTGTCAGTAGGCCTAGGTTTAATAGTTGCATGAAGGTGGGGTGAGTAAGTGTGGGTGCTGGTTCATTCCCTCAAAGGCATGGATTTTGCATACTAAAGGCTGATGTGATTAATTATGAATTAATTAATTTTATACTTGCATAAACATGATCTTTCTTTCTCAGAGTATGGGCAGCGCAAGACTGGTAAGTATGAGAAATTTTGCAGCATTGTGTATTGTCTAGAAGTTACCGCATAACTGGATCTGTTTGTCATGGGATTGTGGTTGGTTCACACTCAGCTGTGCAGGTATTCTGGCAGGTTGGTTGCAGATTATTGCTCTCCTTTTAAGTTTGTAACATGGCCTTTTTATCATTGAAGTTGAGACAGCGGTGACAAACAGTTTTGTTTTTGTTTTGTGTCTGAAGATTTGGACTAACACAGTACTTTCCTGAGTTTTCAAAGTTTGGAAGGGCAGTGTTTCATATGGTACTTGTTGGGACCATTGTCTCTCGTTTGTATGGGGCACTGTCCAGATTTCTGCCTGAGGAGGTTGTAAGTTGGTAAGAGGCTCTTTATGGCTTCATGTTGTTTTTGTCGTATTGCTACTGCACCTGGGTTGGTTATGGGAGTGAGTCTCCAGCTTAAATGTCATGGGTGGTGATCAGGTATTATACCATGACCCCTGAAAACGCAGCTGATTGGCCAGCCAAGCGTTTTCGGTTATCGATCGAGTTATAAAAATGTCTAAATGTCCGATTTTTTCCATTAGTTTTCGTCTCACGCTTTTGTCTCACTATATGTTAAATGGGTTTAACATGGCGAGAATAGAAGCGCTTTAAACAAGCAACGGAGATTTTAATTTTGTTTTGCTATCTCGCCAATGTTATTAACATTGTTTTAAAAAAAGATTAGTGTTTTAAAAGCAAGTAGGAAGAAAAGCTTTTAAATTTTTTTTTTTGAAGCCAGAGTTTTAGACAGTTTTTGCGACAATAAAAAAATTAAAATAACGCGCTTTTAAATTTAAACTTTTATAATGTCTCGAACTCGCTGAACAACACATAAACGTGAATAAAAGCAGATCGATTTTTTCTTTGCCTGCTTTCTTTCTGCTATGTACTCAGCAGTGGCCAAGAGACCATCCGCACCAGCAGTACATCAGAACTGCCGGGCAGTAAACAAATCTGATTGGTATATTTAATTACTTAAGATTTATTCTTTTTCTTTCAATAATGTCATGATATATAATAACTCAATATGGTACTGGGTGGTTGTAATAAATGCTAATTTACTTTTTGGTCCTGGTTTTTTGCCCGTTGCCGGCACGCAAACCACCCAACAACTGGTTACAAGACCAAACACCACCACCCGATAGTATCTTGGGGCTTGTTTTTGCTGGGCAGTGCTCACTAGAGTTGCGGGTAATAGGTTGTGCTATTTTGCGGGCTTACAGCGTACAGTTGCTCACTAGGCATGCGCATGGTTGGTTAAACATTTTTGGTGGAGGGTAGGTTCTTAAAATAATAATAATAAATAACTAAATAACTAACTAAATAAATAAAACTTACTTTGCAGGGTGAGGAGATTTCCACTTGGAATTTGTTCGCTAACATTCGTCTTGTAGGACACAGGGATTTTGACTTTGAATTGGTTTGCCAACAGGATGTGACATTTGTAATGGCTAGGAAAGGATGGGTGTTTAGTGTCATGCGTAGCATCCTTCCTAAGATGCAGGTTGAAGGAAGTTCTGCTATTTTAGCACTTGTCTAGGTTAAGAAGAGTATGAAATGAAAGGCACGCTTCTTAAAGGCTGTGACCCTCAGTAGAGAGAAAAGCAGATGACGGAATGTTCACCTTTTACCCTCATATTTTGTCTGTTTTTCATAAACTTTCCAAGATGAATGTGTCCTTTAATTAACAGTTTCTTGATGTTTTCTGATTTCTTGGAGGCTGGCTGCAAGTTTGCGGGCTATAAGGTGCCATGGATACCAGCCATTGGTGCACATGAGTGTGGTACCTCACCTGTAGTTAATAGTTGACAGAGATGGTAATGTACTTGTTTAGGTAGTGATAGGTAGCATATGCTCATTTGGTTATAGGAGGGTGGATGGTTCCAACAATAGCTGCACAATTGCTGTGTTAACTGGAGGGTAGGGTCCAACTAATTCCTACTTACTTTAGGAGCAAGTGATTTGCCGATCGGGTGGTTGCCAACTGGCAGGATGGGTTCTGGCATTAAACCTTACAATTATGCTTACAAAACAGCCGTTAATAAAAGCATTCCCATTTATTCATGTGATTTTCAGGAATATTAGGCTTTGTTGTTTTACTCTGCTGTACCGCTACTGGGACTACAAGTGACAGCTGCCGTACAGTGAATCAGCATACTTTAATAGTGTTCTCGGGTCAGGAGGGGATTGGAGCGGTAGTTGGATGTTTGCCTTCAGATACAGGAGGTGGACTCATGTCACTGCTGCTGGTCTGTAGCGTTTTGTTGGAGATGATATTTTTGGTAGGAAAGAGAGGTGACTGTCAATGTAGTGTTCTTCTGGGGGTAGTTTATTGTGCTGCGTTTGGGCTAATTTCCTCAGCAGTGATCAGTGGTGGCTTTTCGAGGGTTTTTGAGTGAGTTAGGTAATGGTTAGCTCTGTGCATGCGCAGAGTGGAGCGAATAGTCAGCGCCGGCCCTTTCTCCATGAGTGCACACACACACACACACACACACACACACACACACACACACACACACACACACACACAAAATATCGTCTTTGTCTTTCGGCTTTTCCCGGTTAGGGGTCGCCACAGTGGAACTCCCGTCCGCTAATGATTGGCAGTGGATTTTTACAGTGCCAAGTTGCCAACCCGATGCCCAATCTTCAAAGAAGGCATGCCCATTCATGCACGCACCTACCTGCATGTCTTTAACGTCACTTGACCGCAGGGAGGACATGCAGACTCCACTCAGAAGGTGCTCCAGCTGCGAATCGGATGGGAGAGCCTCTTGCTGTGAGGCGACAATGCTAACCGCTGCACCACCGCATAATAATTCAGGGAGGGAGCTTTGTAGTATCTTCTCAATGCCCTGGAGTGTAGGACCCTGAGGTTTCATAGTTTGTAATATTTGTGATGTCCCATAATGTCTAATAAGGCAAGTGGGTATCAACCTATATAGAGTGTGTGGACAAGTTATACTAATAAAGACCAGTCATTCTATAAACTTTCAAATTTGTAAGAGCAATATTTAAATTGTCCCTAGTTTTAAGCCATTGTTCAACTTTTTTAATTCAAGGCTGTATCCAGATTTCTTGCGTTAAGAGGTTGAGCGGTATAAAAAAAAAAATTTCAGACTTCCTGCCCTTTCCAAGGGCTGCTGTCACATGCGTTCTGGCAATTTGAGTTACCACGAGGAACATTTTTCTTTGTGATTTCCCAATTATTTCTACAATTAAGTAGCACAACAGGCAAGAGCATTATATTTTGGTCCGTTTTCATAACACTGTGATTTGGCCAATTTAGGGGAAAATCATTACAGACTGAAATTAGAAAATACTGATAGATAATTGTTGACACATAAAGAATGTAAGGGTTTAAGGAATGGTCGGGTCATACATTTAGCATTTGAGGAGGGGAATACCTTTTGGTTCATTGGGTCAACTGATGGCCAGATTCATAAGCAGAAATGCATTGTGCACGTATGCTGCAGTGAATGTGCTAAGATTCTCATGTCTAAGTTGGGTAGTTGGGGAAGATTGGTGAAGTGCTACTTTTGTGGGTTTTCTTGAATTCTTTGGTTTGTTTTCTCATTCCCACCATGGCTGCAGAATGTGGGAGTTTGGAGGGAATGCTGGTCGGTCCTTCATAAAATTTGTGGCTTCTGGGGGATTATTGAGAAGTGAAGTAATTTGAATAATAGGCTGGCATAGGATCAGTAAGGCACTAACGATCATGTGTGGTGGGTCGTTGCACGCTCTGTGATTCTTTAGGGTGCGGAATACCTTAGAGGAGCACCGTTTTCTTTCTCCTCTGCTGTCAATATGGGCAGACATAGGAGGGGGGGAGCAGGGGGAAGAGGGAAATAAAAAAAATGGTATTTAGGTAATTACATACTAAACTGGTGCTTTATTTCTGGTACACAGGGATGCTTATGTACTTGCACTTGATGTGCTGATATTTTGACTAGCACTAATACGATATACAGTACAAACTGAACTTTGCTTGTTATACAAGGCATGTAGGCCATGGTGTCCATACCTTCGCACTTGTTCAGGTTTTAGTAGAGTGCAACATCTCTAGTTGGTATCTCACTTTACTATCTGTGTTTTATTAGTGATCATCAATTCTGTTGCATGTTCTTTCTTTGGCTGTGAAAAGATTTGATGGGGGTAAAGCAGTATTGGGTTGAGGTTAGGAGAGGTAGGGAGGTAGGGCAGTGTATTGGGACAGTCCAGAAGAGAGGTGCACTGGGATGTTGCCTAATATCATTAAGCTTTGATTTGCATGTGCAGACAATTTACAGTATCCTTTCTTTTGCAGGTGGAAGTAGTCGGGGGCTTGAAGTAAGTGGATTTGGAAAAGGATGGATATGATGGGGTGGTCGTTCCTACTGTACTCGCTATACTGGTCGCATGAGACCTTACAAAAGAGATATGCCCTTGGTGGTGTGTAATGTCATTAACTAGTTGGATTATGCATGTGTGGAGTATTTACCCTCTTTTCTTTTACAGATCACACTGAGGTCGCAGATGGGGATGTGAAGAGTGGGCATTATTTGCTGGGCTGAAGGAATATGGACTCATCAGGCGAGAGAGGAAGCTGAGGATTAGTGTTATTAATGATACTTTCTTTAAAATGCAAATTTTTACAAAGTTCCTGAAGAACTTGGACATTGGTTTGTTAAATAAAGGCTGGACAAATATACCTGCCAAAACAGCAAATATTAATGAAATTATAAATAATTTATGTGAGTTAATATGTAACCAAAAAATGTGTTCCTGCACGCAGAGCAACTGCACGGCACTGAAGTGAACTATGTAGCAAAAAAAAACAAGTAGAGCCAGCAGACATTGATCTGAGAATCCAATTTATTGTGAAAGGTTAAAAAAACCTACACATCTATGTACAGACCGGTTTCGGTGGAAAAAACACAACCTTCTTCAGTGTATTCACCATCCATAAATGTGATCAACTTATATAGAAACAACTGCCATCCTATTGGTGGGTCATAAATTCTCATTAAGACCAGGTGGGAATAATTCCCCCAGTTTAATTATCCATTTTTTCTCCTTGGTGTTGAGAATAGAATGCCATCCTGTTTTGTTAGTCCTGTTCCCTGAAATAATATCAATAATAATAAAAGTAAATTTGGCAGTGTGATGTTCCAAAAAGTGTTTATACAGTGCACTGCTATTTTTCTTGTTGCGAATATTACTGAAATGTTCTGATATTCTGATTCTGAGTGGTCGTGAGGTTTGTCCTATGTAAAAAGCACCACAGTGACAGCTAGCCATATAAATAATCCAATCACTGCTACAGTTAGCAAAAAATTTGATGTCATATACCTGTGAGCAGTTTCTGCTGGAAAAATGTTTGGATTTATTGATTTTGTCACAGTTGGTGCAGTGTCCACATGGAAAACAACCTATTAGGGGCTCCCCAGATAAAGTAGTTTGTTTAAATTGTGTACTGGTGGTCTTGTTGCCATGTTTGAAGTGATTGAAAAAACTTCCTAGGTTTTTGCCTTTTCTAAATGAAAATTGACATTGTGTTGGAATAAAATTGGAAATATCTGAATCATATGCTAAAATATTCCAATGTCTGTTGATACTATCAATCAGTTGATTTGTATTCCGAGCATATGTAGTGGTAAACCTAATGTTGGTACAATCCATACGAGCATGTTCTTTATATTGTAAATAATTACGTCTATGTGTGGAATTTGTTGTATTACTGGCAGTAATAACATCACCCATACCATAGCCTCTCGACCTGAAGCGTTCAGTAAGGTCCTTCCTATGATGTTGAAAAGCGAAATCTGTGGAACAGATCCGTTTGATGCGTATGAACTGTGATTTCGGGATATTCCGTAATACATGGGGTGGATGGAAACTAGAGCCATGTAAAATAGTGTTGAATTAAGGATGTTTCCTGAATACCTCTGTAGAGAGTGTGTTATCAGACTGTTTGGTGATTAAAACATCCAAAAATGTAATATTGTTGTGATCATAATGGACTGTAAACTCCATGCCCCATTTGTTGTTGTTCAAATATGATACAAAATCCATCAAGCCTGGTATGTCCCCTCTCCAAATCATCCAACAATCATCAAGGTAACGCCGCCAGATGTCAATGTTTTCTAAAAAGATGTTATTGTGGCAATCATATATAAGGTGGTGTTCAACAAAAGCCATAAAAAGATCTGCATATATGGGAGCAAAAGATGCTCCCATGGCTGTACCCTTTACTTGCCAATAACATTTGTCTTTATAATAGAAAACATTGCTTGTTAAAACAAATCTGGCTAGTTCTACCAAAAAGGAATTGAATAATGGTTCATATAAACCGGCTTTGTCTAGCCAAAAGGAAAGGGCCTCAAGCCCCGATTTGTGAGGGATGTTGGTATATAATGAACACACATCAAGAGTACACATGATCCAAGCCAAATGTTAAATCTCTTTTTAGTTCTGATAATTTATATTCTGCTTTTTTCAAAAAAATTAGTGTTTTTAGTATACAACTCAAGCCTGAGTTAGAAGCTTTTTTTAAAGGGTCTATATTATAAGATCGATGGTTGAAAACATCGAACAACATATGGCCGACACCATATGGTCGATGTCTTCAAACGTCGACCTTATGAAAAGACAAAATAAAAAAAAGAAAAAAGTACCCTAACAGGTTTAAGCAGGGGGCAAGCCCCACTGCAGCCCCCGCTACTTAAATAGACCAACTCCGACACCGCACTACATTGCAATAAACAGAAATCTCCCCTTACGGAGATTTCCGTTTACACGCTCGGGATTCTGAGCATTCGATATTCTCATGCCGACAATGTCAGATTTGATATTGTTGGTTTTTGAGAATATAATATAGACCCTTTTTAAAGACCGCAGAAAATGAACTTAGAAATTTGTTGTAAAGGAAACCTGATTATAAATATTTTAACCTCTCTGTTTCTGAAAGAGAAAAATTGCATAAATTGAGTAATAATGTTAAGTTCTTTGTAACAAAAGCAGGCAAAGTTAATGCAGTTGTTTTATTAGATGTGGCATATTATAAAGCCAATATAAATTAATTGTTGAGTGACAAATTTATAGATTTTTTTGATAAATCTTATCAGTTAATTGATTCTTTTTTAGAATAGTGGTTGACTGATGGACTAATTCATTTTGATCTGACAAGAGTTTTTCAGTATAAGAGCACACAGACAAAGCAGTATATTTGTTTTACCTAAAATCATAAGAGTCTAGACAAACCTCCTTTTAAGACTATAGTAGTGGGTAAAGGGAGTAAAACAGAATAAAAAGTTGTAGTAAAGAGCCCAACCTATAGGTAAGGGTATGGCATCCAGGTCCTAGGAAGAAATGGTACTACTATACTTGGCCATTATCAAACCTATCACTGAATATATTTGTCCCCCCCTTGGCATGTATCTAACCAGACACTTGCAATAGCTGGAATGCCCACAAATATTTTTCACCAGAAGAATTCAGGGCATGAATATTCTGTACTATACTGATCACCTAAAGGCTGTGTATCTATATTCAGTCTCCTACAGTCTGCTGAGAGGGGATCGTTGTCTGGTTTACAGGTTTTCCTCAGACTGAGCTCTGATGGATTTGTTGCACATGCACAAAACAAATAGCACCAGAAACACTAAATCCAGAGACCTGAACTTCACTTGTGGCATAACATAATGTGCTGGAGAGACTGATATGTGTCCCATGCACTATAGAAAAGGCTTCCTATCCACCATGATATTCTGTGTGATACCTTAAACCTCTTGCATTGCAGGCCTCATGGGATACATGCAAATCACCCTTTAAGGATATCATGTGTTTCAGCCAAATAGCAATTCTGAATGTCCATAACTGTTTATTTTACTTTCATTTTTAAGTCTATTTATGGACAATTTCAGGCCATTAAAACCAAACCTCTCTAGCTGTGGACATGCATATTTCTGCCTTCTTATGACATCATCAGCACAGCATAAGAGGAATTTTGACCTTTGGAAACACATGGTTGTCATACCCAGCTGATATCCATAAACATTTGGGTGTCTACAAAATATCCCAACTAACAAACTAAAACAAAGAGTAATAAGGTCACACAGATAAACAACTGGTTAAAAAACACAAAAAAAACCCACAAAAAGAATGGCCCGCAATTGTCCATAAATAGACTTAAAAATGAAAGTAAAAGAAAAAGTCATGGACATTCAGAACTGCTATTTAGCTGAAACACTTGATATCCTTAAAGGGTGATTTGCATATATCCCATGCCGCCTCTGATGCAAGAGGTTTAAGGTATCACACAGTTAGAAGTCTACTTTTGCTAGATTTTTCTTTTTGTGTTTTTTAACCAGTTGATTATCTGTGTGACCTTTTTACTCTTTGTTTTAGTTTGTTAGTTGGGATGTTTTGTAGACACTTCAATGTTTATGGATATCAGCTGGGTATGACAACCCTGTGTTTCCAAAGATTGAGCATTCCTTTTATGCTGGGCTAATGATATCATAAGAAGACAGAAACATGCATGTCCACAGCTAGAGGGGTTTGGCTTTAATGACCTGAAATTGTCCATAAATAGACTTAAAAATTAAAGTAAAAGAAAAAGGCATGAACATTCAAAATTGCTATTTAGCTGAAACACCTGATATTCTTAAAGGGTGATTTGCATATATCCCATGAGGCCTCTGATGCAAGAGGTTTAAGGTATTACACAGAAGTCTAGTTTTGCTGGATTTTTCTTTTTGTGTTTTTTAACCAGTTGGTTATCTGTCTGACCTTTTTATTCTTTGTTTTAATCCATTATGATATTCAAACAACTGTTTGACAATTGGATAGAAAATCATAAATTTACAACCTGTCTAGTCCCCCATGTCCCTTATATGCAGAGACAGTAGGAAAATTAGTATCTTAACTCTCACCTCCCCACTAGTATGCCCCCCACCAGTATGGATGGTTATGATACTTGTGACCCAAATGATTTGGGGTGTGCAGCTAGGCTTATGAGGGCCTTAGTGGTCATTAACCTAGTAAATGCCTATGATCCTATTAATCTTTGGGGATTCCAAAAGAAGGAGGCAGAAGTTTTTTCCACAACAATGAGAACTTTCTTCCAAACTACATGGATCTCATCATTGTTGTGGAATGAAATAATCTTGGTTTCAATTCTTCTTCTGGATTCTTGGTTGGATTACTTTATTTCTTGTTACTTAATCTTTGGGGATTAAGGCACCTCAAAATTACAGGTAGAACCACCACCATGGGAGATGGTACCCTTGTGATGGGGTTTGTTGGTTGTCATTCTACTGGTAGAATGAGAAAAGCAACTGTGAGGGAGAAATTCAGCTCAAGTCTTCTCCCTATAGTGCAAAAAGCAAAAAAGCTGAACTGCAGGATTTCTCAGGTTTTGGATCCTCTAACAACATTATCTATAACTAACATTATATTGAGTTACAAAATAAGCTACTTTCTTGAAGAAAAAAACATTGGCAATTAATCAACTCAGATGCACCTCTGCATACATTAAATGTATCCAAGTACAAAGGATCCACCCTTGATTTATCACACAGTTCATTAAGAGGTGTCCAATGACTTTTCTTATCAATAGGATCATATCCTACAGCAACCAATGAGTTACCCAGTAAGTTTGCTGCAGAAGGATAATATTACCTGAGATAAATTAATTCATTATAGTCAGGCAACCATGTACAAGCGTACTTTCCAGAGCAACACATTTAAGTATTAATCTTTTTCTCCTCAGAACATTATTTTCAGATTTCTGTTATGTTTACAGTTATGTCACAGTTAAAATATCAAGAAGTTCACAACACCTGGCTGTACCGAGATCTTCACCTGGGACCCTCCACTGCATATCTTTGGTATAAGAAGTACACTTCATCTGCAGCCATCAGTGCCCGTGAGTCTCCTGGGCTCACTGGTAATTTTGAAACCTTTTGGATAACAAAACACTCATCTCTAACTGCCCTTTTCTCCTATGGTGACCACCATATACAATATCAAGTATAAGTGGATAGTTCTTGAACATCACACATGTTCACAGAGTCCTAATCTCCACTTAAAAATGTATGTGTGTGGGGGGGGGGGGTCCTCATTGCTAGAGTTTTGGATGGAGGCCTAGACAGTTCATCTCAAGAGTACTCACCAACCTATCTAAGGTATCTAACTTTAAATGTGTTTGATGGTAGCACACACAATGCTCCACATTGTCATATTAAAGACTAATGCAACTAATAGTACAATGACAAGTCAACAAATAAGCACGCTGCTACTGTTTGTTTATCTGCTTTACTTGCTTTGTAAACTCCTGAAAATAAATGGATGCCTGGAAATATTATTTCTGCTTTCACTACCCAAGAACTGGACTCTGTATAACCAGTATGTTGAAGAGAATGCATTTGTACAATTCAATATATTTGCATACTCCATGCACAAATAATATAGGCCCACACTTGGTCCATATGGATATGATAACGAAGAAGTGTCACAGGAAGGGGAAGAAATACAAATGAACTTCATTCCTCATACGTCATAACCCATGCCACAACTTGGTTCTTCTTTTAGCTGATGTTTGTCCAAAGCCTGTCTCACAAGACAATATTATCTTGGCTTCAACAGAAGAGAACTGATCAATTGCTGATTTTAAAACTGATTATATAAATGCTACAAGGATGAGTATCAAAACACACATAATTCAAAAATGGCTAAACCTATAACTGCAGGATTTTTTAACACTCAGTGACCTGGTTGAAGCAATTTGATAAAGATACTGCTATTATTCATCCTGAATGTAGTACTCATGTAGAAGATAAAAGACATAAAGGTACAAGAAGAGATTTCTAGACTGTAGAAGGGCAACCTCACTTGTTTTGAATCAAAAGTTCAGAGTCTGTATTCTATGCAGTGTAAGTTCAATCTTGGAAATATTTGGAGCTGTAGGGTAAAGCCCTTATATCATGCTTATATATTCCTCATGGAACTGCTGAAACAATTGCTGAAAAAGCCCTCATGGAGACCTTATAAATGTCATACCAGAGCTTATAACTCTGGGTGATCATAACATTTAGTGGATACAGTTCCCTGATGAGGACAGTTATGCATCAATCCAGTGTTATGGACTCAGATTCATTATAGCTCTCATGATTACTACCCTAAAAAAATGATTGTGCCTGGCTGGCTAACATTCGCATTAGAACTATGCTAGCCAGAATTGTAGCCGAATCCTTCAGTGATCATTACCAAACTTCATGGTATGGAATCATACTAAAAGATACAGATTGTTTTTCTACAAACTTGAAAAATATATCCTTCCTCTTTTAACCATGCTGTCCTAACTATTATCTGGGCATTTCTGTTTAGGTTACTTTTAGATGAGAAAGTCACACATTTTAATTTTTTTACTGAGTGTCCTTCATAACTTGGTCACTTTTGGAAAAAGTGTGACAAAACTGTAAATCTGCATTAGATTATTTTAGCAATTAGCCTAATGGCTAACTGAGATCACTTTTGTAAAATTAATCACAGAATGAAATTGGATTTTGCCCATGCCAAATTTAGAGATCCACGGAACAGCCAATAATGTTACCATATCAAAGGAAAAACAAAATTATTAACAAACATTTACAAATTTTCTCTCTATAATTTTTATTATACTCTGCTCTGAAACCAGCATGTCAAACATATACACTTCATGGGTCTACTTGACATTGAAATGTCAGTAGACTGACTTTTATAAGACCAAGACCAAAAACTCGAAGTTTCACATGAGTGAAACTTCACAATACCGATGTTCAGGAGACTGAACGTTTGAAATGCCAGCAGTCCAAGCTGAGTGAAACAGGAAATCTGCTCATTTCTGCACTGTAGTGCAATCTTGGAGTTGGTATCTTTAATTTGCAGAGGGGGTTGGGGATTCAGGGGGCACAACCCCCCTGCAAAAACATTACAGTTGAAATTAAATAGTTGTTTTTATTGAATTTAAGCATTTGTAATGAATATTCATGTTGGTGCTATGGACACCATCTCGAATATTCAGTAGGATTTAATTGGGTTTGCATGCATTGGTTGGTGGGCGGGGTTTAGGTGAGGTCAAGTACATAGTTTGGGCTGGAATGTTTTAGTGTGCTGTTGAAATGATGTCATAATTTAGTTGATTGGGGGGTAAGTCGGGATTTTATTGTTTTGCTTTTGTGTATGTCGGGTATTTCAGGTTTCGGGTTTGTGGACTAGGTCTTATGAAAGTCAGTCTACTGACATTTTGATTATGTGAAGTAGACCCACAGTTCACATATTTTACAAAGCCGACAGCATGTTTTTAGGTATAATTTATAAACATACTGTTCCAATTAACCAACAACAAGAACATCACTTGTATTATACTCTCATTCCTCACATCCTGCTATCCACAACTAGTGCAAACCTTCCCTCAAATCCTCAACCCAATTTATCTTCATTATCTCATCCCTTGTATAACCCTGGTACACCTGTTAACAACATATATAATTTAATAACGTCAAGATGTCCAGGAAATGCTTTAACCATTTAATACATACTGATCATAAGTAAATGCCACACCCTTTTCCCCATCTATGTGATGTGAGGTGTTGAATTTATTTGTACAGCATTTCTATGACTGTAACAAAAAAAATCAGTAACATCTGGTTTACAGCTGACTAGGTCCCTTCACTTTTCTCTCTACACTTGGTCAGTGTAGATAAAACATGTGCATAAACTTATACCATGGTCCCTATCATGGATAGCCTTCCTATCAGGAAACTGAAACCAGGTTAATTGTTTGTGCAGTATTCATCTTTATCAGCCACTCTTGTCAATGAAAATGATGTCCCTATTCTTGAAAAGCAGACTATCAGTGTGACATTCTATAAAGGTGACATTTCTGTTACATTCAACTATGAGTTCATAGTATTTGCTACCTCTCTAAAATATCCTTGAAATCTGCTTGCACTCTCCACTTCTGTTGCATCTGACCATATCAAAATTACATTTCTAGTTCTCAGCATGATTTTGGACCAAAGCATGCCACAGATACAGCCTAACTGCATGTTGCTAAAATTAGCTGCATTCATCTAGAGGCTTATTTGTTTATGCTATCTTCCTAGACCGTTTAAGTCTTTGATAGTGTACACTAGATAATTTTTGAGGTCCTTGTAAACTCCACACTCACTTTCAGTACAAAGAGCTTCTTCAGCTCTCTAGGAAGCAAGGAACAGGCAGTTAGATGAAACAGGGCAATCTGATATATCCTCTGAGTTGATCTTGGCCTAGTGCTACTTGCAATATTTGGAAATTACACAACTAATCAATATGGAAAACCAGTGCTTGTTCAGTATACATATGCCTGCATTATTGTTTTAGCTGGCAATACTCTTTAATTTTGTAAATTCAAGGCTGCAATCTAGTTCTCACTTGTTACAGCTATGGATGATTTAAGTTGTACCTTAACTTCAACAAAAGAAAGTTGATGTTTATCTCCATAAAGGATAGCCAGTCTGATGATTCCCTGCTTCTACTGCTGATAGTACCCTTAATGAGAATACATCACAGCTTCATACATCGTCCTGTGATCCTTCTACTATTTAGAAAGTCAGGTCCATTAAGCTATCCTGTTGTGTCAGGCAGAATAAACTAGACATTTTTCTGTATTATTTTATTTAGATCCATCTACAAGTACAGCATTTCCCACAGTTTTCATGATAAAAGTTCCATATGTATTTCACTTTTACCAGCCTTTTCTAACATTCCTTTACATTAACTTACTTTGTCAAACATACAATGACCAGCCATCCCTGTACTCTTTGCTCCCTTATATTACTGTATCATTATTGTTATTATTGTTCTTAATTTATCCAACAGAGCATTTAAAACTCATGCTTAAATGATATCGTAGCAGTGACTTCCTCTTCCATCCCTTCTGTGTCCTGCATTTAACTAAGTCACTGAATTTACTATGAGGCAGTTCACTCGTATCTTCTTGCAAACCCCTTGTAATCACCATCTTTATGTTTATCTGTTCCTTCTTTAACTTCTACATCAATCTAAATCCCTCCTTTTCCCTTTCATACACCCTAACACTGGTATCTGTCATTCTGTTTGTCTTCGTGTTTCTTATAGTTACACTACACTTAACATTTAGATGTAGCTGAAGTCAGAAGAAAAGTTAAGGTAAGATGACTCTGTCCTTTCCCCAGACCCCTATTTTACCTTCTGCTTTTACCCTGCTATCTTGGTATTCAGTGCCCGTCCTTACTCTTTCTATACCCACCACTCTTCCTCTATTCTTAACATAAAATTACTTCCTTTCTACCCCTTCATTCTCCTCTCTCCTCCTGGTGTTGCCATCTTTCCTTACATCTGTCTCACCAAATCCTTCTAAACTTCTCATGATACATTCCATCCTTAAGTCCAAGTCTCTTAAGAGAAAATACATCTTCCTTCTTTTTACCAACCTTTTGCTGTCTCTTTCTTTACTCGTACAGTAATAAGTTCTACCCCCAACGTTTTCTTTAATTTAATTCTACATGAAGCTGTCTACTCAAAACATATAAAATAAGTAATTATTTTCTGGAGCCTTTCCATACATCTCCCTCCACACTTTCCTAATTTCTTCCCATACCCTTTTAACCTTCTTACAACTCCACCATGTTTACATATTATCCACCTAAGTTTCCCCACACCTCCTAAATGTTGACATATTCACAAACTGGGAACCAAACAATCAACCAAGGAGTGGAGCCAGTACACAGGAGACCAAACCAATCCAATTTATTGAAACAGTTTTAGTGCTTTTGTTAGAATGTATCCACAGACTTCTTCAGAAACAAACCAAAATACATTCCACATTTAAGTACTCTACCAAAAAAGTCATATGACTGTCAACACCTCCTAAATGTTCCCTTGCAACATTAATCCTAATTCTGTAAGACATCTTATTCCATCCTTATAAAATGTGATCTTGCTTGTTGTAAACAGGATCAACTTCTCTCAACTTTTGCAAAAATTGCCACACTCGCTTACCCCATTGTGTGGCCATCCCTCAACCTTCTTGACCTCTGTCTTATTTAATCATCTCAAGTCCATTACTTTTAAGAAGATCTATATCTTTGTAAATTATCCTCATTAAATCTTTACTCTCCTCTAACACTTCTTCCATTACTCTTCACCTCTCCCTTACACCTTTTTTTTACCTGAAAACTTATGGAAAGATACAATAACTAGTCTCCTTTTCTTACCCAATGATTTTACTGCAGATCACAAAATCCTTGCAACCAAACTCCTTTGACTGCCATCATCCCTTTAACATACTATAAACACTTCAGCCTGCCAATCTTCTGATTTTCTTCCCATTGCTTCTGCTAGCCTACCCTCTCATAGGATCATAGGAAATACAAAGCAGCTGTGTCTTGCTACTATTTATACATTACCAGTACCCAACCTTAGATCATACCTCCTTTTTCAAGGACAGCTAGGCCAGTCAAGTGAGGGTGAGTTTGTGAGTACCCATCCAATCATCCAGGTCCAAACTGGATGCTGATAATGAGTTACACTGCTTAATTTGCAGAGGGAGTCTAATCCACGAGTCGGGAATGTGCTGTGTAATGAACATGTCTCTTGACCATGATTCATTTACCTGCGAATGAAGATTTAGATGCCTGGTTCTAGTATTTGTTTCAGTTGTGAAGGTACAAGTGGATCCAGGACCGCTGGGTTCCTAATGGCATGGAAAGCAAGGCATAAATCCCCCCTTAGGAGTCTATAAGATACTGAATAAAGGGGCACAACTGTGATAATGGATAGCACAAAGTCACTAAGCTACCACAGAGCATGAGCTATGTGGAGAAACTACAGGATATTTGGGCAGTGTGAAGTAGCTATGGGCTACATGCGGCAATGTAAAGCAGCTGTGGGCTAATAGAGGCTACTTGGAGGTTGTGTAATATAGAGTGTGGTTTGTACAACTATGGGTAGCTGGCTGCCTCATTAAGTATCACTTGTCACATGTAGTAACAGAATTAGAGTTAAGGCAGGTAGAGGTCATGATGCAAACCTGCTGCACTGAGCTCTACATTGTGAAAATAATGACAAGGCTGAAAATTTTCAGATGAGCACAATGGCCAACAGCAACACTAAGTAAAGTTTACAAAAGTCAAAAATAGTACATTGGCCAATAGCAAACGATACTCTTAGTGGTTCTACTGCAATTTGAGGCCTAGAAATGATTCAGTTCCTTTCCTTCTCTCACTAGAGTAAACCAGAAGCAATTCTTAGCTAGATTTCTAAAAGCAAAAGCATATAGCTGCTACAGTAAACTCACTAGAAAAACAGAAGCACAGTTATCCCAGATGTTTTAGGGCTGGAATTTTAGTTAATCCTGTAGATATAGATCACAACTACTCAGTAGGTAACATCTCAAAAAATGAGCGCTAGAGAATTTATAGCAACATTTGTGCTGAACTTTGTTGCGGCTTTTCTCTGTCAACCAAGATAGTGCATTCCTGTGCTACCTTACCGTTCTTCGACCTGCCAGCACTCCACTGTCTCTCCAGTCCTGCCACAGCACTGTCCCTCTTACCATCAGCTAAATTCCTTCTCTCTTTTTCTGCTCCCCCATCCTCTTTCATGAATTCCTCATATATTCCCTTTCTGGACATTTTCACCTTGTTATCTTCTTTTGCAATCCCCTAACTGATCAGTGCTGCATAACTCCTGAAGTTTGTCATTCCCCAACTGCTCCATCTTCTTTATAAACCTAAGCCTTATTTTGTTTCTACTGCATCTGCTCACTTCCCATACAAAAACATCACAGACCTTTGGCTTCTGCTTCAGCCACCAATCATGGGCTTGTCTGGATGTGCCTTAGAATATAATCACCAGGGAAATGCTCATCCTAATTATCATGAACCTACCCCTCAAAAGTTGATCCTATGCAACTACCTATCTATAGCACCTTTCTCAATTTATCATCAGTTCTGCAGTTTATTTTTACTTTTTAGTTTACAGATAAATTCACTTTTAGTCCCAAGTACTTATACTGTATTTCTGATCTTTACAACCTTCCTTCCAGTCCCACGTCCCTGTTCTTACCATTATGGATTACTTTGAATAAAATCTAAGACCAGACTTTATATCCCAAATATCCCAATAATTTTCTAAAATCAATCAGTCATCAGCAAAAAAGATTATAGCACTTTTCTCCATCTGTTTCTTTCATAATATCATATGAATCCTTTGCTCCAACATTTCTATCACTCTCAGAAATATATTGAGCGACAGTGGACACCCCTACTAGATCCTTCTTTCCAGCTTCTCATTTTCTAAAAGATCACCATTAATCATTATTCTAATTTTAGAAGAGACATGCAGTCTCCCCCTACATTTTAAGCCCTGTTCCCTTCCATATATTTTGCTTTATCACCTTCAAGATAACATTGACATTTATCATATCAAGGGCATTTTGTATATCTGTTAATAATGTACCAGCTTGCACCTCTTTCTTTCTTTCTTAGCCCACTCCATGAAATCTAACATCAGTCTCCAGTGGTCTCCAGACAACTACACATTCACAAAACCAACCTGTTTCAACTTTACTAACCTTGGAATTATCTTTTCAACTTGAGCCAACAAAATCACAGCAAGAATCTTGGTGTGATCACTGCATACAGAGATGGGTCTAAAATTGTCTTTATCATTATGGTCTCCAGCATTGTTGCTAGTAAAATCTCTCCTTCAATATAAGTATGTCTACACTGCTGGCCTTGCTAGGATAACCTCTATACATTTATAATACTGTAAAAGATACCTATCTGTCTCTCCCACATTCCCCTATCTGCATTTCTCTAAAAAAAAAAAAAAAAACAATATATATCCAACCTCTACTTTATTCCCTCCTCCCTTTATATAAACATTCTGGTCCTTCTTGTTCTATAAAGAACATTCTCTCCACATGTATGTCTATATTTATGTTTTAAGCATCCATAAATACCTACAGAACTTCTTTAGTACTTGTAATTTGCCTCCTCTTCTCAGTTGTTACTTTTCTACCCAAAGACATTTAACACTGGTCCTTTAGCTTCCACACCAACGCTGTTATATCCACTTCCAGATCACCCACCATTTATTTTCTTATCTTGTCAAAAGCACATTAATCTGCATTTGTTCCAGGTCATTTAACTCCTATTTGAACTCCTTCAACATCTCATTCACTACCTTTTCATATCTTTTTCTATATCAGTAATTCCTCCATCTCCCTGATCTAGTCCTTTGATTTCCTAAAATGTCCTCACCTTTTATGTGCCACCCATTATTATACTCCTACAAGCTGCCTTAATCCCATCTCATGCTTTCTATCCCCATCCGATCCCTTCCTTTAGTTTTCATGCATCATTTCTTTAGTCATTTATTGAAACTGGGGCAGTTATCAAATCCCATTCTGCTACTTAAATTCTCCTGCAAAGAGAAACATGGGCTTGTCCTCAACACCCTCAACACCAAGTAGTATAGTACTGTTTCCTTTGACAAACATAGGATACCTGCTACCTACCATATGCATAACAGTCAACTTAAATTTGTCACAGTCATCAGGGACTTAAATGCATCTCTTTACAAGAGACTATGCTTTGACTACCATGTCTCTGTGGTTAGAAAATCTTTCTTCTTTGCTTATCCTTCATGGTTTCCCATCATGGTCCAACGTAGTTATTGTCCTACTGCATTCATCCCTTATTATGCCCGTCACTGAATATAATGACCATTTGACACATACCTCATTAAACGGGTACATCAACTTTAAAGCAACATTTTCTCAACAAATAGATCCTAGGTCTCATTATAGTTAGCAGTCATTCTACTCTGTGCTAGACTCTTGAGGGGTGATTTCTGTTAAGATTTTTGTTCTGTGAATGACCCAGCACTCTTTAAACTCATTCACCTAAACAGTAGTAGTAAAGCAAGCATCCATTCTAGAAACCCAAACTTACTATATCACAGCAACACCACAAGATGGTGTCACTTATTTAAACCAATGGGTGGTTGCCATTTGAGTGACAGTACTTTTATCAAGTGCTGAACAATTTATATCAAAAACAACATTTCTTTATGATCAGACACAGTATTCCCTAAAAGACAGAGTTCTAGCACAGTAGCTGGCAAAATAAATGAGAAGTCTCACAATAACTAAATAGCTGGTATTAGAATTACACAGACAGGGATACAACCAAAATGCTTTCTTCCACACAGGCCAGGATATAGATAGCCAACTTCTCCTTCATAAAATATTAGTTCCTTTCTCTATCTCTCACGGATACCATCAAAATTGTCATCCTTCTCTTAAACACAATTTCTCCTAGATTTATCATAATACCCTCATTGGACTCGACAGTCTTTAATCTTCTCTACAGTGGGGCACTGGGTTTTTAATTTTGTAGTGTGTATCTGTCTCTCTAATTCTAACCTTATTGCCTGTTTCTGGGCTAGTATCCTTAAAGGGACCACCCATCACTATTCTACATGATCCCTTTGAGCTAGCATATGTCAGGGAACCAGCCACCGCTATGTGAAACGATACCATGAAACATAGAAAACATAATACGCTGAACTTCAAATTACAGAAAAAAGAATACACAAAACACTGACTACTAAACATACTTAATCACAAACTACTGAATACTTCTGTCCCACTAAACCCTAGGTACAAAAGTGTCATCTTGGTAGTGGTACAGTTAAGGAAAGGATTTTTGGTAATATAATTTGTAGGATTGTGGTTGGGGCAAGGTTAGGTCTAGCACATGAGTAAGATGGTGTATGGAGGAACATGCTTAATAAAAATTAAAAAAAAAGTACAAAGAAGATTTTGATTTCCTACAAATGAAGCCTTTATGGATACTCTGCAACTCATGCTGTATAGCTTGAAATTAGTAGACAGCAAAAAAATCTCTACTCAAAATAAATATCTGTCTTAAACATATGCAAATAATTAAGCAGTAGAAACGGACTCTAAAACATGTTACATTCACATTGTGTCTTACTTCAGTTTCATAATTGTAACCTCCAGCAATCATAACTACCTGAACAGTTCAGTGGAATAATTGTATTTAGGCAATTATATATCAGCCTGTTTATACAAATATGTATGGCACATCATATTTTAGAAATTAAATGTCAAAGAGAATAGTTCATGTAAGATAAGTCAAAAGAAATGTTTGCTATGTTGCTGAGCTAATGTGTTTGAAATAATATTCAAATGGTTTTGAGTATTCTTCTGGTGTAAGTATTTATTGTGAATTGCCCAACATATTGAGTGTTCTGTCATGATTCATTAGTGAATGTAATATGTGATTCATGGGAATGGATTTACAGTGAAACACTGTATCTCATTAATCAGGCTGCAAATTCTCCCAAATTAAATATCTTAACTTAAACTTCTAAATGTAACAAATCATTAGATAAAATAGTGCACTGCTCACATACCCATATATATATATATATATATATATATATATATATATATATATAGAGAGAGAGAGAGAGACATTTTCTAGATCAGAAACAAGGGAGCAAATGACTGGTACAGAAGGATCAAATCCTGATTGTGCTCCAAACAACCCTTATTCACTCAGTAACAAGTGCACTGAGGGACAAAATAAGGGAGGATGGAAGTGAGCATCCAACTCTAGATCACGTATCCTGGGAGATGGAGGCAGCCTGGCTTACTCTTATATAACATGAAGAGCTGAGTCCCCTACTCAGGTGGTGTGCTACTTGGTCAGGAGGTTGTACATGAATGGAAGTACAGATGCTCTTCCAGAAGGCAGCCATAGCAGACCTTGCAAAGCTGCTGTAGGATGGTGGGTTAAGGGTATGCTTTCTGGAATCATTCTCCACACTGGCCCTGGATGTGGTTAGATAAAGCTTTGGAGGCTACAGTTGGTATGGTAGACCTGTTGAATGTGGAAAAACCAGTGACAGCAGGTGGTCAGTGGAGGGGAACTAAAATCTTCTTTTTCTTTCAGCTGTTCCCATTAGGGGTTGCCACAGCAGATCATCTGTTTCCATTTCTTCCTGTCCTCTGCATCTTGCTCTGTCACACTAATCACCTGCATGTCCTCTCTCACCACCTTATCTTAGGCCTTCCTCTTTTCCTCTTACCTGGCAGCTTCATCCTTAGCATCTTTTTCCCAATATACCCATCATCCCTCCTCAGCACATGTCCAAACCAATGCAATCTCACCTCTCTGGCTTTGTCTCCAAACCATCCAACCTGAGTTGACCCTCTAATATACTTATTCCTAATCCTGTCTACCCTCGTCACACCCAGTGCAAATCTTAACATCTTTAATTCTGCCACATCCAACTCTGACTCCTGCCTTTTTGTCAATGCCACTGTCTACAACCCATATAACATAGCTGGTCTTGCTACCCTCTTGTAGACCTTCCCTTTCACTCTTACTGGTACTCATCTGTCACAAATCACTCCTGACACTCTTCTCCACTCACTCCACCCTGCCTGTACTCTCTTCTTCACCTCTCTTCCACACTCACCATTACTCTGAACTGCTGATCCCAAGTATTTAAACTCATCCACCTTCGCCAACTCTACTCCCTGCATCCTCACAATTCCTCTATCCTCCCTCTCATTTACACACATATATTCTGTCTTAGTCCTGCTGACCTTCATTCCTCTCCTCTCCAGAGCATATCTCCACCTCTCCAGGGTCTCCTCAACCTGTTCCCTACTCTCACTACATATTACAATGTCATCTGCAAACATCATAGTTCACGAGGACTCCTGTCTGATCTCATCTGTCAACCTGTCCATCACCACTGCAAATAAGAAAGGGCTCAGAGCTGATCTTTGATGTAATCCCACCTCCACCTTAAATGCATCTGTCACTCCCACTGCAGATCTCACCACTGTCACACTACCCTTGTACACATCCTGTATTACTCTTACATACTTCTCTGCCACTCCCGAATTCCTCATACAATACCACGACTCCTCTCTAGGCACCCTGTCATATGCTTTCTCTAAGTCCACAAAGATACAATGCAACTCCTTCTGACCTTCTCTATACTTCTCCATCAACACCTTCACAGCAAACATTGCATCTGTAGTGCTCTTTCCTGGCATGAAACCATACTGCTGATCACTAATCATCAGCTTCTACTACTCTTTCCCATAATTTCACGCTGTGACTGATCAGTTTTATCCCTCTGTAGTTACTACAGCTCTGCACATCACCCTTATTCTTAAAAATCGGTACCAAAACACTTTTTCTCCAGTCCTCAGGCATCCTCTCACTTTCCAAGATTTCATTAAATAATCTGGTTACAAATTCCACTGCCATTTCTATTAAATACCTCCAAGCTTCCACAGGCATGTCATCTGGACCAACAGCCTTTCCATTCTTCATCATCTTCATAGCTATCCTTACTTCCTCCTTGCTAATCCGTTGCACTTCCTGATTCACTATCCCCAGATCATCCAACCTTCTCTCCCTCCCATTCTCTTCATTCATCAGCCCCTCAGAGTACTCCTTCCATCTGCTCAACACACTCTCCTCGCTTGTGAGTACATTTCCCTCATTATCATTTATCACCCTTACCTGCTGCACATCTTTCATAGCTCGGTCCCTCTGTCTAGCCAATCAGTACAGGTCCTTTTCTCCCTCCTTAGTGTCCATCCTTTCATACAATTCTCCATATGCCTTATCCTTAGCCTTTGCACCCCTCTCTCTCTCTTTTCCATGCACCTCATCTCCTTATACTTTTGTCTACTTTCTTCATCTCCCTGACAGTCCCACTACTTCTTCACCAACCTCTTTCTCTGTATACTCTCCTGTACTTCCTCATTCCACCACCAGGTCTCCTTGTCCTCCTTCCTCTGTCCAGATGTCACACCAAGCACCTTTCTAGCAGTCTCTTTTATTAGCTCTGCTGTAGTTACCCACCTGTTTGGTAACTCTTCACTGCCACCCAGTGCCCATCTTAACTCTTCTCTGAACTCCATTTCACAATTACCCTTTTTCAATTTCCTCCATTTGATCCTTGGTGCTGCCCTCACACTCCTCCACCTCTTCTTGATCACCGTAATTCTATAGACCACCATTCTATGCTGTCTAACTACACTTTCCTCGTCACCACTTTACAGTCTCCAATCTCCTTCAAACTGGCCTTTCTGCATAGGATATAATCCACCTGTGTGCATCTCCCTGTATTTCACCCTATGCTACTCCCTCTTGTTAAAATATGTATTTACCACAGCCATGTCCATCCTTTTTGCAAAATCCACTACCATCTGACCTTCTGCATTCCTTTCCTTAACGCCATACCTACCTATCACTTCCTCATCCCCTCTGTTCCCTTCACCAACATGCCCATTGAAATCTGCTCCAATCATCACTCTCTCACCCTTGGGTACAGTCATCACCACTTCATCCAACTCACTCCAAAAGAACTACAATAAATGAGCAAATTACACATTTGAAGGAAAATAAAGTGCCAGGCAATGATTTTATTTGTGATGTCCCCACTCTGGGCCAGTAATAAAGGAGGCTGTAACCTCACCACTGGCACTGGACAGAGGTATTCACTTGGAACAAAAATGGATGCACCCGGTATTTCCAGATGCAGCTCTCTGCATCAAGCACAATTTCTCTTAAGAGCACACAGGAAACACACTCAGTCCAGGCTCTGGGTTTCCCTCCAGGTCCACAATAAGACATTCCACTGGTACAGCTACATAGGTTCATAGGTTCATAGGTAGATACTAGGCTATCTGCCCTAGGGCATTTATAAGCCTAGCCAGAGTGTATTTGGCTTCCGCCTCCCTATTAGATTAGCCTACTGTACCTCTGTAAAGTAGGTCACAGAAGGTACCCTTTAAGATTAGTTTACTGTGCCTCTGTCTAGCAGGGACACAGAAGAGATCCCAGGGGTGAATTTGTGATTTCCCATCTACGCGTCCAGATTTCGCTTGAAGAGGGTCAGCGAGGGGCTATGTCTAACGAACTGGGATTCTATTCCAGAGTGAGGGGAGCCTCTGGGAAATGAATCTGTCCCTCCAGCATGTCCTATTTATTTTTGTGCTGAGGTTTAAGTCCCTGGAGCGTGTAGCTCTAAGGGACTTGGATTTTTTTGAGGTGGAGCATGTCCATTAATTCTGGGATTGACATGGCTTTGTACGTCAGGCATAGATCACCTCTGAGTAGGTGGTAAGCAACTCAGTAAAGCTGGAGTTTCTTTAGTCGAGCTGCATAGGACATCTGTTTGTAGCCCATGATCCTCTTGGTGAGGTACTTTTGGGGTCTCTCCAGTTGCTGCAGGTGTTGGGTAAAGTACATCCCAAAAGGGGCATTGTATTCAATTATGGGCCTGATGAGTGGTGAGTAGAGGGGCACAATGACCTCTCTTGATCTAGATGCAAACCCTTTTGTGATAAGGTGGGCTATATAGAAGGTCTTTCTAACCACTTTTTCAACGTGATTATCAAAGGAGAGATTACTATCTACGTTGGTCCCCAAATCTCTAATTACTTCTTCCGTACTTAATGGATTACCACCTATGTGGTAATTTGTGGGCACCTTGTTTTTCCCAAAGGGGATGACTATGCACTTTTTAGCATTTAGCTTGAGGCCGTGGCTCTGGCACCAAGCAGCCATCTCTGTGAGACCCTTTTGGAGGATGCTTGTGTCGGCTGGAGATTCGATTATGGCCCCCAGTTTGCAGTCATCTGCAAACTTTTTCAGCCATAATCCCCCTGTGTTAGCCTGAACCTCAGAGAAGTATATACCGAACAAGAGAGGTCCCAGAACTGAGCCCTGTGGGACGCCACTTGTAACTGGTTTGGATTCGGACATGGCACCTGCGATTCTAACCATGTGGGTTCTATCCCTGAGCCAGTTTGCAACCCATCTTGTGATATAGGGGTTGATATTTAAGCTGGTAAGCTTATTTATGATGCCCGAGTGGGGTATTGTGTTGAAGGCTTTTGCGAGGTCCAGGTAGGCTGTGTGGACTACCTTGCCCTCATCTATGGCTTTGGTAACTGTTTCAAAGAAATAAACTAGGTTTAAGAGGCAAGATCTGCCCTTAACAAAGCCGAATTGGGTAGGGTCCAATGTCTGGAGGCTCCCACTGTGTTTGTTTATGAGTTCCATGATAATACGCTCCATAGCTTTACAGACCAGACTAGTCAGGCTTATGGGGCGATAGTTCCCGGGGTCCGTTGTGGCACCACCTTTGTGGAGTGGGACCACTGTAGCCATTCTTTGGGTACATATCCTGTAGTAAGGCTAAGTTTGAACAGTGACTTAATGTGAGGGTTAAGTTCTTCTTGGAGCTCATGTAAGACAGCCTGGGACACCGTCCGGTCCCATAGATGCTGTGTTTTTTGCTCTGGAGAGGGCAACTTTCACCTGTGCATCTGTGATGTCAGGGAGGTTACATTCAGTTGGGATAGGCATTTGCTCCTTTGGGGGGAAGGGGGGGAGAAGTTTGCTCTGAATCTGTCTGCCAGGATGTTGGCTATGTCTGTAGGTTCAGTATATTTTGTACCGTTATGCAACAATTCAGAACATATCTGGGAGTTTCCACCCATATTCCTGACATAACTAAAGAAGGCCTTGTGATTATCTTTAGTGTCTAGGGCAATTTTTCTTTCGAAACTGGCCTTTGATGATTTTATGAAGGATCGAAGTTTCTTGCTAATACTGATCAGAGATGCCTTCCCTTTTTGGGATTTTGCTCTGTCATGTAGTAGCTTCCTCCTTCTGTTGTATAGTTTATTTATGGCTGGGGTCCACCAGACAGGTCTCCTGTTTTTGGAGGAATGAGTCTTGGTTTTATTTGGGATAGCATGATCCATGCATTCCTGCAGGTGCTCATAGAATGCATTTGTAAAGGATTCTGCGGATTGGGCTGTATTATCTTCTGGCCCGGGGGCTTTGAAGGATTCCACCTCAGTCTTGAGAAGTGCAAAGTTGGCTTTTGAGAAATTCTTTACCGTGATTTCCTTGGCTGGGGGTGGGGATGGGATATAGATGTCCAGGGAAATTTGTTTATGGTCTGATCTTACCAATGAGGGGTTTACCTCTGGTGTGGAACATAGAGTCCCCATGTTGGTGATGACCAGGTCCAATATGTTGTTCCCTCTTGTGGGAGTGGTGACCAGTTGTTCCATCGTGTTAGAGTTTACAAATTCAAGGAACCATTGGGCGAGGGCGTTTGGGCTTGAGTAGTTTTTCCAGTCAATGTTTGGGTAGTTGAAATCACCCAATAACATAGTGTTTGGAGAGACCTGCATATTCTCCATTGTTCTCAGGAATGCCAAGTGGGGTTCCTGTAATAGGGAGGGTGTTCTGTAGCAAACTACAAACTGAAAGGCATTTTTGCCTGCTGTTAGTTGCACATGGATGGTTTCCGATGCTTCGTGCAGTGCCACTAACCTGGAGGTGTAGGTATCTTTAATGAATATAGATACTCCCCCTCCTTTTGTGCTTCGGTATGAGTTTTGGGGCCGAAATGCATGGTATGAGTTATAACCTGGTAGTGCTGGGGTGTTCTCAGAAGCCTTGAACCAGGTTTCTGTTACTGCACAGACATCGATTTTCTCCATACTGAGGAGAGCCTCAAGTGCGTGCATCTTGAGGTTTAGACTTCTGGCATTGAGTAGCATTACCTTTAGTTTTTTTATCCTTGGGTTGTCTATGGAGGTGGGTTTGTCCTTTGAGCCTTGCCTAAAAAAGGCACTATGGGGGTGGCAAGAGCCTTGGCCAGTATACGAAAGCCTAAGGGTGACAGGTGCAAGCCTTCCCTAGTGAAGCAACGTGGCTTATCGAGCATGTCATCCCAGGCTGACAGACATTGGATGCCCTTTGAATGACACCAATACTTTAGCCAATTGTTGAAACTGATCATTTTGTCTTTATACTGTGGCATCATTCTTGGTGAGGGCAAGATGCTACTCAAGGTCAGGGTCATACCGGCCTGGGCTACATGATCAGAGAGCTCCTCTATGTCTCTTTTCATGTAGTCCAGGGAGGTACATCTCAGGTCATTCACACCAGCATGGACAATGAGGGAGTCATACTTGTACTTGCTTTGGAGTGACCTGAGTGCTTGCGTTATGTGGCGGATCCTGGCACCTGACAGGCAGCTTACAGTGACCTTCTCCTTGTTCAGTCTGGTGAGCGGGACATCAGTGTGCCAGACAATACCTTTCAGTTTGTAGTTTGCTACAGAACACCCTCCCTATTACAGGGTCTCAAAAATATGTCTTATGCTGCCCGACTGAAAGAACTCCAGCTCTATTCAGTCTCATACCGCTTGCTCAGAGGTGACCTGTGCCTGACATATAAGGCCATGTCAAACCCAGATTTGATGAATATGCTTCACCTCAAAAAATCTAGATCCCTCAGAACCACAAGGGCGGGAGACTTAAACCTTGACACGGTTATAAATAGAACGTGCTGGAGGGACAGATTCATCACCCAGAGACTCCCTATGCTGTGGAACAAAATCCCGCTACATGTGAGGCAGAGCACCTCTCTGGTCTTGTTCAAGAGGAATCTTGACCAATGGATGGGAGATTGCAGATATACCCCAGGGATTACTTCAGCGTCACTGCTTGACAGAGGCACAGCAAAATGATAGGCATAGTTTTTATTCAAACTAAAGGGGTGGCGAAAGCCACATAAATATGGGCTAGGCTTATAAATGCCCTTGGGCAGATAGCCTAGTATGAACCTATGAACCTATGAACCTAATAGAGTCCCCTATAACAAGTGTATTTGGTGTGTTGTTTGGCCTTAAGGTCTGTGACTGTGAAGCACACTGATTTTGTGAGATATGTGATTCGTGGGTATTGTTGAGGGGTGGCTGTTGCTTGGATATCTGCTTAGGAGGTATTTGCTGTTTAGGCAGATTTTTATTTAGAGCCTCCAAGTATGTTTTTGTGTGTTTATGTGTTGGGTATGCAGATGCAATATGTCTGTGTCAGACTGGATTTGTGGTGTGGGTGGTTACCTTTTCCTCCTGACTGACTGTGCCAGTCTTGGGTTGACAGAGCTCTGCCTCCAGTTTGGCTGTGTAACTGCATCTCTCACATGTATTATAGTTTGGTGGAAGGAGGAGAGGGTTGTCTGTGTACATAAGGCAATTGTAACATTGCCTCAAAATTCCCATATTCACCAGCTGGACTGGAGAGTAACCCTGAAACTGACCCTTGGACATACCAGATTAGTATAGGGAACTGTTTTTTTACTGATCAGATTAGGGAAGGGAACTGATTTTTCACTTGATCAGGAAGGACCAATGGGGAGCCTAATACTTATGAGAAGTCAAGGAGAGTGTAGTGCTTTAGTTAGTTAGTGTTTCCTTATAAGAGCTGAGCAAGTGCAGGGCTTTAGAAAGCGTGATTACTTTGAGAGTTTGAACAGTTCTAAGGGAAAAAGTGAAGATCAGACTTTGTGGAGCCTGGAATAGTTTAAACCTGTTTAGGTGGTGCTGCCTGACGCTGCTCAGTGTGCAAAACCGTGCAAAAAGAGAGTTGTAGGGTTTTAAGAGAGAGAGATCAAGAAGTTTAGAATTGACCCAAAATGGCCAATAAAACTACAGCTTCTAGGCAGTAACCACTCCTCCAGGAACAGGCAGGCTGTTCAGTGTTAACCACTGCCACTCGTGAACAGAGACTTCCCTTTAGCCCAAGCAAGCACTGGCCTTCTAGAAACTTCCAAACAGTTCAGAACAGCAAATCTGTAACTGGACTTTCTTAACTTTCAGAAAGTGGGAAAAAGCAAGATTTTTTTTTTCTTTTTTGTTGTAGTTTAAAGGTAGCAGAGATACACAAGCAGGAAAATATTCACAACCATGCAATAAATGACCCCACACTTGAGTGCTAGGCCAAAATCAGGTAAAATGCAGTTTTTAGAGAAAAAAAAAAACGATTTTAAATTAAGTGCAACACAGGAAATGCAGTAAACAGGCTCTAGATGTGTTCCAAGTACTGTTACTGTTACAGATATAAACTTTAGCAAGCCGGAAAATGCCAAAAAGTAGGTGACAAAGCAGTAAATCTTAACAAAAAATCAGAAGAAAATACTTAAAATCACAAAAGTGGCTCCTTTTCTTGTCTCAGCGTTTTCTCCCCTTGGTAGGTGCTTCAGCAACAACTAGCAAGCCTGGAAAGATGCCAAAACCATGAGGCAGCCAGGTTTTAAGAGAGAGAGATCAAGGAGTTTAGAATTGACCCAAAATGGCCAATAAAACTACAGCTTCTAGGCAGTAACCACTCCTCCAGGGACAGGCAGGCTGTTCAGTGTTAACCACTGCCACTGGTGAACACAGAGACTTCCCTTTAGCCCAAGCAAGCACTGGCCTTCTAGAAACTTCCAAACAGCTCAGAACAGCAAATCTGTAACTGAACTTTCTTAACTTTCAGAAAGTGGGGAAAAAGCAAGATATTTGTTTCTTTTTTGTTGTAGTTTAAAGGAAGCAGAGATATACAAGCAGCAAAATATTCACAACAGTGCAATAAATGACCCCACATTTGAGTGCTAGGCCAAAATCAGGTAAAATGCAGTTTTTAGAGAAAAAAACGATTTTAAATTAAGTGCAACACAGGAAATGCAGTAAACAGGCTCTAGATGTGTTCCAAGTACTGTTACTGTTACAGATATAAACTTTAGCAAGCCGGAAAATGCCAAATAGTAGGTGGCAAAACAGTAAAACTTAACAAAAAATCAGAAGAAAATACTTAAAATCACAAAAGTGGCTCCTTTTCTTCTCAGCATTTTCTCCCCTTGGTAGGTGCTTCAGCAACAACTAGCAAGCCTGGAAAGATGCCAAAACCACGAGGCAGCCGGGTTTTAAGAGAGAGAGAGATCAAGGAGTTTAGAATTGACCCAAAATGGCCAATAAAACTACAGCTTCTAGGCAGTAACCACTCCTCCAGGGACAGGCAGGCTGTTCAGTGTTAACCACTGCCACTGGTGAACACAGAGATTTCCCTTTAGCCCAAGCAAGCACTGGCCTTCTAGAAACTTCCAAACAGTTCACAACAACAAATCTGTAACTGAACTTTCTTAACTTTCAGAAAGTGGGAAAAAAGCAAGATTTTTTTTTCTTTTTTGTTGTACTTTAAAGGTAGCAGAGATACACAAGCAGCAAAATATTCACAACAGTGCAATAAATGACCCCACACTTGAGTGCTAGGCCAAAATCAGGTAAAATGCAGTTTTTAGAGAAAAAAAGATTTTAAATTAAGTGCAACACAGGAAATGCAGTAAACAGGCTCTAGATGTGTTCCAAGTACTGTTACTGTTACAGATATAAACTTTAGCAAGCCGGAAAATGCCAAAAAGTAGGTGGCAAAGCAGTAAAACGTAACAAAAAAATCAGAAGAAACTACTTAAAATCACAAAAGTGGCTCCTTTTCTTCTCTCAGCATTTTCTCCCCTTGGTAGGTGCTTCAGCAGAGTGTCCAAACCAAGTTCTCTACCACTTTCTCTCTGAACCAGTGCTTTGTGCTCCTGCTCCAAGCAGCTGACACACACACACACACACACACACACACACACACACACACACACACACACACACACACACACACACACTCTGAGATTTGAGTTGCGCACACAGACACACACACATCTGGGAATGGCTGGCACAGATTTACTAGCTATAACACCTTCTGCCCAGACTATAAGGTAGTTACACTGCCGTCAGATACTCCAAAGCCAGGTACTCCAAGGTTCTTACAAGGATACCCAATTATACTGAGTGAAATCAATACTAATACAAATGGTAGTGTTTGGTCAATGCAGTAAGGCTTTCAGATGTGGCCAGAGCTGTCACCAAATATCTCAGAGATTAAAATATTCTCTAAAACACCAGCTACAATGAAAAGTTTAAATACATTTAATAATAAATAAAAGAACATGAAAATACTAAATATCTATTTACAATAAACACCAGAGTTTTAATCACAGAAAATATTAAAAATAACAGACGGACAGGATCATGCAGTTACAGAAAAACAATACTTAACTAACCTCACTGTATTTTCCTGACTAATGTAAAGAATTATTATTCCCTGGTTGATAATTAGAGCAAGGCAAGATGAAGTAGGTGAGCTATCCCTCTGTCAGGTTCTAAAAACAGAATGCCATGAGACTTCAGTCTTGCCTAGTATTAAAATATCATGCTTTCCATAGATGACAGAATGACATCATATACATCTGATCATCTGACTTCTGGTTCTCATGCAACCCCCTTAACCCCCTTGGCTAGAAGCCATCAGGATTTAGCACATAGGTGTCAATAATACACTATTTTCCAAAGTCAGGTGGATTGACATTAACCTCTTTTATTCCAGTATCCTCTGTTAAAACATATACATTTAAACAGTTGCAATAATACATGCATATTTCTTTTTCTGTCCCACAGGGCACACTGTTGGTACATTTTTAACAAAAGCAGCTTTACAAATACATTTTTAGCACAAGCATCTGTACAAATCAGTTTGATATACAAATGACATTTAATTCTTTACAAAATTTCAGCTAGCTGTGCTGGCATATGTTACACATCCACTGCCCCACTTCTCCTGGCATAGCTGGCAATACCTCACATGGTCACAGTATTATTCCTGAATTATATAAATTATAACCACAAAATTATATTTTCCTTTTGTAGAGAGTGTTCAAAGAGGTTAAACTACATTTAATAATTCCATCATTAAAGTTTACATTAATTTCTCCTTTATTAAAAAAGGATAAAGATCCATCTCTGTGTTCATCTTATAGACATATCATAAATATAGGGTCTATATTAAATCACTGAATGCTTAAAAATGCGAACGGTGATTGATCAACCCTATGTAAGCGAAAGATTACAACGTCGAAGTGTCAGAACAGCGATTTTTTTCCCTTGGAAAAAAAAAATCGCTGTTCGAACAAAAAATAAATAAATAAAGAAAAATAAATTTTAAACATTACATTAAATGGGGGGCTTCACCCCACACACCCCCAATGTAGGGGGGCCGCACCCCACACCCCCCTACTTAAATATACCAACTCCGAGACTGCAAAACAGTGCCAAAAACAGCAAAGTACCAAAGCGGCCAAGCAAATTCTTTCCCAGGGAACGAATTCACTTAACACCCACTTTGATATTTTTTTGTATTCTGCCTTTTAAGTTCGACCAAGATGCATTCGAAAGAATGTGTCTTCGGTCTTCTAATATAGACCCTAAATATACTACTGATATTTATGGATTAAGACCAAACTGACTATTTTAAATAGGTGAACACAAGACAACATCAAATGAATAATTGCTTTAATTAACTATTCTAATAATAATAAACAAGAACCATCTATAATTACTCTAGATCTAGATAAAGCCTTTGATTCTCTAAAGTTTTTTCCTTCAATTTCCCCAAAAGCCTTTGTTTTCAAAGAAATCCAAAAAGCATTTTAATCATGCATGAAAGCATGTATTTTTGGGTACCTTTTAGCTTAATATATTCCCGTAAGACAACAGCCACCTCTGAGATAAAATAAAATAAATATGGTATCAGCAGCTATTTTTAAAAATTCCTGGCTGAAAAAAAATTGCTCCTGTACAAGATCTTTACATTATTTCACCATTTGTACTCTGAAAACATGACCAAACACATACCCTTCAACAACCACTCTCTAACTCAATCTAAATTAGAGTTCTGCAAAAGATTCATTTATGAGAGTAACTAAGACAAAATGTTCTACATGCCTTGCATTGTAAATAACCAGTTGCTAAATTAGTATTTTGTACATGCATTGACCCTTTTAATTCACTTGGCTTCTTCTTTCACTAGGTCTTCTGATCCTGCAGCCAGTACAAAGAAGATGGTGAATGCTCATGTTCATTCCATGGCATCTGGTATATGCAATTCGACCCTAGCACCTGAATGTGTATCCTGGCTACCCAATTACATTGCTCCAAATCTGGAAAATCTAAGCCTTCACGTGTAATTATTACAGAAGATGGTGTAGAATTCAGGGGTCAGTAGAAATAATTAATGATAATCCTTTACTAAAGTTTGAGGTCTTGCCTTAAAAGACCCAAGTACAGTATCCAAAACAGGTATATCAAGCAAGGGAAAGAGGAATCTTTAACTTCTCATCCTCCGGACACAGTGCTGGGGAATCCAGTGTTCATCGTGTTCTGAAATCATCTTTACTGCCTCTTTAGTGTTCATTTGAACCATCTATCTGTGGCAGTGTACCATCCTAACCCCAATTGTCTAAAGGGAGACATATCCTACTTAAATTCAAACAGTTGTATGGGAAGACTCTGTCTTTTCCTTATTCAGAGAGCGTTCTAAAGCTACCCAGATGTCTGCAGTATCTCCTAGAGTGGGAAGAGTGCCCGCAATGTTCCTTGCTTTTTGAAGAGGCAATATAGATTCATATGTTTGTGGATGAACTCACCTCACATTTATTGTGACCCATTCTGATTCACTTATCTATCTAGTATTGAGAATTTCTTCAGATAAAGGCCTAGTTAAACAAGAGAACAGGCATTAATACTCTATCTCATACCTTTCTCTGTCCACTGCAGTTCTGATATCTGAAGCCAATCTTGACCACTGTTGGATCCCTGGTAAATAATATTTAGCATGTTAAATAAAAGTTCTGGGAAATCATAGTCCTATAAAGTAGAAAAGAAGTAATACCATCACAAGGAATCAAAAGCTTTCTTAGAATTTAGACTTAGCACTAGGGAAAGTGAAACTTTAATATTCACTTACTTAGCAGAGGTGTCATTCTCATGTGACATGTATATCTACCTTTAATAAAGTTACAATAATTTGGTTTAATAATTTATAGTCTAGAGGTCCACACAACAATAAGAATGCTGTACTTAACACTTATCAACTGTAAGATGCCACCTTTATGTGGCCTAAACACCACTACCACCATTGCTGTTTGCCACTATTATAGTCAAAGCTGCTGGTTTGTCAGATACTTTAGAATATGACCTGAAGGTCCTTCAACCTCACTTATCTTACATTATTTAGAAACCTCTGTAGGAATACCATTTGATAATTGGAACTGATTTTTCACTAGTTATGCCACCTCCTGAACAATGTAGAGTAGGGTAGATGGGATCCTGTGATCCTTTATAGCAGGCATGACTAAAGGGTGCATACTTAGGAGGTCCCAGGGGCATTTACTTTACTTGTCATTAGATGGGTCCTGCAAGAAGCCTGTTAAATAAAATGAAATGTGCTCAGTAGATCTCTAAGCCATACTCCCTCCCTCTCTTCCAGGAAGGTGATCATAGAAACCTTGCATGCAGTCAGCTTTTATTATAGTCTGTAGAACAGACTGTTGTCTGCTTTAGGTGAAATGGTTTGAACATTCCACAGCAGCTTTTCTTATTGTTTCACTGTTCATTATTTTTCAGTAGTGTCTGAATTTACAACTGTAATAAAATACTAATTTCCTTTTCTTGATGCTAAGTACAAAGACCCCCCCCCCCAGCAGTCTTAGTGGTGCAAGAAGTGCTCTTCCTACTGTGTCAGCAGCCACCGCAGCTTTACTGCTACATGTAGAAGGATGGATGGGGACACTCTGCCATAATGATTTCCCTCAGTTCAGCTCAATTTTTAAGGACTGAATTCTCCAGGTCCAGTTATTCAGAAGAGCATGCAGTCTGTTGGAAGTGACATTTCTGATGGCCTAATCTGACATAAGGGAAGGATGGCTTTTATGAGGCACTTTAGAGGGTCAGTGGCTAAGAACAGGATCATTGGGGCATCTTCATTCACTTATGGCAAGTCATATTATTCCTAAATTATACATGCTGTAATTGTTTAGGTCAGTAAGCATTAGAAAGTGGGCTAGCCTGGTTTTGTTTAATTAGGTACTTATTCTGAAGCTCAAACTGTCACAAACAATGCTTCTCAATTTACATTTATTTTTATGCAAATATGGAGAGGCACTGCTTTTCCTCATCATGCTGTAAGAATAGAGGGGGGGGGGTGCAAAAGTGGGCTACTCCAGAGGTGCTGACTCATCCACAGTTACCAGGGGTGGGGAACAAAAACAAAACTTTCCTTTCATCAGGCACATGAAATATGCTTCTTAACTTCTTTAGTTAAACATTTCTTGATATACATTTATGCTATCTGTCTTATTTCATACTCAGTGTGTATTTTGTGAGATAGGGATAGTTATCAATTTTAAACACCAGGAAAATAAAAATATGCAATGTAAAGCAGCAACTCACAGGCTGGAAACTTTTCTAGTTATATCACTAGTAGCAAGATGTTTACACAGTCAAGACTAGAATGTAATATTTTGCATGGAAGCTTTACAATATATTATATATTTTTAATATATTTAAATGGAATATTAAAGGAAAGAGGGAAACAGGATGTCCGATTTCTATGGCTACCCAAATTCAAAACTGCACAGCAAAAAAAAAAAAAAAGATCTAGAACATCCAAAAAAGCAGACTCAAAGTAAGATGAATAAATAGTACATCTAATACAGAATTAAAGGCAATTAAGTGCTTTTGTCTGAACTTCAAATGGACTTGATCAGAGCTGTTGTCATAACATTTACAACATATTTAAATAAACTCCTGTAAAATGGTGACCTTAAAGGCACATTTCATATATTCTTAAAACAGGTAATCAAAAATAAAATAATATAAATGAACAAGTAAAACACCTTTTTTCTTGTCAGCATCAATAAGACAATACATATAACACGTCTATCTATAGAATTTATCAAAAACACTAGACTACTGTCTAAAATCTCTCAACAAAATGCATTTAATTCACTAAGAATTTAAATACAAACTAAATGCAGCTGTGTAGTTAACGTGTTCCAACAAAAATGTATATGAATGCCTAAAAACTTCTCCATATGTTAAAAAAAGGTGTGTGTGTGTGTGTGTGTGTGTGTGTGCGTGTGCATGTGTGTGTGTGTGTGTGTGTGTGTGTGTGTGTGTGTGTGTGTGTGTGTGTGTGTGTGTGTGTGTGTGTGTGTGTATGTGTTTGTGTGTGTATGTGTGTATATGAGTGTTTGGTGGCAAAAGATGCAGTAAGCTAGTGCATATATTGTCCCCTGTTAAAGTATAGGTTGTCATAATTTCGCAGCCTGCATATTAAGTACAGGAGTTATAGAAATCTTGTCATTTAAGTTAGATTTCTAATGATGCAGTCACTGTCGCTGATATTCTAATTAGTGACATGTCACTGCACAGCATTACTAAGTTTGCTGTTAGAAATCTCAATAAGTGCATGCATTTCTGTTATTCTATAGAAAATATTCTATGTGAGTAAGGGATGCTACAAGTAGGTCCTGAGGCAAAACAGAAAGCAACAGCCACACTAAAAGTTAAGAGCTACACATGTGCAAAAATACTACATTTACTCATCAAGAATTTAGAAATAATGCAATAAGAAGTCAAAATAAGAGAAGCACAGAAATATATGTTGACATATTGATTGAGAAATATATGTTGATTTCTACATGGCTTACCTCATTAGTAAGGGTATCTCATCCAGGGACAAGGTGGTCATAACATCCCTGTATTCTTCCCTTATAAGACCCATTATTGAGTACAAAGCGCCTTTTGGCATTACCTCACAAAGCACATGCAGCAGCTGGAGAGAGCACAGAGGTTCCTCACCCTGAGAATCCAGGGCCTCAAACATCTACCCTACACAGATAGACTAAAAGCCCTGTCCCTGTACTCAGTCTCCTACAGACTCCTCAGAGGTGACCTGTGTCTGGCATACAAAACAATCTCAGACCCTGCCCTGATGGGACTGCTGCATATCCACAAGTCAAGCTTTACTCAAGTAACCCACATGTGCAACCTCAACCAGGTCTGTGACATCAATAGGACTTGTTGGTGGGACAGATTTGTGCCCCACAGACTCCCCCCTTTTGTGGAATAGACTCCCTGTCCACGTAAAGCAGAGTACCTCATTAACCCTTTTTAATTGCAGCCTGGATAACTGGATGGGAAACAAAAAATATACCCCCTGGGATTCCACCTGTGTCCCTGCTGGACAGTGGCACAGAATGCTGACTTGTTCAAACATGGCTAAATTCTTGACTAGGTTTGTAAGGACTTCAGGGCCAATAACCTAGTAACTTCCTATGACAGAATAATAATTACTCTGTAACAAAGATAGATTGGTGATCAAAAGACATCTGTTATTTTTTCATCATGTTACAAATGAATGACAGATGAAGGGAATTTTAATGACTGTTAACATGTACAGCCGTCGAAGTTATAAACCGGGAAGATAAATAGTAAAGTAAAAGTTGTTACGATTCTTAAATTCCAAAGTGTCAGAAGTAACTAATTCCCACTTTATTTCTCAGAATGGCAACAAAATGCAGCTCTTTTCAAATGATATATAAACATAAACAAGTAAAAACAATGAGAAACAGAATTTTTCTGCAGAAATTTATCACATTTTTAAAGTTTGTGACAAATTATTTTCTATAGCAATGTGGCATGCAAGGTATAAAAAGTGGCCAATGCAAGGAGGGGTGCCATTTTTTGAGTAAGGGATAGTCAACATAAATATGGACTATAAACTTCCTAGAAAACCAAGCACTTAATCATATAAATAAGTGTGGTGATAGGAAATCTCTAACATACTCTATTAAGTACTGCACACAATCTCATTCATCACCCAGAAAAATGGCCTGCACTAAAAAAATAATGACTGCCCTACTGTCCAGCAAGGAATTTCCATTCTAGTAACAAATTGTTACTACTCACAAATAAGTCAGATAATGTTGCAGGAGACACTCTCTAATCCCAATACATTGCTAAACTCTGAAATAGTATCCCCACACAAATAAAACTCTCCAACAAGCTCAGTAGTTTTAAACCACTGCTTAAACAACATCTTAACCAGTCCTGGTCCTGCACATGTTCATCACCAGGTCAAGACTTTGTTCTTACCATATGATGCTCTCCAAATACTCTCCTTAAACAGAATACTTTCAACCTCTTAATGAAATAACAAAACTATTCTTATACATAACTGCTGCCTGCACAATCCAGTAAGTTGCAAGTGGGCTTTCTCTTTAGCAGCTTTTATCTCTGTAAAATCTTAGAATGTATAAATGTAACTACTGTATGTGTATAAATAGAAATAGAAATGTAACTATTCTGTTTTTAACTAGAACCAACTATAATGCATTGTAAACACATGGAGATTTTCTCCCCAGCCCTCCGGTGAAAATGGGCATCACCCAGTCACTCTTTCCTGGTATACAAAGACAAGATAAAATAAAATAAAAAGAAAACGTCAGGGATGTGTACATGAACAGGAACAGAAATACCTCTACATTACACAAAAAGATAGGCAAACAGGCAAGTAGATGGACAAGTATTGAGGCAGACAGACAAAAAATAAAAGGAAACTGCACTTGAGGTAATCATATACACTAATAATGGTACTGATAAAAGATCAGAAGTTTTTGCATGTGGAAGCTATGTAGTACAGTGATTAGCAACAAAGCAGGTTATGGAAAATGAGATCAAAGATATAATTAAAGCAGCAGAAACTGATCAAATTTTAAGATCCTGACAGCTTTATGTTAGAGAAAAAAATTGTACTGGTAGAAATGCCTTTCAGATAAATAGTACCTTGAATGGTGCAAACAAAAATACACATTTTTGTAATACAAGGAGTGTTCTGATTGCACTCAAAGTTAGAGAAAAATAGCTTCTTATAGCCAGGTTCCTATGTATGAACATGGCTGTTATAAAATAAAATGAAGTTTATGCTGTCATAGATGTAGTAGTCACCATAGAACTGCAATGGAAACTAACTTATACCAATAAAAGCTATAATATACCTTGCACTTATTCTAAAAAAATCCCTTTGTTATGTAAGCATATTACAGATATTGCAAAAGCATTACTGTATAATACAGGATTACAAACTGTTATTATTTATTCTTGAAATGGATGTCAAGATTCACCTCTCAAACTTCAGTGAAGATGATTTTCTTCAAATCCACATACTGAATGCAGGATACTGTGGTTATGATTGGAGACCAAATCATATTTTGTTTTATAAAACAATGTGCCATGCTAATAAATATTAGTAACATTCAATGAAGAATACTGGATTTTTCTTTGTTCTTTAAAAATCACCATTTGAATCATTCTTAACATGTGATCAGATTAATATGTAACACACAGAAGATCCATTCAGTCAGAGTTTGTATATAATTCAACCTTTTGGAATACAGTTGGAGCTAAGTTGGAAAGCAATTATGCTTTGATCTGTTTTACTGCATATGACCAACATAATATAAATTTTCAAAATGTGACGGATTAGAATAATTCTGGATACTGTCACTACAAAAACAGAATAATAGTATAACATTATTATACTACCAAACGATACCTCACAAAATAATTTTACAACTAATAATGTAAACTTTGCATATTTTTTACATTTTCATAATTATAAAAATGTGCTTTATACAACTGACCCACTATATTGCAAGAGGGTGATGGTGACTGGACTGGTACAGTAACAGTCACCAGTTACTTTTCTTTTCTTTTTTAATTTAAAGTTTGGTTACTGAGGTGGAGCACCGATCAAAGTGTGACCAATTTCATTCTCAACCCTGGGTACAATCAAAAAAGCAACAGCAAAAAGTGGTTAAGAAAACAGCGCCATCAGCAGAAATGGGACAAAAAGTGATATTCATGTAACAGAGATGGTAAGTACATCTTTCTATCAAGTAGGTACAAAATTTATAATGAAATGGTATGTCAGATGCATAATACTGAGGGACAATATCCAGGTTCAGTCCTAGATACAACTAACAGTAATAAGACAGATATGTCCAAAGACATAATTATTGTAAAATAACGGAAGCAATCATTCAGCAGACAGATCTGTACTAAGTGCATATTTACAAAAGGCAAAAGTATTCAGTCTACATTGAAGAGTAGAAGTAGCAGTCGTGTAGCATGAGGTGAATTATATTTTGAGCATTCCTAGAGAGTTAATTGACATGCCCTGAATTTTGACAATAGCAGATATATTGTTCCATTAGGTACTGTTTGAAATGAGGTCTGAACTTCAGGTAGTTTGTATTGTCAGTGAGATAGTGACAGCCACACGTAACTTGATTTAAAGTGATGAGGAAGGTTCTTTGTGAAAGTACATCTCAGACATGTACTGAGAAATATGACATGATTAGTAACAGTGAAGAAATGATAAGGTAGTTACAGAAAAGAGGTTAAAGACAGTTAAGTCACACACATATTGAGTGAAAAACAGATCACCAAAAATATATAGAAATGGAAGAAATGTAAAAAAAAAGATGTAATGGCAATGTAAACAGAAAAGTACAAAACAAAACACCCCAGTATGAATAAGCAGATAAAAACGCACACTAAAAACAAAAAAATGCACCAAGGCAGGAAGAGATATACGGAGAACAAATAGATGTTAGCATAAAAAACTTTAGTCTTCACATTCAACTACCACAGACTTCTTCATAATAACCTTCTCTTTACATTCAACCCATTTTATATACATCAAACCACTAGTAAGAACACACTCTTAATAATATAATTAATTGCAGCCAATTGAGTAAAATGTCAATTCCAATGAGTTAAGTAAGTTAAGTATGAACATGTAAACAGAAGACTACAATAACATGAGCAAAAATAACAGCTAAGAAGATAAAAGTACCAGAATGTTTAATTTAATGAGTGAGCAAACAAAAAGCAGAAATTAAGAGATAAAAGAAAAGGTATTATACTGCATGAACAAATACACATTTTTGTTATACCACAAAAGTGATGAAATATTAACTATAAACAAAGAAAAAGAAAACTCCACTAATATTTGTCATTAAAACTTTATAGACAGCAGCATATAGTTCATGCATCAATAACTGGAAACTAGAACAGAAGGACAGGCAAAATCAAAAGCACTAGTTGAAGATTAATGCATAGGAGATTAGCCATCTGATAAAATATGATCCAACTTAAATAAACAAAACTTCTTAAAAATCATCTTCTGAATTCATTGTGAAGGAAAATTTTCTAGTGCAAAATCTAAAAATGTTACAATACTTCTACAGAAAGTGAGCTCAGTACAATATACTACTAGATATAAAAGAACACTCTGTGCGTATCTGTCTTCTTTGCAGTCAACACAAACAGATATGCATTCTATTTGTCATTAGTCTTCTCCAGAGGCACAAAAATAACAATGTTTATTTTTAATGGTACGTTGTCAAATACAAAGAAATATTTATGTTCTAAAAGTGTATGCATAACATGCAAAATTACTTTATCAGCTCATGCCTGCATACAAATATGCCACTCACTTTAATGGGAAACTTCAATTGCAGTGTAATCACTTTTCGATGCGAATACTATAAGCAAAACAAAGAAAGCATGTTCTGACTATATACTTTATCATTTTTAGCCTGCACGATAAATATTAAGTAACACAATCAAAATTGCTAGTATATCACAGAGGAGCGTTAAGGACTAGAAATGACAGATATCTGTTCAAAACTTTAATAATTAGTAAAATAATGATTGACAACTGCTCTGATGTAATAAACCAAAGGGTATGATTAACCACCTACGGGAATTAAGTGGCATATATGATGTGACACTTTACAACTGAATTAATTTACATGTAGATATTAAAAAGTAAACTTATATAGGAGTATGACTACAAAATACTGAAATAGTGCACAGTGCTACCTAGACAGTGTGGGATGTCTCAGCATGAAGAAAAACAGACATGACTGTATAGCAACTATACTGTGGTCTTGGTAAAAAAAAATAACAGCTATAGTAAACTGATATTCTTTTATTCAAGCAATATAGTAAGAAAAACACATCTTGATATTATTGCAATCTAGAATAAACCAAGAGTTAACTATGTAGTTTCTGCAGTAGAACCTAATTAGAGCAGGGGTCTGGACTATAAATGCTTACAATAGCATAGCTTGCATACTCACACATCCACATTTCAGTTGTCTGAATATTATCAAATGAATGAATATATGCATAAAAATGGCCTTGATAATGTATTAAGGCTTGTTGTTATCAGGCAATACAGTGCAACCTGTTGTAAACACACACACACACACACACACACACACACACACACACACACACACACACACACACACACACACACACACACACATGTACCCACCAATTATAATAATTTTATTGATACTTTAATCCTAAATGAATTAAGTGGCATCCCATCTGTGCACAAGCCTCCATATACCCCTTAAAATAATCCTAGGGATTAAAACTTGTTTGATACATTTGAGAAGCATGGCTAGGCTTAAAAAGGCCACTATTAACACCTATGAACTTTAAATGTCTCATCATGACCAGGTACATGAATAAATACATGATTAATGGCCACATCAATGAATTTCAGCTCATTATCGTCAGATGTTTACAGTGCAGTGTACTACAACCCCCTCATTGACCCCCAGAAGTGTAGCTGGCTCATCTGGCACCTGAAGCCATTCTCCAACTGGTGCCACTTTACATCAGGACTGATAAGCAAAGAAAAAAATCTCTGTGATCTGGTAACTGGTGCTCCTGAAGGAGCTAACCAGCCAACTAGGTCCTGTTTCCCACTCCTGTCCATCAGCACAGGTGCAAATAAAATAAAAAAAAAGGTCTATGATCTTTTTTCTTTTAAATTACAACAGTTGCTACACTCGGGTTTTGGTTAAAAAAAGAAACAAATATTTTTTTACTAAACTGTAGCAAACTGCTTACTACAAGTGGATGTTAGAGTTTAAAACCACACACGGAGTGCTACATTGGTCAGGCATAACCACAAATGCAATACAGCTTTTAAAAGCAGGTATGCATTAAAAAATGCTGCGGATAGGTGGATTGGTCTTGGATGGCCAATTGCACCCCTTAACACTTTGCACCTAGGGTTGCCCCCTTTGCCTCATCCTACCTACACTTCTGACTAACCCACACAAATGTGTCCACCAATTATAGCCACTTTGTTGACTCTGTATACCTTAGAGGTCAGCTTGTCATAAAATAAATAAATAGCTATAGTAATACATTTCAGATCCTTGCCGCCAGATGTATACAGTATATCTAATTGCTGAGAAGTTGCAATTTATTAAGCTATTTGCTGACTGGGTAAACCCACTGAGAAATTTTCTCTTTTCAGGGATGACCTGGGAGCACTGTCTAATTAAGTAACTTTCTCAGGTCACACAGAAGAACAGAGTAGGTGGACGAAATTAAACTCAATACTGTGAGCACAGGACATAGCTAAGTAACATCTCAGAGCTTTAGTCGTCTATTCTAACTGCCAGACTGCCAGGTCACATTGTATGATTCAGAATCCAATTATGTGAAATAGTCTGTTGTTATCATTACTTACCCTTTTATTAAGTTGATCACAATCAGACATCTGAGTTACAATTGTTATTATAATGGGGTATAATTGCTTGGAAAACGTGTGTGTTTGCAGGGAGGTGCCATGTGTTGTATTGTGTGTCTCACAGCAATGAGATAAAATGCATTACTCAGACCATTATGTATTTTTTCATTCATTTGATCATAGTCAGACATCTGAGAAGTAACACAAAGTGGCCAGAATTTTTGGGCAAAGAGGCAGTCTGTAGATAAAATGGACTGCCCCTTGCAGACATATGATTACAGTTAAAGATTCACTGAATCAGCCTGACAGGGATAATGTGTACTTAAACTAATATATATTACTGTCACTATCATTATGTTAATTACATTTGTACATTTGTGGAGTATATCATAGATAAACTGGCCATAACGAATGGGCACTGAGACATTCTGTGGATGAAAGAGACTGCCTCCAGTTGTTGTCTGACCACAGTTAAACAGTCATTATTCTGCCATAATATAGCTCCACCCTATTCCAGATAGTCTCCTCCATTCAGTTACATCCTGCAGCTCCTCCTTGCTTTGAAGTCACCAGGCATAACTGAAACTTGTTAGTTTGCAGCTGGTTCAAATCTCCACTGCCCGATTACTAACAGGCCTGACTTCTTCCCATCATACTGCACAGTTACTATAGAGTTTATAGTACTGACTATACTGTCATAAAGTGTCTCTAAAGCTACCTTAGTATACTTAGCTCTATACACCTTTGATCTCTCTTATATAGCTGGAGAAACTGTAGGTCTTAAATGTCAGCAGTTTAGGGCTATTATGACTTACCAAATACTTGCTGCTCTGACAAATACAGGATACCTTCATATCCACAAAGGTAGAATCAGAGGTACCAAACAGGGCTACTCTAGGTTATGTTTTTTCACTATGTTTTCTCCATACAGAATAACTGTGCTAAAAGCAGGACCACTCAGCATGCTGATAATACTGTACTTCTGATGCTATAAGCAACATAAGGCCCATTCAAATCACAGTACAAAAGGATAGAAATAATTACAAGTATAGCTACATTAGCAACACCTAACTACCATATAATAAAAATAAATGTAGTTCTACTTAGAGGCCAGAAGTAAGGCAATGATACAACAATGGAATTAAGAACTCTGGCTAGAGAATCAGATCAAGTAATACCCGCTAATAAATACTCAAATATTTCTTTTAATAACAGTTGATAATCAGAGGATAAAGCTGGTGCACTATGACAAGTGAAGTAAGACACCTGGCCTTTTCTACTGTGACAAAAAGGCTTCCTAATGCCTTACATTGCAAAATAGTTGTCACAACATTGCTCTAGCCTACAGTAACAGTATTATGGTACTCAGCTCCCTTTTGTAGAATATAAAAAAAATTACCAAACTTAGCAACTTATCTGACTACATAGTAGATCCAACAAACTATCCCATACCTTTAATCTTCTATCTCACATTACACTGTCTATCCTACAGTTCAGTCGAGGATATCCGAGATGTAGCTCCGAACTGTTAGTGAGCATCTCAGGAACCCATATTGTTACTTTTCTACTTGTTAACAGAAAAAAATGCTCTTAGCGAGCCTAGAACCACAAAACTACACCTGCCAGTGGTTATGAGAGCTAAAAAAATAAATGCTGATAGAACTAAAATGTCTTTGCCCCTACACACAAGAATGCATTATTCATTGAATATGTGTTGCACGCAGTTATCCATTACTCCTTGAAAAATCTAAGTGCAGCAATATACCACATTTTCAAAAATGAATCAACATCTACTGCAATTTTACTACTAAATTTTCTCTTTTCTGATAATGATTAACATGTCAGTTTTTTTTTTGTTTGGAAAACTCTGACCTTGTTCATTTTGTGAGGGAAGGTGAATTGCTGATGTTCTTAGTGTCCAGACATAGTGGGCATTGTAACAAATGATTTTCTGATTGGCTGTTAGCTTTTCTTTTCCTACAGCTTACTTTTGCTACAGCTACTCTCCTTTTGGCTATGAGATGCACAGTATGCTGAATCAGGACACATTGTTCAAAGTAGCTGTTTTTAAAATTTGATTATGGGCTCTCTAGTCACTAAATAATCCCCTGTCATACATTCAGTTGTGGTTCCCACTTAGAGTTTCATGGTCGCTCAATCCCTATCACAGCTTAAAAGCTTAACCTCTGGGCATTTTGATGTAACAAGCTGCAACCTCCACCTCCATGCTATGTTGAGAAATCCTTTACTGCACCAAGCTATAGCATACCTCTCTTCTCACAGTATAGAAATACCCTTCACCATAGCAAAACAGGGGAGAGCTTATGGTGTTATGTTGGGCAAACAGAAGAACAGGTAAAGTTTTGTAAATTTCAAATTATTAGTAATACCTCTATTAGGTACTTAGTTAAACTAAAAAATACATTATCAATATCCCTGTATTTTAGAATGTTATTAAAGCCTCTCTTGTCTGCTTACTATACATCAGTTTACCTGCAGTACATCACCTTCTGGATACTATGGGACCTCACTATATCCTTAAGCCATACATAGCCAGCTTGATATTACTAGCTACCCTGAAGTTCTGCACAAACTGCCTCATGCTGACAACCACATATTTTGCAAACACTGTACCTGTACGTGAGAGGTGTAAATAATTACTATCATCATATCAAACATAGTATTAGGACTTACAAGGTTATCAGTACCCACATCCACCTCTCACCAGCAAATCACTTGTGAACAATAAGTCTTCTTATGCTGCGGTGCTTACATTTCTCACTCATCCTCAGAGGTCTGTGAAAAATAGGTCTGGCACAAATTTCTCAGTTCAGGACACCATCAATGACACCTACAGTACAACCTAACACAGCCATACCAAATAACGGTCACCTAGGTGGCATACTTAAGACATTAAGGCTACCTGGGTGAAATTACACATGGAAATGTCCTAAGAATAGGTAACTTCATAGTAAGACAATAAATACACATCTCAGCAGGGCTTTTCAAAGTAAGCATGATGTAGATCTGCCTCGTAGGTGCAGGATATAACAAGTTACTGGGGCACACAAGTCCCTTCACCCCAGGTACACATATGATGTTGTTGTTGTTGACTTAGTTGTGAATGACGTGAGACACACATTCTTGGATTATATTAAGTCAGACATGGCTAGGCTGTCGGCATGCGTATCCAAGGCTGCAATGCAACTAATCTTGAACAGCATCTTATCTTGACTTGGAATGATGACAGAACAAACAAAACATAACTGACTTCAAAAACTGGATTACTTACTGGTGTCATGAGTCCTATGTCTGGCAACCTGGAAGAAGATGGTTGATAGTCCTCCCTTTTCTCATGAGGGTGGCCTACACCTACCCCCCCCCCAGACTTTTGTTTATTAGCCTTTTAGCAATGCCAGTCTCTTCCGTCGGCTAACATTGCTAAATTGCCTTCCTAAGTAGCCCCTTTGAACTTAGAATAGCCATCTGCATCTGACTGAAACATGGTTTCAGTGCAGTGGTAACACACATAGGGAGGGTGGCCTAATGGTTAAGGTGTTTGCCTTACAAACACAAGGTGCAGGGTTTGAGTCTCACAAGGGATAATTGGCTAGGTTTAAAATGGCTCACAAGGGCAGTTAGCCTAGTACTAATCTATGAGCATTTGTTACTAAGATTCAATGCATGGTACTCATTTAGACCCTACACTAGTGGTAATGGCGGTGGCAGTCTATATATTCCTTGGTAGTTCCATCACATCTGGACTTGTAAGATAATGGCATTGAGCACCTTAACATCATAGTACACATCAATAAAATCTCTTAGCCAGCTACAGACCTCCCCCATGGCTCCAACAACCAATGATACATACTTGAATCCCTCACCAATGAACCAAGCACCATTATTCCTGGAGATTTCAACTACTCACTACTGTCTAATTTTACTGGTTAGATTTCTGAACAACCGTGTCTTGTTAAAACCATATTTAAATGCTGATCATTAAAAATCACGGCCATTGAATATTCAGTCAAGTACTCCTCTAATAATGAATTTTTCATCAATTTAAGTAAAAAGAAAATCGGATATGCATAAGCTAATGAATCACTCACTAGTAACCTAATTGTACACATAGATTAAGTATATAACTGAAGAAATCTGCAAGTTAATATTCACGTTTTATAAGACAGAATACTAGTGTGATAATGTTCTGCCTTGCTACAAAGTTTAGATAACTAGTAGTCTGGTTACACTCAACACTGTCAGTATGTGTTCAGGCATACTTGTTCACCAACAGTATGTATGCAAATGAAATGGTTTAGCTGCAAAAGCTATTAACACTGGAAGCCAGAAGTGACCTAGAAAGAATATGCTTGTACTTAAACAGTTTTCAGACTTGATTTCAACATTAAGACCTAGAATAAAAATGATATTAACAAAATTGTAGCTTCATCTATCATTTCCTGGACTGACAGAGTTTCACTGTAAATCTCTGAAAAAAGTTTGCACATTGCTACATGTACTTTTGTCTTGATTAAATACTTTTTTTAACTCATACTTTCTGATGAATTCCCTGTATCTCCACAAAAAAGCTTTCTGTCCCTACCACAATCTAACTATCCTCTCTGATTGCAAGAAGATGGTACCTTTATTCCTCATTGACCAAGCTATAACTATCTTCTTGATGAAATACCCTTTCCCAGCTGGCCTCAGTTTTAAAGGATCCCCTACCATCTTCCATTACAAAATTCAAACCTCTATTCAGTTTAAGTGCCGTGCACTAATCCCAAAGAAGTTAAGTATGTTTGCTATTATTTACTGTAATGCCAATCTACACCTGTCATTCTGTTTTCCTAGCTTCGGCTTCTGTAGTTAAGGTTACTTTTTATGACTGCGGCTGTTGAGAGTGGTTACTAAAGCTATTTTCCTTAACTGTTTTAAATAATTTAAATGAGGATGCATATCACACTACTATAATATGGAATTAATTTTGTCTTGTGAACTATTTTTGTCTCTGGCTTGGGTTGTGACTGAAAATAGTCCGTGGACCAGTCCATTCATCTGGTTAAGGAGCAAATAAAGTGCAAATTATTATACACAGATGTACTGTACTACTAAGAGGAAAGAAAAGAGAAGCAAATGGATATTATGGTCTTGTACTCTTGTATGGGTCTTTAGGAACTCCAGCAAAGCAGTGCAATTAATCCTGAGCAAAATCATAGGCCTAACTGCAGGCCAAGAAGCACTCATGTTTGGGAATTTGAGTCTTCACTATGTAAACTGGCCGGAGAGAGAATAAAATGTCCTCCTGCTCAGGATCATTACTAGAAGAAATCACTAAAATGGTTGCTGATAAGCTAAACAAATTAAAGAACACATCCAACACTATATAAACAGTAAGGTTTGTGTCAAGACAGTTGACATAACCTTCCCCTTGAAAACTGTTTTTAATTTGAATATTTGGACTAACAAGACTGAAAGTATGAACTGTTGGGAATATATACATTTGAACTGCAGAGAATATATACCAAGTCCAAAGTTCTGATACCATGGATTATTCTGTTTACTCAGAGCTAGTCCTATCTCAGGGATTACTGGGGAACTTCATTCATGCGTTTAACATTAAAAGAGTTAAGTTTTGAAATTCACTGTATTCCCATCACTGTCTCACATTACTTGCCATACTTGTAAGACTCACAATTACAGATCTTGCACTTTTGAACCTCAGTCTTGGGAATGAGTGCCATTTCTCATGTCCTGAGATCAGAACCTAAAAATGGTTGTGTGTGACTTCCTATGCTTTGATCATCATGTCGCCACTGCAGTTAGAAAACTCTTCTATTTGACCCAACTAATAACCAAGAGTATCTCAACTAGTGACAGAGTCATCTTACTGTCACTGTACTTATCTCTTATATGTCCCATTTTTTAATAGAATGTTCCCTTTAGTATGTATTTACTAAAGCATATCACTCACCTGGAGAGACATCAGAGGTTTCTAACCCCAAAAAGTCACAGGTCTCAAGTTCCTTGGTTATCCAGATGGATTATCCAGATGGATTATCCACAGTCTCCTTGTATTCTGTTTTCTTCAGACTCTTTCACTGCGATTTATATTTTGTCTTTTGGGCCACAAGAGACTCCACCCTCCTAGGTCTACTATACCTTAATAGAAGTAATACTTCACCTACAGACAAATACAAAGGACCACCACCTATATCATCAAATTAATAGGATATGTTGTTGTGATATTTGTTTACAAAGTTAAAGCAACACCAAACCACAAAGTCCAAAAGCAGGAAGCGGCACACTCTCCGTAGACTGCCTAGAGTAGTTCTGTAATTCAACCAAAACTTTCGTACTTAGATAAACTCTTCAAAGGTTAGCAATAAATCTTGCAAACGGATGGGTAGATATAACAAATCTTTAATTCCACAGCACAACACCAAAAAGGACACAGCTATAACCACAAGCGCTTTCGCCCGTTCGTAACGGGCTTTTTCAAGTGTACTGGGTTGTTGCCTAGCTCAATATTTATGTTAAAACAACCCTGTCATGTGATTAATTAAGTTAATAACATCAATTGAGTACATTTAATTCATTTAAAATGTATATGTTAAATAGATGTGTTTGCATTTCTCTAAAATACATTGAATGCTATCACCTTACTTATAACTACTTACTGTATCTTAAAAACCATTTTTAAAAAAACGTTTTTAACAAATATCACTTAGAATAATTATTTAAAAATATACATTTGTTAAATGCATTCAAAGCTCATATTAAAATGCAGAACATTGCTTAAATAAATTGCACAAACTGACCACTAACCACTAAGACATTACAAAAAACACATTCTGATTTCATATGCAAGAACTGTTAGCAGTTTTATTCTATAAAACCCGCTGTTATAATGTAACTGTTTGTTATTCCCTCACTTCCTTTCGCAATTTATTGCCTCAAATATGTGTACTAATTTTAAGTATATCAAAAAAATGTCCATATCTGTGTTTATACATTTTATTACAATCTATTTCTCTTTGCTCTGAGGATGTCGCCAATGCTGATTGCTTCGTTTAAGCCTGGGTACTTTGTTGCATTAAGCTTTAACTGCCAAACTAGTTCCTTGATACCAAGGGCCGTCTCCCAGTCTCCACCTCTTAAATCCTGCCTGACCTTATCAACAACAAAGAATTTTAATGACATATTATTACAATTAAGAGAGTGCCTATAAAAGGCATTTGTTTCTTTTTTGGTTTTAATGTCATTTATATGTTCATATATTCTACGCTTTAGTTGTCTTTCGGTTTTGCCCACATAAAATGATGGGCAATTCTGGCACAGCCCTATGTATATCACCCCTGATGAATTGCAGTTATAATTACCCTTAGCATGCAACATAGTTTTACAAGAAGGGATACAAACTTGTTCTTTATTAATAATGTATGTGCACTGATTGCATCGGCCACATGAAAATGTGCCTTTTCGTTTTATTACCAAGCTTTGTTGTTTTTCCATAGCATTCATGTTTTGTTCAAACATTCCTTTCAAATTTATATTTCTTTTTCTGATGAAAGAAATGTGTTCTGGAAAAATTTTGTTAAATTCATCTTGCAAGGAAATCATAGGCCAAACATTCCTGAACGTATTTTCAATGAATGTAGCATCTTGAGAATATGTATATACAAAATTGCCCTGCCTGCCATAATTATCAATTTTTGGTTTCTTGTATGTTACTGGACCTGTTCCCAATATTGGTTTGAAATCATGGTCTCTTTTATATGAAATTTCATTCACTATTGTTTGGAACAATGTGGGTGGGTAACCCCTACTTGAAAATGCTTTTCTTAAAAATTCGACTTCTTCCTGAAATAAATTATTCATACTGCACATTCTGGATGCTCTCACAAGCTGTCCATTGATGATACCCTTTTTAATGTGCCAGGGATGACCACTATCAAAATGTAGTTATGAGTTGCAGTACGTCTCTTTTCTAAATATTTGTGAGGTGAAGCCCTTATGGTCTAGTTTTTTGACTAGTTTAATGTCCAGGTAGTTTAAACTCACCTTACTCAGATTATATGTAAACTTCAGAAAACTAGTAGTGTTTTCCAAGTAACCCATAAAGTTCAAGAATTGTTGTTCTGTGCCTGACCATAAAATACAGATATCGTCCAAAAACCTCCTATAAAATTTAATATGTTCTTTCCAGGTCCCAGAGTGAATAAATTCCTTCTCCCACTTGTGTAAAACTATGTTTGCATAAGCAGTAGAGCAGGGGGCTCCCATGGCCACCCCACTTTTCTGTTTGTAAAATTCTTCATTAAAGTATATGAAGTTGTTATAAAGCACAATTCTCATAAACTCCAAAATTGTGTTGATTAAATCATAATTTAAGCCAGATTCCTTAACAATAGTTTGTCCAAACCAATCTAACCCTTGCTCATGCGGTATACTAGGAAATAATTCCGCAATATCAATTGTTACCATTAATAAGTTTGAATTGTCAATTTCTTGGTCAATATTGGCTAGAAATTCCCAGGAATCTTTGCAAACAAAATCAAGCTGTGCTACATATTTTTTCAAGTGGAAATCTATAAATTTACTAAGAGGTTCAGTCACGCTACCTGCTCCTGCTACAATAGGTCGAAATTTTAAAGGAGAAAGTCCTTTATGTACTTTGGGAATACCAAATAGTACGGCTGTTTTAGGTTTAGGTACAAGCAAATAATTATGTGTTTTCTCATCCAAAAATCCTTGTAGAAGCAAATCATGTATATAATATTTAACTTTGCTCACTGCTATATTAAGTTCATTCAGTGAGCTGGGCTCATAAATGCTGGTATTTTGTAGTAAGCCATATATATAATTCTCATATTCCAACTGTCCCATTAGGACTATTCCCCCTCCTTTATCTGGTTTCATTACCCTAGTTTTATTTTTCTTTAACATGTCCACTACATTTTGTAGCTGTTTACGAAAATTAGTGGAACATGTACTTTCATTTTTAGTTAAATTGTCCCTTAGAGTTTTCTCTATTACTTCCTCGAACATTTTTAATTTAGGGTGAACCGGGGGATTAAAGGTGCTACTTCTAGAAAGAGAAACATCTTGACACCCTTGATCTTTGAAAATTGTAGCTAAATTTAAATTCCTTACAAACATCTTTAGTTCAATTAAAAGTTTGGGAAGAAAAGTTGGCCTGTTTGGTACAAATTGCAACCCTTTTGTAAATAATTCAAAAAAGTCTTCAGTGATATTCATGTCTGTAAAATTATAAATACTAAAATTGTCAAAGGTGTGAATACTACATATACCTTGTTCACTTGTAACTGAGGAAACTAGAATATTATTCTTACTAGGGGGTTTTTTAGGGCTCAACGTCTCTTTCCCCATGCATTCTGCTGGTATTGATTCGATTTCACCCGTGGTCTGCCCTGGGGGAGTTGAAAACCCTGATGCATACTGTTAGCACTTTTTTGTGCTAACCTTTCACTTCTCCTGGGCAACTCATCATGATTATAACTATTATTTCTGTTATGTGCAGTTGTAATGTCAGTATTCTCAAAATTGTTTTGAAAATTATTTTGCTTACGTGTTCCCCCAGGTGGGTAAGCCCTCCCCTCCCTGTATTCCATCAGATCCCTTTCCAGTTTTTTTGCCTTTCTATCTAAAACTTTAAAACAATGTTCATCAACCTCTCTAAAAGTGTCATTATACTTCCTTTTATAACTTAAAAATCTTTCATCCTTGGTGATATTATCATTCAATGCATTTAGCTCGTTTAAAAGAACATCTTCTTTTTTTACATAATCTTCAACCATAAGTTTTAGTACTTCAATACCTGTTTTGTTAAATAAATCAGTAAGTTTAGAATGCAAAGTTGAGCCAGCAAAAGCGCTGTTAGGGTATCTAAAACATCGCAAACCCTTTGGAACACGCTCAACTTTAATGCATTCTTTTAAATAATTGATTTCTAACTGTGAATTTTTAAATGCATATAATTTATCTTTAAATTTCTCAAATTCAGTGTCCAACTGTTCCAGTTGTACATTAAAAGTACCTGTTCTAAAACATGGAAGTTGTTTTGTCCAGTCTTTGAAATTAAAGCTGTTTTCAATGTTTACAGCTCCATTTCTGTCAGTCCGTTTATTAACCCGTTCATTGGTATTAGGGGAACCCAAAGGATGATCCACGATAACCGGCTCTCTGGATGTAGTTCCTGCTCTGAGGCCTCTTCTGTTGTCTTCGTTCCGTTCCTTTTCCTTTCCCTGCTGTTGGTTGCAGGGTATTCCTGAACTATTGGAACGCTCAGAGTTTTTCGAACTCAGTAAAGTGTTGTTAAGTTGAGTTAAAAGAGCTAAAACCTGATTTAGCTCTCTTCTAGTGACCGGCGTGTCATCCGGTTCTTCCCCTAATAAAAAAGGCGTGTCGGCAAATACCGTCTTCCGCCATAGCACCAAAACCAGGAAACAAAGTTAAAGCAACACCAACCCACAAAGTCCAAAAGCAGGAAGCAGCACACTCTCCGTAGACTGCCTAGAGTAGTTCTGTAATTCAACCAAAGTGATATTTGTTTAGTTTATTTCCCACTTACAGGATAAAGTACTCCTGCATATTATGCAAAGTGATATCGTAGTTACATTCAAGACTAACCTATGGAGCTGCATGGGCTAATTTTTTCAACATAGTCTCACTCACAAAATTCCCCCTGGGCCTAACTTGTGTGATACTCCCTGAGGCAGGAGACAACTCTTAATGTTCAGTGCTCTAGGATAGCCTGTTAATGGTCTGAGGACTAATTGCCTAGCTTCTACTGATGAATCTATAAGCCTCTGCAATTATAGTAGCACTGAATACAAAAGCCTATAGCATATGGCATCTTCAACAGGTTAAGGCAGAAAGTGTGGCATAAACACTGAAAATGTGTCTGAAGGTTTAAATGCTGACAATATACAAGCTGAGTTTGTTAAACTACTGTATAATTTAGGAGGTCATATAATAAGGAAAGAAACTCTATCAAAGAGTTATTATCATACACATAATGTTGAAGACTAAGAAAAAAAAACTAGACAAAGAAGATGAGACGAGGGAAATACATCTAAACCATCTGTATTGTCAAGAACACACCAAAAACTTGTACTGTAGGAAAATTTGATTGTAAAAAGGGAATAGGCAAAGTTTGAGCTATTGGTGCTAAAAAGCAGTTTGATCTGACAATCTAAACTACAAGCTACATGCAAGTTTATTAGTGTTATAAGCTATCCTCTTACTCTTATGCAAGCAGAAGTGCACCATTAGGAAGGGTCACCTCTCATTAGGAAAGAGCAAAGCATTCATCTAAAAGGCTGAAAGAAAGCCAAGGCAGTTACCAGCTATAGCCGGTAAGGGTCCTAACATAAGATATTGTTAATGGAAGAAGACTTGTAGATGGAGAAAGCCTTGAATGTAACAGAGATGACCTACATTAAGCTACTTAGGAAGCTGGAAAAGCCAACAGGGGAGAGTGGCTAAGTATCTTCGGGGGGGGGTAGAAGAGGTAGATCAGCTATATTTGTAAAGCTGGGGCATGTGCATGGCTCATCAAGCCATATGTTAGCATATTTAGCATGCACTCAGGAGAGGTACAGTAAGCACCAGAAGTTCTGTGTGGCATACTGTTAGAAAAATATGTATTTGAGCATATATAAAGTGCTAGTTAAAAAGCAAATAGTGTATAATGCATTTTATTCTATTATTAATATGGCAATAAGAATGATTTTACATGTAATTGCTTGAAGCTTTGGAACTGCAGTGTATTTGAACTCTGACCCTGGCAGTAGCCAGCTCAGCAAGCTTATGTTTTTCACTAATGATTATCTGCTGGGTCAGGAAATTAAATGTATAAAGCATTGAAAATTTTCTTCGCCTTCCTCTGGGACAATTGGCCTTGTAAATGTTATCGAGATAAGACACAGCTGCTGGGAGAATGTTGCAAGAAGAACAAAGAAGTGTATTACAAGACTGAACCAACTATTGTATTCGAGCAGGCCTGAAACCTTGAAGGAGTAACATTTACAGAAAGACATTATAACTGACCAGGTGCTTTGCAAGGCTATATTATTCCCAAGGGAAAGCTTTTTTAAAAATATAACATCAGCAATCTTTATGAATAGAATACTGTTAGTAAAAGTGATGTAGATGCCCTATGACTAACCATGTCAGTAAAGTGAGCATAACCTGAATGTAAACACTATAAAATAGTCTGTACTTCCTGCATCATGTCAGACAAAATTCTGTACTTGTATGTTTTTTTGCCTCCTGGTGTACACTAGCAAACTTTTGCATCTGAGCCTCCTGTGTTGTTATCTTTGTTTTTATTTAACAGTTTGGTCCTTCGGACCAGAAACCCTCAGACAGCTACAGATCAGAGTGTACCGGTGGTCGAACACTGTGCAGGAGAAGCTACCGAAATGGTTCTTCTTGAAATACAAAAGACCTCTGACTGAATTGTCATTTTGAGAGGCTGGCCACTTTCTGATCTGCGGCCGAAGAGCGGTCTCGAACTGGTCGACTCAGGAGGCTCAGGTAGGAAGATATTTGCCTTTTTTCTGTTTTAGATCAGGGACTAGGTTGCAGTAAATACTATTGTCAGGAGATTTGTTATACAGATCAGGGACAAAAGGAAATTACTGTATATTTTGTCAGAGATCAGGGAAACAGAATAAGGTAGGCAGTCATTCTAGATAAACTGTATAAGGAACTGAAATACCACATGGTGAAAAGGGTTACGTAACATTTTCTTTTAATATGGGAAATCAGTGCACTAAAACATCGCGAGATCCGGCCCTAACTGAAGACGCAAAATATATGCAATTACAACAGGCTGATAATGTTAGGTATTATACAAAATGGGTTAATAAATACGGATTCGATGGTAAATTGGATACAATTTCATTAGTTAAACTCTTAAAACAACTTAAATCTGATGCAGAAGGTCAGGCAAAAAAACAACAACGATTAGGCATTCCTCAGGCACACAGGTGGATTGAGGAAGTAAACCGAAGGGAACAAAAAACTAAAAATGCTAAGATGTTACTTTTAGATAAAGAGGATAATAATATAGTAATAGCGACGGCTCCTCCTCCCCCGCCCCCTCCGATGCCTTTTTCAGGATATGAAGCAGGAGGACAAGCTGGTCCACCTCCACGTTATTCTGATGTCACAAGAACACTAAAACCATTTGTTAGAGATCCTATTGAAACTAGGTCCCAAACACGTAAAACACTTGGGGACAGAGACTTGTATCAAATAGGGAAAAACACACTAGAGGAAAATGAGGAAGAAATCTGTCCACTAATCGAGGTACCAAATCCTCAGGCAGGACAGGAAGGGCAGGACCCAACTCTTCTAGTGTACAGACCATGGACACCGGAAGATATTTGGAAAGCTACAGAGGGAATCCCCCATCCAAAAGTCAATTACACAAAGTTTTTACAAGATTTACAAGGAATGAGACTAAGTTACCACTTGAATGGGGAAGAAGTGGAAAAGGTAGTTAGACAAATTGTGGGTCCAGACTGGCACATGATTTGTGGCACCTGGAATCCTCGTAATGCAGAGCTTAAACCACTCCCACATAGTGACGCAGAACTAGACAACAGAGTAAAAGGTCTTACAGACCGAATTTCCGAAAAATGGAAGCCTAGAGCAGATTGGACTTGCATTAACCAATGCATACTACAAGAGAATGAAACTGTAGATGGGTATTATGGTAGATTATTGGAATGTTTCAATAACCATAGTGGTATGGCTATTCCTGAAAATCAGACACATGATACCTCGTATGAACAGCAACTGAAAAATGCGTTTTTGAAAGGTTGCATTGCACCTATCAGTAGCTTCATTACGAAGCATATGATAGATCATCGAACAAGTAGGCTACAAGCCTTACTTGAATATGCTAGACATGCTGAAAGACACTTTAATAGTAAAAAGAAAAAGAAGACACAAGTCTTCACTGCTGAAGATGGAGCTGAGGTCTTTGTAGTACAGTCAGGTAAAAAGGGTAAGAAAAATGCCCAGGGAAACAGACAATCTGACAAATGGTCAGAAGATTTTGGAGAGAAAAAAGAAAGGTGAGTGCTTTAAGTGCGGAAAGAAAGGACATTTAGCGAGGGATTGCAGGCTAAATAAAAAGGTGACTACAGAAAGTAAGGGTGATGAGGACTGACTATATGATAGTGATGAAAGTCAGAAATCATCAGGAAAGGCTAACAAACAAAGGACAAATGTAAATGTAGTGGAGGGAATAGAGGAAGTGCAAGCAGATGTAGAGGATGAAGAAAGTGAAATTTTAGATTTGGCATTACTGAGCTTGGAGCTCTATCTGGCAGACACAAAACCAGACGTCACACTTCTGGTGGAGGGGAGGGAAGTAAAATTCCTGTGTGACTCAGGAGCATCACGGACGTTGATACACCCCTCCAAGTTACCAGAAGACTCCGAATCACCTGATTATATATTAGTAAAGGCGGCAAATGGACAGCTATACAGGGAGCCACTCTCCCATGATATAGCAATAACTGATCCTGTTTCAGGTATGACTCAGAAAAGTAAAATCGTAGTTTCTGCAAAATTTCCAGTAAATCTACTGGGAAGAGATCTTATGCAGATATTTGGCATAGCGGTAGTTCCCACCATGCAGGGTATGGAGGCACAAAGGCAAATAGATACTTTTGTGGTGCGACCGGAGGGTGAGACTTTTTACTGGTACAGCCAGGACTTAGTTACGACTGGTCCAGGGGTAGTAACTGAGGAACTGATGAACGTAGCCATCAGTAAGGCCCCCTCCCTTGACACTGACCGACAGCATTTGTTGCACTGTACTCTATACTACTGTAGCATACCAGGACCTGATAAAGAATAACCTGATAAAGAATATGAGCAAGAGTTATTTAAAAATCCTGCTAACAGATTAGTATTACAAACCTTGTATTGGGATACTGAGGGAAACAGTGTGGTAAGCTGTTCATTACCTCAGGAATTCATAGCACTGTACAAATCTAATCGACTGCCGCATGTCAGCTTAACGAAAAATAAGAATATGAAATGGGCAGATTTAGGAGAAAAAGTAACAAGGTGGGAAAAACAAACTGATTCAGAATTATCAGAGCAGGGAATACAAAAACAGAAATTGAATTGGCTAACACAGACACATCCAGCTGTACACTTACAAACCAGTGAGGACAGCTGATTAGCATTCTTATTAGAAGAAGAAGAAAATGCCTTGTGTGATATACCAAAGACTCTTTGGTCAGCAGGCAAGTCAGATGTAGGACTTATTCGAACAGCAGGACCAGTCACTATTATGCCAAAATCAGCATTTAGACCACAAAAAAGACAATACCCCTTGAGGAAAGATGCAGAACAAGGAATCAAGCCTATAATAGCAGCATTACGCAAGGAAGGAGTACTGGTAGAATCTCTTGATTCACCATGTAATACCCCTCTGTTTCCTGTTAAAAAAGCAAATGGGGAATGGCGGATGGTACAGGATTTACAAGCTGTAAACAATGCAATAATACCTAGAGCACCTACGGTGCCAGACCCACACACATTGTTGAATGATTTGAAGCCGCAACAAAAATATTTCACTGTAGTAGATATAAGCAATGCTTTCTTTTTAATACCTATACATCCTGATAGCCAGTATTGGTTTGCATTTACATTTCAGGGTAAAAGGTATACCTATACTCGGCTACCACAGGGATATTGTGAGAGTCCAACAATATTTGCACAAGAAATGGCTAGCAACATGGCAGGGTTTACCCCACCAGGAGGTAGTCAGATTCTACTTTATGTAGATGACATTTTGCTAGCAGCCCTCACCCAGCATCAATGCAGGGAGGATACTATAGCATTATTGAAATTTTTAGCCGCACAAGCACATAAAGTAAACAAAAGTAAGTTACAACTTTGGAAAAAACAAGTTAGATACCTAGGGTATGTAATATCCAATGAAGGTAGAATATTAGACAAAGACAGAAAAACAGCAATTTTACAAGCACCCAAACCAGCAACCAAGAAGGAAATGATGTCCTTCTTGGGAACGACTAACTTTTGTTGAAGCTGGATACCAAACTATGCTTTAGAGTCTGCTCCACTGGCTGATTTAATATATAAGACACCAATGGCAGCACAAGATTTGTTACAATGGACACCTGAAGCAGAAACAGCTTTCTGCAGACTAAAACAATTGATAGCTTCTTCATTAGTTTTAGGACTTCCGAATTACCACAAACGATTCTTTCAGACCGTAGATTGTAAACAGGGATATATGACGTCAGTTCTGATGCAACAGCATGGGGATAAGCAACGCCCCATAGCTTACTATTCATCACAGTTAGACCCAGTGGCACGGTCATTGCCTCACTGTGTACAAGCAGTGGTCGCAGCTGCAATGGCAGTACAGGCTTCGGCCTCAGTGGTGTTATTCCACCCTCTCACATTGAGAGTGCCTCATGCAGTCGCAATAATTTTACTGCAAGAAAAAATAGCATATCTTTCTCCTGCTAGACATCTTTCATGCATGACCATACTGCTGAGCCAACCTCATATGGTAATTGAACGTTGTACAACATTGAACCCGTCAATGTTACTTCCAACCCCTGTGGATGGCACACCGCACAGTTGCCTGCAGGAAATCGAGCAAATAACCTTGCCCAGACAAGATCTCACTGATATGCCCTTGGATGATGCCGAGGTGACATTTTACGTGGATGGCTCGTGCAGAAGGGGTCCTACAAGAAAAAATCTAGTGGGGTATGCAGTGGTTACAGATGCAGAGATCTTAGAAGCCCAACCTTTACAGCATAACCTATCTGCTCAAGCAGCAGAATTGATAGCCTTAACACGGGCTTGCACTCTAGCGAAAGATAAATGTGTGAACATATATACTGACAGTCAGTATGCTTTCTCTACAGTGCATGTTTTTGCGCAACAATGGAAAAACAGGGGAATGATAACATCTAATGGTAAACCGATTAATCATGCGCAACTTATTTTGAACCTATTAGATTCTATTCAGTTACCTACTAAAGTAGCTATTTGTAAATGTTTAGCTCATACAAAACAACAGGACAGAATTTCAAAAGGAAATGCAAAAGCTGATGCAGCTGCAAAGCAAGCAGCCTCAGACTCAGAAACTTTACTTTTAACTGAGGAATTACAACCCTCTGAGATTTTAGATCTAGAAATGTTAAAAACAATGCAGACACTAACTACAAAAGCAGAGAAACAAAAATGGGAGAAGCGAGGTGCAATCCTCGAAAATGGACTGTATGTCTCCAAAGAGAAAAAAACAATATTGCCGTCTAATTTATTTAGATATGCAGCTTTGTTGAGCCATGGGCAGTGCCATGTCTCAACAGGGGGGGATGGTACAGTTAGTAAATCAAATATTCCAAACATACGGATTCATAAATTATACAAAATAATTTTGTGCAGCATGCCATATTTGTAACAAACATCATGCACAAGTGGCATTCAAACCCAAGCAAGGAAGTTTTCCTACACCACCATATCCGTTCCACACTATTTGTATGGATTTCATAGAGTTGAATAAATGTGAAGGGAAAAAATACTGTTTAGTAATTATAGATATGTTTTCCAAATGGGTAGAAGCTTTTCCAACTAAAAATCCGGATGCAGCAACCGTGGCAAAAGCCCTAGTAAAAGAAATAATTCCTAGATTTGGCATAGTGGAAAGGATTTATAGTGACAATGGGACACATTTTGTTAATCAGACAATTCACCAGCTTGGGAGATTCTTTGGAATCTCCTTAAAGAATCATTGTGCTTACCACCCACAGTCTGCAGGACTGGTGGAAAGGTACAATGGAATTCTAAAAAACAAATTGAGGAAGCTAGTGAGTGAGACACAGAAAAACTGGATTTGCTGTCTGCCCTTGGCACTGCTGAACATGAGAACAGTTCCAAATGTAAAGGGTTTGACTCCCTTTGAAATGATATTTGGAAGGGCATACTACGTGCCGCAGTGGAAAGCTCTCATGCCTGCAGAACTAGAGGCTGACAGCTCATTAGCTAACTACATGAGAAAACTGTTAACAAATAAGACTGTTTTGCAGTTGAACTCTTTTTCAGATAAAAAACAGACCAGACCGTTGGAAGCAGTGCTGACTCTGGGGTCCTGGGTGTGGTTGAAGGTTACGAAGAGGAAGAATTGGGCGAGTCCAAAGTGGGAAGGACCATACCAGTTACAGTTGGCGATGCCTACTGCAGTCAAAGTTGCTGAGAGGACGTCCTGGGTCCATCTGACGCACTGTAAACCGGTAAAGAATTTTCAACTTGATAAACATTTTGTGACTGATACACAGCAAAGGCAGGATGGCCAAGAGCAAAATGAGTAAAAATACAGATCAACCCCAAAGATGTTGTTTAATCATCTTGTTGACTATGCATTTATTGACTATGATTGTGATGACCTTCCTTTTGTTGTGGTTTTTCCTACATGTAACCACACAAGTGAAAGTGGAGAGACGTGATGAACTGTCTATAGATTGGCATCCGAACTTTAACACATACCTAGCTATGAAGCGTGTATATGTAGACACTATGAACATTTCAAATTGCTGGGTTTGTACTGCTATACCAACAGCATATGGAGGACTGTTAATGTCTGCTGTCCCCTTGGAGATAAATGAGACTTGGGAGAATGTACTTTTTGATACAGGATCTGTAAGATCACAGGACAAAATTGCATTGTATTTGCCTATTACACAGAGGGGAATTGTATGTTTTTATAAGAATGATACACTTCAAGTGGGTTGGAGTAACTGTAATATAACCATATCTTATAAATGCTACATTAAAGTTAAAGATAGAGGCACTGGTTGTAATACGAATTATGATTCATATTTGAGTTTAATGAAAACAACATTAAGTGATGTGCAGAGAAATCCTGTTTTACATAAACAACTGTCTATTATAGACAAGAAAATGCTTAATTCAGAATTAACCCGCATCAGTACTAAAGTAGAAAACTGTTATTTTGTTTGTGGGAAAAAGGCATACAAATGGCTACCTGAGAATTGGTCCAGCAGTTGTTTTTTGGGTTATCTGGTTCCGGCCATAAGACATACTGCAGAATTACCTCTGGGTAAGATATGAAATGTGAGAGATGTAGCCCGGAAACCTGAAGGTCCAATCGGAAAACCTGTAAATCCAGTGGGACAAATCGAAGCTGGTTGGAAAGACCATCATTCCGTAAAGAATAAAGAAAAATTGACTCATATGGACTTGAGTGACAGTGTAATATCCTGGGCTGGAATACTTCCAGCTTATGGAGCAGTCAAATCGATCTGGGAGTTGAGAAAGCTGTCGAAACTTCTCGAAGTAATGAGTAATGCAACTTTTTCTGCTCTTGAACTAGTGACTGATGAACTGAATGCAATGAGAACTGTTGTGCTACAAAATCGAATGGCTCTTGACTTCACCCTAGCGGCGAGAAGTGGTACGTGCGCGCTTATCAAAGAAGAATGCTGTGCGTTTATACCAGACAATCGACATGAAATTAATGATCACCTAGAGGTAATACAGCAAGTATCGGCCACGACTGAACCAGGCCCAAATCCACTGACGAACTTTTTCCTTAATCTGTTTGGTGGGTGGGGTTCTATCCTAATGAACATCTTGGTTGCTATTTGTGTGGGTCTGCTCCTATTAGGAACATGTGTCTGTTCTGGGATTCCCTGCATGAAAAGATTAATCAAAGATTTTATTGATATATCTGTAACTGAAACTTTGTACCAAGACATTGAGTTAGAAAAATTAATTTCAGATGAAATTCTTTCCGAAGTATAAAACTAAATGACTCACCTAGTTGAAAGTCCTTAAAGGAGAAGGCTAGGGGACGAAATAACATTGTTTATATTTCAGTATAGAATAAAAAGTATTAAAAGGGAGGAAAATGTTAGAAAAATATGTATTTGAGCATATATAAAGTGCTAGTTAAAAAGCAAATAGTGTATAATGCATTTTATTCTATTATTAATATGGCAATAAGAATGATTTTACATGTAATTGCTTGAAGCTTTGGAACTGCAGTGTATTTGAACTCTGACCCTGGCAGTAGCCAGCTCAACAAGCTAATGTTTTTCACTAATGATTATCTGCTGGGTCAGGAAATTAAATGTATAAAGCATTGAAAATCTTCTTCTCCTTCCTCTGGGACAATTGGCCTTGTAAATGTTATCGAGATAAGACGCAGCTGCTGGGAGAATGTTGCAAGAAGAACAAAGAAGTGTATTACAAGACTGAACCAACTATTGTATTCGAGCAGGCCTGAAACCTTGATGGAATAACATTTACAGAAAGACATTATAACTGACCAGGTGCTTTGCAAGGCTATATTATTCCCAAGGGAAAGCTTTTTTTAAAAATATAACATCAGCAATCTTTATGAATAGAATACTGTTAGTAAAAGTGATGTAGATGCCCTCTGACTAACCACGTCAGTAAGGTGGGCATAACCTGAATGTAAACACTATAAAATATTCTGTACTTCCTGCATCATGTCAGACAAAATTCTGTACTTGTATGGTTTTTTGCCTCCTGGTGTACACTAGTAAACTTTTGCATCTGAGCCTCCTGTGTTGTTATCTTTGTTTTTATTTAACACATACATCCTCTGTACAAGGGAGGGTTAGGTTAATAAGGAAAACACCTTACTATTGTAATATATTCTGGATGCCCTGTGGGCTCTCAGGTAAGTTACAGGTAGACTGGGAGTGACAAAGAACTGGTAAGCCACTAGGTAGGTATTTCAGCTATGGGAGGGGACTGATGGTGGTATCAGCCAACTTCCAGCCAGACAGGCAAAAATAGGCAAATTACTCGGCACACAGTTCAGATATAAAGAACACTGAAGGTCACAGATGGCAGAGGAAAACATATGTCATACCCAGTTGGATGACAGTTTCTTTCAGGTATTTCTCATCCAGAGAGTTAGATAAATGGTGATGAAAAGCAGTTAGGCAATAAGCACAGAAAAATGATATTGTTATCACACATCAGTGGAGACTATATGCTTTACAATACATCAGTAGCTGTTTACATTCAGGGACAACAATATACAGCTAAAAGAACTGGCATTTGAAATTCAGGATATGGATAGGGAGTATCTCATGGATCAATTCCGGAAAAAATTCTGCTCACGTTGTCTCTGATCTACTTCTTACAAAGTAATGGATTCTTTACAATCTCTGTCCATATATTTATTTATAGGTAAAATATATATACACAAAAATAAATACACATAATTACTGGAGTTGGTGAATTTCTTTTTTAATATACTTTCACCAAGGTTATGCAAACTCGAAGATAGACTGGTCATGTAGGTGCAGATTCATTACACTAAAGATTAATTGTTTGATGAGCACAAAAAGTTATAATCAGCTAAGGAAAATACAACTAATTTTTGAGAAGGCAAACAGTGAATAATGAATTGGTGATTAAAGTGGTGCTGACAATTAAAATTTAAATAGGCGTTACAAATTAAATGTAAAAGAAGCTATGTTGGTAAACTTGTAAAGAGTAAAAAAGAACATGGATCATGCAGATCAATTCAGTGAGGATGTGCACAACTTTGGAAGTGTACCAATTTTAGATTCACACTGCAACCCTGCATCTTCCTGTTCAGATGCAGAATCTTGAATCTATTCAGGAAAAGAGGAATCCCTCTTTCTTTTACCAGAAACTACTCTACAAGAAGGATCTATAGCCTGAATTAAAGAGTGAGCCAGATACGGGAAACTAATCTCGTCCAAAGAAAATTTAGGAATGGTTGATACATGCTTGGATTTCAGTTTCTTTTTAACAAGAAACACAGGGCCAGTTGTGTTACTAATGACAGCAGCAGCTTCCCCGGGGATGGGTACAGCATTCTGATACAACAGGGAAACCTTTCCTATTTCCTTTTCCATCTCACAGGAAAGATACGACTGGTTCTCTCTTGCCCATTGAGGTGAGACCAACAACTGCAAAGGATGTGACAAACCCCAGTCCATAGTGGTTTTAAGTGTTACACTAGAGGAATCTGGAACAAAAGATGAGTGGTGTGGGGTGCAATACAAGGCCACAGCAGTGTCAGCCACCTGTGGCATAGGCAAAATGCTAGCCTGCTGTGGTGGCAAAGGCTGTTTATTTTTTTTTCTCTTTCTTTTTTTTTTTTTTTTTTGTGGCTGAAAGAAGGACCAACCATTGGACTGATAGTCTTTTCCATGAGCAGGCAGAAAATGGTGCCTTTTTCCTGGGGAAGACAAGCAGCAACTGGTGGTAAACACTACCAGTCCACAAAAGTTACTTTGATAGAGAAACACAATAAAAAACTAAAACACTATACCAGCAACACAAAAGTAAAATAAACACAATTTCTCAACAGAAAAAATGTTTTCAGTTACTGTACACCACTTGTAAACTGAAAGAAAAAATGAACTCTCCATTTAAAAGTATGTTACAGTTTTGAGATAGTCCATTAAAATGCAATACTCCTAGCTTTAATAGAACATCAACAAAATTAAGAAACTGGAAGTGTCTTCTTTCCAATGGTAACTTATCTGCCCATCATAGGAAAGCACCAGCCATTCGTTGATCCTCAAAAGCCTCAGAACAGTGTACTCTTTGGCAGCGGTAAAGCTCTGAAGGGCTTCACACCCAAACTTGTCATTTAGTCACCTCAGCTTCAGCTGACTGACAGTTTGGGCATATGGAAGGTGCCTGTAGCTTTGGAAACTGGCTGGTTGTTATATCCTTGGCAGAATATAAAGTATATAGCTAAGGGTACTGCAGCAGTGATCAATTTGATGAACATCACTTATCCCCTCAGTATCCACTTAAATGTTGTATCCCCCCTTTATGCTCACAAATGGTGAAGCAGGTCTATCTTGGAGTAAATCTATAGATACCCAATCCAGTTAAGCAGGTTTAATTTGAAGGAGTGGTATTCTATTTAGTTTCCACAGACAGCTTATTTCAGAGATAGTATACGCAATGGGTAATAAATTTGTCTCATGTTTTATTTATGTGCTGGTGGATATTCAAGTCCCTGCTTCTGGTATTAATCGACTTATTTGACTTGCAAAGATATGGAACATCAAAGAAAGTGAGGCCCCTAATGGCATGGAATGCAGGTCAGATCACCCTGCAAGATCTTATATGAAACCCAGTAAATAGATAACACTGAAAAGCCTTTCTTGGTGGTGTGGAGACTTAATCCTGGTTAAGGAACTCTGGGGCCTTTCCAGTTGCTTAATATGTTTAGAAAGATACATCCCAAAGGAGGTGTGTTATATTCAATAATTGGTCAAATTAAGGCTGCACAAAGAAGGATAACTCCTTTTGATGTTGATGACATGTCTTTAGATATTAGGTGTACTAAATGATTTTCTAACTATAGCTGCTACATGGGAAAAATAAAGTTTTTCCACCCTTTTGGTTTTCAGACATTTCTATTGAAGTGTCAGTTTTTAGGAAGTCAGAGTTTCAAAGTGGAACCATTTCTCCAAATATAATGCGATTTTTTGTTACAAAATTCACCAAGTCCCTGACTCTTTAATAACTTTGACTTACACAACCATAATATAGAAAAAGGAGAGGGGAATTATTAACCCTGGTTTCACAATCTATGGCCAGAAGCATAGCTAGCATGCAAGGTGTCATGGGGTACAATCAGCAGATGCAGATCAGATGATAGTCCAGTGCTGCATTTGTTATCTGGGCTGAGGTGCATTAGCATTCAGTGTGTGCTGGAATATAGTACTGGCATTCAGAAGTGAATGCTGCTACTGTTTTCTGGTCAGGGTCAAAGTTTATTTAGAATGCGGCAAGCCATTTTTTACATTTATAGCAAGTAGCTTGCTATAATTTAGAAAGAACAGCCTTTTTTTCCTCCTCAGATGGAGGAGAGGACTTTTTGGGGTGAAGCAGGTTGGGGAGCTGCACAGACTGCCACAACATCTAGCTGCAGGTCTCTTTCTGGCAACATTATTATTTTGGTATGGCATATTGACTATAACATACATTGAGGGAGAGAGTGTTGCTTGCCAAATGTGACAATACTACATTTTGTCAATTTAATTGTATCCCTTTTTCATATACCAGTTGTTTATGAGGGTTAGTGCTTGCTGTAATGCATGGATATAACAGGAAGATATGACAATAATGGATTCTGCTGCAGGGGAGTGGATTTTTCTGGATTTACTGTGCTGCCTAGATATTTTCTAGAGTTGCTTAATTTTTTTAGAAAAAAAAAACTTTGGACACTTATTAAGTTTTGAGAATTTCTCAAACCCAAAGTGTAGCTACAGGGCAGTTTTGTATTGTTTCTAAAGTTAGCACAGTGCACTGCAGCTCTATGACAGAAGTTCAGACGTGGAACTAATTTAATCTGTGCATTTGCTGTTTGGATTTAAAATTCAAAGGTGAATAGAATTCAGGAATATCTTGAGTTACTGGCAGTAAAAAGGCCAGATAAGCTGTCAGAGTTTTTCTACATGCTATCTCTTTGTTTAAAACTCATTTAGTTTGTATTCTCATTGTGCTACTGCATAGTGGCTAGTATATCTAGTTTTACAAAGTGTGCTGTTTAATTTCATGTATGTTAAATAGGATATTATATTCAACTTTAACTGCTTGTAGATGGTGGTTTATTTATTAGCTCAATGGAACTATTTTTGTTCTCCCCTTGCTTTATAAAGTCTGCAGTTAGTAGTGGCTAACTGTGGGTTCACTATAGGAGTCAGTTGCGACTCATGAGAGAGAGAGAGAGAAAGAGAGAAGAGACGTATAAGAAGTATATTTAACTGCTTGTTTCCATTTTTGAAGGAGCACACATTTTAGCCATAGCTGTGAAGGAATTATGTTATTGTTGACTTATTTTAAGAGCTAACTAAACTTTTGCTGTGCTAGTGTGGTCTAGCTGCTGGTAGTGTTACACAAAAAGACATGAAAATGGGTAATGATACTGGAAAGGTATCCCTTCTTGGGAGCCACTGTTTGTTTGTGTGTGTGTGTGTGTGTGTGTGTGTGTGTGTGTGTGTGTGTGTGTGTGTGTGTGTGTGTGTGTCTGTATATACACATGTGTAAATCTGTAAATTAATCTTGGGCAAGTCTCAGTTACTGTTGGTAGGACAGCACTGGAAATATGGTTGCGAGCAAGATGGTGAAAACCTGGGGAATCAGTGATTGTAAAGCTGCTCTACATTTATAGTGTAAAATTTGTGTGGCAGAGTGTTGGCCATTACCCAAAACAGCAATGTACATTTACCAAATACTCTTAAAGCTAACCAAACAACATAGCATACTATGTGTCGGGTCTACATCACATAGTCGAAGTTTTATAACTTTGAACATGTAATGTTTGAATCGTTATGTTCGAAGTTAGAAAACTGCGACTATGGATAAAAAAAAAAAAAAAAAACAGAAAACAAAATAACCAGTTTTAAGCAGGGGGCAAGCCCGCCTGAACTCCCCACATGGGGGGCTTCACCCCTTACCCCCCGCTACTTAAATATACCAACTCTGAGACCGCACCTCATTGAACAAAATGGAAACCTCCGCTTATGGAGATTTCCATTCAGACGTTCGTACTTTTACAAATTCGAACTTATGGTCTCGACCATATGAGGTTCAAACTTGTAAAAGTTCAACTACTTGATAGGAACCCTATGTGTCAGCAGTAGTGTAGATTATAAGACTGCAACCCCTGTACAAACATTTAATACTAAAGATGCACATCTAAAATCTAAAGGCCATATCATGACAGTGTGCATTTTTGTATGTAAACATTGTACCTTAGTTTGGGTAATTTAACTACAATATTTTGAGCTCCAGTTAATTAAGGCTTGCAGCATAATTATTAACATGAATTCCTAAATCAAACTAACACCCCATGTGAGAGATGCAAATACACTGTGGAATTGGAGTCAATTCTCTCATGTAAAAACAAACTAGAGATCAAACAAGTTGTCAGCACACATGCTTCACCTCACACACAAACCTCACCTCTCACACAAATTAAGGTCATGACACACAAACCCACATACATGAAGGTACTCAGTAAAAGCCTACTAAAAGAACAGAGACCTCCCAAATGCACACCACCCACACTCACCACTAAGCATAAGGAAACCACTACACATAACATACACATCCATGTCTCAACAATAAACCCCTAAGGCAAAATGCATCAAATGTCTTGTTCACAGGTGAGTCCATAGTAAAACACACAGATGTCTGCCTCACCAGACTGGACAAGGAGAAAGTCACAGTTAGCTGCTCATTAGATGCCAGGATCCAACTAATCATGCATGCACTCAAGTCACTCAACAACAAGTACTGCTATGACATTGTCATAGTCCATGTTAGAGTGAATGACTTGAGATGTACCTCTCTGGACTATATGAAGAGAGGTATAATGGAACTCTCCGCTTATGTCTCCCGGACACATATGTCCCTAGTCCTTAGCATTATCCAACCCTCACCCAGTGTGATGCAACAATATATACAAAAAATAATTGACTTCAACATTGGCTCAGATTCTGGTTTCAATCCTGGGAGGACATGGTAGACAGACCTTCCTGCTTTGCTAGAGATGGTCTGCACCTGTCCCCCCTAGGCTTTCGGACACAGGCAAAGGCCCTTGCCTTCCACATAGTGCCTTTTTTAGGCAATGGCAAAACAACAAATTTTCCAAAGTAACAATCTAATGGAGACAAACTCAGGGTCATGCTGCTTAATGCTAGGAGTTTAAACATGAAACTGCATTTCCTGGAAGCACTCTTCACCTTGGAGGATGATGATGTTTGTGCACTTACTGAGATATGGTTCAAGGTCGCTGATAGCACCCTGGCTGTGGAAGGCAACAATGCCTTCCACATGTTCAGACCTGAAAATGAGTGTGAAAGTGCCAAAGGTGAAGGTGTAATCATCTTCATTGAAACCAAGTACACTTCGAGACTGATCAGACAGCATGACTCTCTCAAACTATTCCATGTCCAATTAACTATTGGGAAAGTACCATACCACATCATTGCTAGCTATAGATCCCCTATCATAAACCAGGATAAGCACAGCACCTACCTCAATTTACTAGAATCCCTCACCGTACAGCCCAACACTTTAGTCATGGGAGATTTTAACTATCCTTTCATAGACTGGGGGACATACATGAGCAAAAACATGCTCACCCAGATATGCCTGGACTTTGTTAACACAAATGCTCTGGAACAGATAGTCTGCACCCCGACTATGGGCTATAATGTTCTGGACATAGTACTCACCAGCATGGGGGGGTCACTGTACTTCCCCATGTGTGATGCCCTCCCTGGTTAGGTCAGACCACAGATCAGTCTCATTCGAAGTAACTAGTGGAACTGACTCCCTCGCCAGATAAAAATTATAAAAAACTTTACCAAAGCTAACTACAGCACACTAAGCGATGGTATAAAAAGCTTCATACCACCCACAATCACAGACACCAATGATAACTATACATAAGTGTATGCAAATTCCCTGTACTAGCACTTAAGTGACTACATAAACTCTGTTGTAGCTGACTGGATCAAAACCAGGTCTTCCCATAAAACAAGCCACAGTGGTGGACTTCAAGTGTAAACAGATTATATAACAAGAGGAAGAAACTGCTGTCCAAAAGCAAGAGGGATATCACTCTGCAGAGGAAGAGTTCCCTCCTAAGCCTAAACAGGAAAATCAGAAACCTTTTAAAGTCTTCTAAAGCAAATTATGAAACTAAAATCACATCCCTAGCCAAGGATAATTATAAGGCATTCTTTAACTACGTCTGAAGTCTAAAAGGGAATGCCCAACTATGTGCAGAACTGGTTGTAGATGGGATCACTTATACTACACCAAAAGATATTGGCAATCTGCTAGCTGACAGATTCAGTGCAAACTTCACCCCCCCATCCCCACCTACCATATCCCAAAGCATACCTGACACCAATCCTCTGCCTAGTATCTGTAGAGAACAAATCATCTCTGTGCTCACCATGGCCAAAAAATGACATCAATGGGACCAGATAATATCCCGGTTATTTGCTAATAATTTAAAACAAGACCCAGAAAACTCACTTGGTGTTTTCTTTAATCATAGCTTGAGAACTGGCTATGTTCCTACAGAAAGGAGAACAGTAACAGTAATCTTTCTGCACAAAGGGGGGTCCATCAGCTGATCCTGGGAACTACAGACCCAGACGTCTTACAGCTTCATCTGCAAAGCCATGGAAAGAATTATCACAAACCTTATCAACAAGGACATAGGTGACCTTGAAAACCCTAGACCCAACCCAGTTTTGCTTCATTAACGGTAGATTATGCTTCTTAAACCTGGTAGACTTCTTTGAGAATGTCACCAAAGCCATGGACAAAGGTTAGACAATGCATACAGCCTATCTTGACCTTGGCAAGGCTTTTGACACAAATTGCTACTTTGGTATCATTGAGAAACTCTCCCACACAAGGATTAACCCTTATGTTACTAGATGGGTGGCCAACTGGCTCATTGACAGAACACACTTTGTCAAAATTGGTGACTCCACCTCAACCAGTAGACCCATCAATAGTGGAGTACCACAGGGGTCTGTGCTGGGCCCCTTGCTGTTTGGCATCTGTTTCTCAGAAGTCCAGGCCAAAGTAGATGGCCTTTGGCTCACCAAGTTTGCTGATGATTGCAAACTGGGAGCAATCATTGAGTCTCCCAATGATGTCAACATATTACAAGAATGGCTAACACAAATGAATGATTGGTGCCAAAACCATGCTCTAAAACTGAATACAAAAAAAAATGCATTATTATTCCCTTTAGCAAAATGGAATTCCCTACAAATTACAACATTGACAGCATCCCCACAAGCTCCAATCCATTGGTGTGAGACTTAGGAACACAGGTTGATAGCAATCTGAACTTTAACCACCAAGTTTCAACAGTTGTAAGGAAAGCCTTCTATGTAGCACACCTCATAAGGGCAAGGGCATAGTATCCAAGTCAAAGGATAAACTCCACTGTACTTGTCTCTCATCAGACCACTAATAGAGTATAATGCACCCTTTTGCATGCATCTCACCAGACACCTGCAGCTGCTGCAGAGACCTCACAGGTTTCTCACTAAGAAAATGGCTTTACTCGACAGAGGCACTGGGAGCTAAGGTCGGGTGGCACGATGACAAGGTAATCCTATGGGCTAGGCTTGTAAAGGCTACAGGTGCATTAGCCTAGTACACACTTATGAACCTAAAATACATGGACTCCAAACCATGACTTATGTGGACAGGCTGAAAGTCCTGTCGCATTACTCTGTATTTTATAGTTTGCAGAGATGTGACTTATGCCTAGCCGATAGGGCAATCTCCAACCCTGCCCTAATGGAAATGTTGCATATCCACAAGTCAAATAGCTCAGGAGTCACTCCCTCTAGGGATCTCAACCTAGCCTGTGATATTAACAGATCATGCTGGAGAGACAGATATGTCTCCCAGAGATTGCCACTTATCTGGAATAGACTCCCTAGTCATGTAACACAGAACTCCTCACTGACCCTGTTCAAATACAGCCTAGATAACTAGATGGGAAACTGCAAATTCACCCCTGTGGTGACACCCATGCCCCTCATGGAGAGAGGTAGCAGATGTTGATCCCAGACCTGCTCTGTTCTTAAATTCATTCTGCGAACTACCTGAAAAAGAACAAATGGGGATACTTGGTAGTAACATGGCTAGGCTTATAAAGGCTCTAGGGCCGCTAGCCTAGTAACCTCTTATGAACCTATGAATTAAATGCTAAACCAAAAGAAAGTGACCCCATATTAAAAGTGGACAAATGACTTATCTCGTTACTAGCATTTATTAAAGCAAAAGCAAATCACACAGGTAACAACATGACAATGTCTTAGTGCGAGTATTTTGTTGCTGTGCTACATATTGCCTGATTTTTATTGGTTGAATGGAATTTGAACGTCTTTATACAGAGTGGTTTGAATGAAATGTAATACTGTCTTATGAAGCAGTACTTGGCAGCTGCGAAAGCGCTTTCAAATAAACATTTTGGAATTATTTTGAGACTTCGGTTTTATGTAGTGAGCTTCTACATTGATTTGGTTCACTTTATTTTTTGTTTTAGCAAATAAATGAATATTGTACAAGTTGTAGCCCAGAATTTTCAAGCCACCTTGGGATTACATGAGTGAAAATATATGCGAAACACATGCATACTCTAGATGCATAGGGTACAATAGGCAGAGTGGAAAAGCATGGACTGTAGCATTAAGAACTCCATTTGTTGCTAACAAAGTAACATCACTAGTGTGCTGTGCCTTATAACAGTGGAAAGTACAACACTAGTCCTGATGTCATGCATACAAATTATGGGGGCAGATGTCTCCATATAGACTCAGACAGCAATCTGCAGCCCAACTATATTTACAATGTAGTGAGTTCATCCAGGTCAGCTCTAACCCTTGTACAATATGTACCCACTAAAAAGGTAGCTTGCTAATTACTGCCATTTCCTCTACTGGTGGCACAGGCAGTTCACCTCATACTCCAACAGTTCCATACCCTACTGTGGTATAACCACACACCGTCTTTTCCATGCAACACTTTCAGTGCATGCATGGCACACCAACTCAGTGCTTATGGTGTATACTAAAAGGATGCTTTCAACAAGCTGGATACAGTTGCATTGGCAACATTCATCAGACTGACAGCCACTGAGCCACACCGTTTACTTCCATTTAAATGGATGGTGTAAGGTAGGCAGTAAGTATGCAAGCATATCATTAGAATATTTTATTTTTCTGGAAAATGAATATCAGTTTAGGGACACATGATTGTACTGAAAAGAATGTGGAGGAGCTAATACTGACATTCAGGGAAAGTTTATGCTGATAACTATCTGGACTGCTATTAAAGTATAAACAAAGATAACATTTTTTTCATAATTAGCACTATACATACAAGACTTGGAACAAAGTAATGTTTTTTTCATATGCTTAGATTGTTGAGTTTTCACAAACTTGAATTTCATATGGTCGAGACCATATGTTCGACTTTCTGAAAACTCAGATGAAACAAGACAACAAAAATCTATATTTTTGCTGTGGGGCAACCACCCCTGCACTCCCACCTACCCCTCAAAATTATATACAGCAACTCTAAGATCACAATACAGTGGAGAAAAGGGTAAATTCCCTGAGCCTTACTGTACAGTGATCTCCATACAAATGTTTTGAGCTGCTGGAAAGTCAAACATATGGCTTTGATCATATGAAATTTGAGTTTCCAAAAACTTAATAATCTGATATAACCCCTTTTAGGGACATTCAGACCATAGGCTGGTGTGGAACTCAGACCTCAGTATCTTTGAACTGTGTCTTGACTAAAAGTGATCTATGAACTTACAGTAAACATTTTGCTCAAATGTCTTCTGCATAGAGGAATGTTAAACGGAAACATTATTTCTAATGGTTTCAATGAGGTATATAAATTCTTATCCCAGGGTTACTCTTAATATATCATACTTAAAGGTTCTAAAGCCCTGACAAAACCTTCCTAATACATACTGATAATGTGCACAGGAAATTTTAAGTACTGAAGCCTAGATGTAATTTTTCTGTAAGTTAGAGGTTTTTGTATAGTTCCTTTGTACCAGTTCAAGTAGCTTCACATATGTTTTCCCACAAATCATAATCATGAGTTGTAACTTGGATGGCTCAGTGGTACAGCGGTTTGCGTTGTCGCTTCACAGCAAAAGGTTTTCTGGTTTGATTCTTGGCTAGGTTGCCTTTTGTGCAGAGTCTGCATGTCCTTCCTGCATTTGTGTGGGTTTCCTCTGGATTCTCCAGTTTTCTCCCACATTACAAAAACATGCATCTGGAGCATTTCTCCCCAGGCCTCTGCTGAAAATTGGCTTGTTCCAAATTGGACTTAACCTGTAAACAAATGTTAAGCATGTGCTATATGCTGCTGGAAGATGCCAGTCTGATAAATAAATACACATTACACCTTCAACTTCATTAATAATTAAAGGAAGGTGGCTGGTCAGTGGACCAGTTTTCAATCTTATTAAGGCCATAATTCACATATAGTATCTAACACAGATGCTCAGTCTCTGTCATGCATACATCTGCATATATAAAACACACAGACACACACACACACATACATACCATAATTTAGTGTAGCCAATTAAACAGCATGATTTTAGAAGGTGAGAGGAAACCAGAGAGTACTCAAAGAATCCCACAGACATATGGAGCAAACATGCAAACTCCACACAGTGTGATTGTAGATGGCTCAGTGGTGCACCGCTAGCGATAAAGCCTCAGAGCAAGAGATTCTCCAGTTTGATTCTCTGCTAGAGCGCCTTCTGTGTGGAGTTGGCATGTCCTCCCTGTATTCAGGTGTGTTTCTTCTGGGTGCTCCAGTTTCCTCCCACGTTACAAAAATATATATCTGGAGCATTTCTCCCCAGGCCTCCACTGAAAATTGTCTTTGTTCCAAATAAGACTTTCTCGGTAAACAAATAAATAATAAATGCATTTTTGGTCAGGATGGAACCCAGGATCCTGGAGTCATTAACATTTTAACACTGAGCTGGGATGCTGTGCACAGGTGCATAATGCAATATTATGAGTGCCAATAATATCACAACTCAGGTTTGTATGCATAACAAGTCTCAAACTCATTTGTTGCAATGAGACTATTGCATTTCGGCAGTCATGAGAACCATTTGTATGCAAGGGTTCCTTCAGATTAAGTTTGGCTGCCATAAGCTCCTTAAGTAAATGCAATTCAGTATAAGTATCAACCCCCAGTCACAGAAGGATGCCTTGCCTTTCACCTTTTGAACATAGCCATACCTCTCAACCTCTTAGTGCAAGAAATCTGGACAAAGCCTGACAAAATGGGAGGACAAAGGCCAAAAATAGGAACAGATTTTAAACATTGCTCTTATAAACTTAGAAAATTGGTAGAGTAACAGGGTTTGTGTTAACATACATTTTTGTGAAGGATAGGAAGTCTGAAACTCAAGTGTATTTCATGACTTCAGTCCTCAGATCATCCCAGTAATATGCCAGAAAACCTCAAATTTCATGAAGAATAGATCAAAATTTTGGACATTCTCTGAAAATCTGGACAGTTGAGAGGTATAATCATAGATTTTCTACTTGCCAGGAATATTATTGCCATAAACTGAATCATATGCTTGCTCCAAATCTTTCTAGTCAGATGAATAAAAATAATTTAGGACTTAACTACAGCTTTTAGGAGTCACCATTTTGAGACAAGATCTTTTAAAAGCTTTCCTAAATTCTAATAGTGCTAAATAACCCAAAAATAATTGAAAAAGGTGTGTCAGTATTGTCTTCACGTGACTCTCATTTTGGTAAGTGTATCTGAAAAGAGAAACACCTGCTGGGGCACTATCATCCATAGATTCTTCACACAAGGATAAACAGTGACTGCTGGATGAATAACAGCCACATATCCTCCTTATCCTTGTCACTTAGTTACAACCCTAGCAGCGAGGGATGAATGAGCCACATCTCCACCATATCCTTGTTATTTAGTTACAGTCCTAGTTTTAGCTGCAGTACATGAGGATATTAACAATAAGTACTTAAAGTAAAGTGACATAGGCAAATAGTTGTTTATTAAAATACTAATAATCATTTCTGGCACAACATCACAGACCTTCCCAAGAATTATTAATCTGTGAAGGCTCTGTACATAGGTGTCATAAAATATTTTTCAGTGTTTCAATAAAACTGCTATTTGTGCATGTCATTTTATTGTATGTAATGACCATCCCTTGAGACTATTATAAACTTAACAGAGAGAGCGCATCTCAGGAAGACGATGTGTTCATTATAATCCAGAAGTGCAACCAGTGGTTGATGGGTATTCTTATGTTTTGTGTGATGTATTAGGATCTGAAATAAAGGTCTAGATTGCTTTCTGTAATATTCAGACTATTTAGTCACTTAAATCTCAAAGGTGGGAGTCCATCAGTTTGCCCTAGAATGTCAGACCTCAGCATGCCAGTGTCTAGATACCCCATCAAATTCAGACAGTATAAATTATTCTGTATTATTTATATATGGAGGATGAGAAATAAAATTTATACCTCCTGATATCATTGTAGTCTTGTTTTTGTTGTGGCCATTTTTTCAGAGCTACTTCTGAAAAGTATTAGCTAACTCCACTGCAAACACTGATGTCAGATGGACAAACAGGTAGTGCCTTAGAGTTTGTAAAATCTATGGATTTTCACAACGCTGCATACCTCTCAAATTGTCCCTGATTTTGCTCCATTATCTTTGTCATGTCTCCTGATTTTTTTTTATTTTTCTGTTAAATCCCTGAGAACTATAGTGACTGAGTAATGCCAGACATTAGTTTCATAGTTCATGTTGTTCAGAAACCGTTCAGAAAAAGTCCACATTAATGCAAAATCTGTTCTACTAACATTTTAAATCAATTAGAATTATATTTAAAAAATGACCTGATTTTTGAGACTTTGTTCCCGCATTATTTTTTCTCTGTCCAGGATTCCTGAGCAAAGATGATGATAAGTAATTCAATGCAAAGTATATGGAATCACCCTGATATCAAATCAGCATCATACTGGCCATAAACCAGTAGGTCATTTAGTGGGAAGAGTCCAACCAAAATGTATCATTAAGAGCACATATCTTGAAAAATACAAATATATAATTATATGCTTCTTGATGGTGCTTTTGTAGTAGCAGCGCCAGCACCCTAAAGCCGTCCTGTTGGTTCGGACATTCTTCTCAGCTAAACATGTCTTCTGTGTGGGCGTGTGAATGGCATTGAATTAAAGATTGTGCGTTGGAGCTGGCAACTCGGCATCAAAAAAAAAATGCCAATCATCATACGGCGGACGGAGGGGTGGCGACCCACTAACGGAAAACCCACATTAAAACGTACCTGCTGGTTTAGAGAATTAACCTGACTAACTCCGTGCGATGAATGAGCAGGGTTCTAACAATCTAAAATCCCAGGGATACCATCATCATTACTTTTGATATATCCTGTACAAGTCTGAAGTTAGACATCCTTTATGTCTCTCCAAAGTTAACTATCATGTTCTGCAAAACCACAGGGCAAAAAGCAAACCAAAGAAACAAGCCACAAACAGCTACAGAAGTAATAAATATAGTATTCACTCTAGCACCTCGGCCAATACCTTCAAGGAGTGCAAACAGACTACAAAAGGACACATGCATATATACGCATAACTCAACGCACCCATCAATGAAACAATCAACAAGAATTAATTAATTAGATACTTCCAATTAACTATCATGTTCTGTCTGAGCATGATCTCAATTCTGCAAAATGTGCAATTCTGGCTGCGATCCACCTGCAATCAACTGGATGTACAAGGTGATTTAAGTACACTTTGTTCTGCACTTGCATTGTTTCACATAGTACTGCATTTTATTTATTTGTTTCTTTGAATATTAATTAAATATTGTGGTTTCGCTATCTCTCTGCAGTTAGCTGCCCACTTTCCCTCCTTGTTCTTGTTATGGTGTTTATCTTGGTGGCTTTGAAATTGCCTGCCTCTGTTGTAAATTTGTGTTTGGACACTCCTCCTGGGCCCATCTCATTTGCTCACTCAACTGAGTACAGTGAGACCATATTTTGATTTCAGACACTCCTACCAGTCCCATCTCTTCAGCAATATCCACTATGTACAGAGAGAGAATTTGGGAAGGACAACCCCTGTAGTCTCTTAATCTTGCTCTGTTCCCTACCTCTCCACTTATAAAAAAAGAACAAAACAAAAACATATTTATTCAGCTGCTCTTACTGTAACTGTCTTCTACCTTCTTTATTACCTTTAGTTTGCTGTTCTGTGTGCTCTTAGGTGTTCAAGTGCTCTTATTCTGCACTTATTGCTGCTTGTTAGTAGCCCAATTAATTTACATGCTATTCTAAGCATCATAGTTTTGGTTTTAGCACTTGTGCTTCAGGAAGTTACTTTACATTTAGGGTTTTTGTGGACAAACCCTTATCAAACCATGCTCTCCATAAGTCCGCCAAGTATTCAGAGCAGTATGTCTGGACAATTCCCATTAGTTTACCCTGCCAGCCTGGTTGACATGGGCATACTGAGACAATGTAGCAACTGCCTCATGTTCATGGACAATCCCCTTCTCCTAGCACATAAATCTTCTACTTGCGATAGATGCATCTACATCAGTAAGCTGGAATCCATGCTCTCTTGCACCACAGTCAGTATTCCTGACAAAGAGGAGATTGCCAGCACCCACATCACAGAGTCACTCACCCATCTATGGAGGGGTCCTCAACAAAAACATACCTAAACAACAGAGACCCCCAAAACACACTCACAAACATTCCACAAACAGCTCCAATCACATCATACACAACAGTCAACACACCAGTGTCTCACAAACACAGCCCTTTAGGCATAAAAATAAACCAATGCAGCCTATAAAGCATAACAATAAACCAAACATACTAGTCATTGGTGACTCAATAGTGAGACACGCTGCTGTCCCCCTCACCAGGCTCAACAAGAAGAAGGTCATGGTGAGCTGTTTGTCAGGCACTAGAATCTGCCACATCATGCATGGACTTAAGGCTCTCCACAACAGGTACAATTATGACTTTGTCATTGTCCATGTTGGTGTAAATGTCTTGAGATTTAACTCCCTGGACTATATGAAGAGAGACATGATTGAGGCCTCAGAGTATGTGCTCCAGGCAGGTATGACCCCAGCCCTAAGCAGCATCCTACGTTCACCAAGAATGATATAACAATACCAACAAAAAATGATTGACTTCAACAATTGGCTTAGTTTCTGGTATCTTTCCAAGGGGATTCAGTATCTGTCTGCCTGGGATGACATGGTTGACAGGCCTTGATGCTTTACCAGAGATGGCTTTCACCTGTCACCCCTGGGGTTCCGGATCTTGGCCAAGGTTCTTGCCTCCCCTATAGTGCCTTTGTTAGGCTATGTCCCAAAGACAAATCTTCCAACAGGAAAGATCTGCCAAAAAGCAAATAGAAGATCATGCTGCTCAATGTTAGGAGCCTTAATCTGAAAATGCACTCACTGGAGGCTCTCCTCACACTGGACGATGCCAATGTCTGTGTAGTCACAGAAACGTGGTTCAGGGCTGCAGAGAGCACCCCTGCCTTACCAGGCTATACCTCATTCCACACTTTCAGACCCCAAAATGAGTTTGGAAAGGTTGTGGAGTCTCTATCTTTATTAAAGACAGGCACACCTCCAGGTCGGTTTACCAGCATGACACACTGGAATTACTCCACGTGCAGCTGGCAGTTGACAAGACACCCATCCAAGTTATAGCCAGCTATATATCCCCCCCATGTCTCAGGACACCCACTCCTCCTACCTGGACCTACCAGACTCTATTAAAGTATCCTCTAACACCCTGATCCTTGGTGACTTCAACTACCTCACCATAGGTTCATAGGGTCATAGGTTCATACTAGGCTATCTGCCCTAGGGCATTTATAAGCCTAGCCAGAGTGTGTTTGGCTTTCGCCACCCATTTTAAATGAATTTTGCTATGCCCTTTTTCGAGGTTAGTATACTGTGCCTCTGTCTAACAGTGACACAGAAGTGATACCAGGGGTAAACCTACGATCTCCCATCCACTCATCAAGATTCCTCTTGAAGAGAGTCAATGAGGGACTCTGCCTAACCTGGACTGGGATTTTATTCCAGAGTGAAGGGAGCCTCTGGGTTATGAATCTGTCCCTCCAGCATGTCCTATTTATTTCAGTGCTGAGGTTAAAGTCTCGAGCATGTAGCTCGATGGGATTTGGATTTTCTGAGGTGCAGCATGTCCATTAATTCCGGGTTGGACATGGCTTTATACGTCAGGCACAGATCGCCTCTGAGCAGGTGGTATGCCACTGAGTAGAGCTGGAGTTTCTTTAACCGGGCAGCATATGGCATCTGTTTGAGCCCTTTGATCCTCTTGGTGAGATACTTTTGGGGTCTTTCCAGTTGCTGCAGGTGTCTGGTAAGGTACATCCCAAAAGGGGCATTGTACTCAATTATGAGCCTGATGAGGGATAAATAAAGAGGCACGATGACCTCCCCTGATCTAGATTTGAATCCCTTCATGATTAGGTGGGCTATATCACCATAGACTGGGTGAACTATTCCTGCAGTAATGCACTCACCCAAAGATTCCTTGACTTCATCAGCTCTAATGTACTAGACCAGCTGGCTTCATCCCCCACAAGGAGAGATAACATACTGGATTTGGTTCTCACCAACATGGGTGACTGCTGCACCACTCCCAGAGTATGTTCCTCCCTGGTGAGATCAGATCATCAGTCTGTCTCATTCAAAGTTTCTATCCCACCAAACCCCTCCCCAGCCATAACCAGGCTACAAAACTTCTCAAAAGCTGACTACAACCTCCTAAGGGAGGAGATCAGCAGCTTCACACCACCACCCCCCTCAGGGAATGCAGATAACTATGCTGAACAGTATGCCAGTGCAGTATACAAGGACCTGTACAACTGCATGGACTCAGCCATACCCAACAGACCTAAAACCTGCTCCTCAAGGAAGCACAAACCTGTTTGGTGGACATTCTCTATCATCGAGCTTTACAACAAAAGGAAGAAACTATTGTCCAAGGGTAAAAAGGAACAAATTCCAAATTGGAAGAACTCCCTCCTCCGCCTCAACAAGCAATTTAGATCAGTAGTGAAAAACTCCAAAACCAATTATGACTTGAAACTAGCCTCCAAAACAAAGGGAAACCACAAGTCCTTCTTTAGTTATGTTAGGAACCTCTATGGCAAAGCCCAGATTTGTTCCAAATTTGTACTAATTGTTCCATTTACACTGATCTTGCTGACTTAGCCAACCTGCTAGCTGATAGGTTCCGCACAAACTTCACCCCCTTATTGCCCCCCCAAAGGCCCAGTCAACATCCCTGATACTTGTTCCACACCTCACATCTCTATAGATCAAGTGTTAAAGGCTCTATCCAAGGTAAAGAACACAGCTTCCATGGGACCTGATAGTATCCCAGGCTGTATTCTGCACCATCTCCAGCAAGAACTAGCTTTGACATTGAGTACCCTATTCAATCGTAGCCTAACTACAGGCTTCATTCCAGCAGAGTGGAGAACTGCCATTGTCATCCCTTTGCACAAAGGTGGTGCCACTACTGACCCGGGAAACTATCATCCTATTAGCTTGGCAAGTCTAATCTGTAAAGCCATGGAGTATATTATTATGGATCTTATAAACAAGGAAATAGGCAATCTCCAAGCACTTGACCCCACCCAATTCAGATTCATCAGGGGCAGATCTTGCCTACTGAACCTAGTTGCCTTCTATGAGACTAGACTTACTTTGACCTCGCCAAGGCCTTTGACACAATCTCCCACTCGGGCATCATCGAAAAGCTAACGCAACTTGGTGTTAATCCCTATCTCATCAGATGGGTGGTCAACTGGCTCACAGATAGGACCCACAAGGTCAAAATAGGTGCCACCACCTCAGACAGCAGACCTGTCACTAGTGGTGTTACCCAGGGATCTGTCCTGGGACCCCTACTGTTTGGCATCTACTTATCAGAGGTTCAGGCAAAGACAAAGGAACTGTGGCTGACCAAGTTTGTGGATAACTAAGTTGGGTGCTGTCATTGACCCCCCCCAAATGATATTAACACTCTGCAAGAGGGTCTCACAGCTATAAATAAATTGTGCCAAAGTCATGGCCTTAAGTTAAATGCAAAAAAAATGTATTATCATACCATTTGGCAAAAATACAGCCCCTACTGATTACCACATCAACTGCAACCCCCTAAGCACATGACCCATGGTGGGAGACCTGGGTACTCAGGTTGACAACAATCACACATTCGACCATCATTTGGCAGCAGTGGTCAGAAAAGCCTTTTACTTGGTTCAGCTCATAAGTAAAGGGATTATATCCAGAAAAAGGAAGTTATTACCTCTCCGTAGTCCTCCCTCATTAGACCTATAACTGAGTATAATGCCCCATTCGGTATGTACCTCTCTGAACACCTACACCAACTGGAAAGGGCACAGAAATACCTCACAAAGAGAATCCATGGCCTCTAACACCTATCCTATGCGGACAGGCTCAAATCACTAGAACTTTACTTGGTATCATACAGATTGCTCAGAGGTGATCTGTGTCTTGCCTACAAGGCAATATTGGACCTTGTCCTACTAGAGATGCTCCATATCCGTAAGTCTAACTCCTCCCGCATTACCTGCTCGATAAGCCTAAATCAAATATACAACATGAACCAAACCTGCTGGAGAGACAGGCCCGTCTCTGGAACAGACTTCCCATACATGTCAAACAGAGTACCTCACTGACCCTCTTCAAGTGCAACCTTGATGAATGGATGGGAAACCACAAATTTGTCCCAGGGGTTCCACCTTTGTCCTAAACTGACAGGGGCGACAGGTGCTGACTGAGGTTTCTTTTTTGGGGATAAACTCTTGGCTAGGCTTGTAAGGGCCCCAGAGCCATTACTGTAGTAACCTCCTGTGATTTGAAGTTAAGTCTTATGAAACTAGAATGTTTCAGTGGTTAGTTAAGGGTGGGTTCCAAGATTTTCTCTTCTAAATGATCCTGCTTACCTTTTGACTTGTGCACTTTAGGGTTTCAGACAGTTTTGGAAATTCAAATAGTCATAGAATGCAATCTTCTGGTGTAGTTAAATAGATCAGTAAATCATTTGTGATTAAGGAAATGGCACAGTTTGTGAATTCTACTTATATCCTCAAAAATTCATATGTTCTAATATACTGAGCCAATAAAGAGCCAAAAGTAAATAGGAGGGTAGGTATGCTTATGTCACTGTTCATTGGCTAACCATGCATCTAAGAAAACAACGCCAAACTGGTGTTTGCCACCACCAAAACCAAACAAAAAACTGGAATGGAAATGAAGCGAAGAACCTCTTCAAAATTTTATTATAAAACACTAGTTCCCAGTACAGCAACACAATAAATCCAAATGAACGCCTTCTCACTCAGCGTTTTCGTCACTACTGGACTTCATCAACTGGGCAACCATGCATCTAAGAAAGCCTGAAAACTACTTTCACCTGTGCCCTTTCATCCTTCTGTAATTTTTGTATAATCTGTAGAGTCTAATTTGCTGTAGTAGCTGAACTTTCAAGTATAGATCCTGCTTATAAGGTCTCCACAGTTTCTACATTTACTTCACTAAGATACAGAGAACAACAAATGTACTTACTGACTGCTACAATGAGCTAATGGAAAAGTAAGTACATCAGTTTTAAATTATATATATATATATATATATATATATATATATATATATAGATATATGTATAGATATATATTTACATGTACACTTGTTTGGAGCCTTGTCCTAAAATTAAATATACTACCTTATGGTCATACTGTCTTGGACATAAATGGAATGCTTGCTTTGGTCATAAAACAAAATAACCCCATTAGCTGTGATACAGATGCAGACTCAATGTTAATATATTTAGGTACATTTGTTGGGCAAGGTGCAGTCCCCCTCATGGGGGTGGGGTTCAGGTAGTATAGCACATTAGAATGTCTTGCATTGTTTTCTGTATGAAGTATTTACTTCCATGTGTGATCACTATCAACTATGTTGTAGAACTTGCATCAGCTATGTACAGCATGTTTGGGCATAGAGAGGGTGCCAGAGAGCCCATGCTAGATCAATGCTTAGTCTCAGAACTTTGAACAGACAGTCAAGAATAAAGTAATCAACCTGTTCCAGGGGAAGAAGTAAATAAACCAAATCACAGTATGATGGACAAGGAGAAAATGGAGCACTGGCTGGAAGAGTTTAAAGGAAGCTACACAGGAAGAATAGCTTTGTAAACTGTTCCTAAAGCTGATGTTTAGTCCTAATAAGGGAAATCAAAGAGAAGTTAATAAGCTGGAAAGAGGGGGACAGAGCAGCACTGAGATCAGTGGTATGGTAACACTGACATAGATGGATAAAAATGGAATCAAAGCTACAATGGTAAGCAAGAAAAATAGAAAATCTAGGAAACAGCTCTGGAAGAAACAATATGAACATAAGAAGGGTATCAGAACAAATCCTTAATACAAAACTAGAAAGAATGCTGCTGGAATTGCAAGAAATAAGATTTTACTCCAATTAGAATCTAGAGAGCTGGTAAAATGAGAGATGCAAAAGGAAGACATGCAGGACACACGTTAGCATGGCTGCACAGCTATAAACATGAAATTATGACTCATGTCCAAACACAAACTGATACCCTTTGATAGTATGCCTGTAAAACTGGAGGGGGATTATTTAGATTCACTGCATAAACATAAAAGGGATGGTTGACTTTCTGGGGACAATTGAAAGCCTGGGAAGTTCCTGTATGGTTTGATTATCCAGCTATCTTAACTGTAGTGTGAAAAGGAAATTGGTACAAGTACCAGAAAAAGGGAGAATATCACAAGCTTTTGTTACAGGGATAATGCAAAATGGAAACTGAAGCAAAAGACTCAATGAAAAAAAATTCAAACATCCCACCAGAAATGGACTGGCAGACAAACTTGCTAAGGGCTATGGAGAAGGTAGAACTGTAAGAGTCAAGGAGATCCTCAGATGTTGATACACCCATGTGAAAACAGACTAAAGAGGAAGTAAATAAAGGCACACAGTGATGTCAACAAGATAGGTAGTATGGACAAGAAACTAGGTATAGCACACCAGAGAAACAGAAAAGAACATGTATAATATAGGAAATGTGAGGGGAAGTGAACAGAAAAGATACAGGGAGAGCAAGAAGCTGATCAAAGTAGAAATGCAGCAGAAGAGAAGAGTCAGAGTACAATCGTAGCAGAAGCAGGGACCTCCAGAGATATGAAAAGCAGAAGAATATACCTTCAAAAGGGAGACACTGCAAATGAACCCTCGGGAGTTTCACATGCTCAGTGCTGGACCCTGGTAGGTCTGAGCAGGCTGAAATGGTCAAAGGATAAACAGAGGAGAAACATGAAATGGAACAGTGGCAGACAAATCAGGTCAGAGAAGGAAGCCATGGGAAGAGAAGCTATCAAGAGCTGCACATGTTGCTTGTACAGAGAGAGAGAGAGAGACAGACAGATAAGAGAATGAGAGATAATACAAGGGGGAAAATGACTGGATACATGTATTAAATTCCATGGTATGTAGGGATTGGCCCATGGTTGCATGTCAAAAGAACTGAAGCTAAAGTCACAGAAGTGACAGAACAAAACAAGTTAAATGAGATTGTAAAGGACAAATGGGATCTATTAACACTTGGCACAGTCCAAAGTTAAGCAGTACTTTTATTGCACTGTGCTGCAGCAGTGTTGGTATAAACACATATAGACAAACTGTTTACAAGTTGAAGCTTTCTGGCTAAGGTTGGGAGAAAAAGGGTCAGGGGAAAGGGAAGAGGCACAAACAGGCAGACTGCTGTTACATGATCTTTCCTGTTATGCATAATATTATATTTTCATAAAATATAAGCTTTCTCTTCCAAGCAGTGGGCAAAATGAATGAAAAATGGGGAAGCAAAGAAATAATTATGGAAATACCAGTCTTGAGTTCACCTGTCATGTGTTGATGTAAACTGTAATGGAACTTGTGAACCTGCCATGAAAGTAACATAAAATGCAAAGGAAGCAAGGAGGAATAATGGAAAAGGGGAGAGATAGAGAGAGAGAGAGAGAGAAAGGAGCAAACAACATACAAAAGGCAATTAGGGAGAAGTGAAGGCAGGAAAGACAGGACTAAAAGAGAGGTGAGAAAAAGGGACAAGATGAATGACCCAAGTCCAGAGGCACTCGAACAACAAGCTGAAGGGTGACAAATCCAACCGTATGAGAGGGAAACAGGGCTGAGCATAGGCAAAGGCTAAAAAACAGATGGTCAGGCTCAGCAGGGGAAAACTCTTAAGGAGAGAGCCATTCCGAGGCAGTGATGAGGAGTGAGGATAAAACCAGAGAGAACTGAAATGAAAAGATAACCTGGAATATGAGGAGACATCTCCTTATCAAAAGGGAAAATGCAGAATGAATAGGATGCAAGGAGATGTTATATGACTCTAGGACACCAAATGAAAGGTAAAATAGGGAGGAATATCATTAACCCACATTAACCCAAGGGAGAGAAAGTGCAGAAGAGAGCAAGAGGGAAGTTGTCACCCTTTTCAGAAAGGGATTACATGTAGTGACTTTAAGGGTGCTTAAAAGTGGGAAGAGGAGATGAATCATTTAGCAAGGAAGAAGAAATGGAAAGAAATGGAGAACCTCTATTACACAAACAAGGACAGAGGGGACTCATACAACAGGATCTTTTAAAAACAGAATCAGGTAAAAAGGAATGGAGGGGAGATCATTGGAGACAACTTCAGCAGTACAGTAGAGCCTGATAATAACAGGCTTATTGGTTACAGAATATGACATGAAGATGAAAAGAGACTTGGAAAGAAACATGAATGGAGAGTGTAAGGATATATAGAGTAAAAGACATGCTGAAAATAGGGAGTTTGCATTTAACAAAAATTGCTCAGTTCAAACCAGTAAATTGAACAGGATACTATGGAAAGAGGAAACTCTAAAAATGTGGAGGAGAGACAGATACAGGAGAGGTACATAATCTGACAATGCAGTGGCAGCAATGACAAAATGGACCAAAAGTGAGCAAGGGGAGGGCTTTGGAATGGAGACAGGTAAGCTACAAACAGCTGAGGAGAACTCTACAGTCAAGACAGAATTGGGGAACACTGATGGATGAGATAAAACCTGCACTTATGGGAAAAATCATGAGCAAGGACTTGTGGAAAAGGATATAAAATGAGGTGATAGCAAAGCTGAAATGAGAAGTGGATGGGATACAAAGGGAATTATGGAAAAATGGCATGGACTGAAAAGCACAAACACAGGAATTAGAAGGAAAGACAATAAGTGCAGTAGAAGCAGAGTAATGGCATTAGGATTACCAGTTAACAACCGGAGTGTATAACAAAGGAAAAGGGGAGAGAGGTACCAGCGTTAGAGTAAAAGAGGGAGAGATCAGAGTATGACAGCAAGTTAGGGAAGCCTTTATGGATTATGACGCAGATCAATCAGATAGTGAAGGCAATGAAAGACGGAAAAGTAGAGGTGTCGCTTCTTTGGAATTTCCTCAGACTACTATGCCTTAGGCATAACTGACAAATAAATTGTTGCCATAGCTTTCAAATGCTCTGTGTTATCCAGGAATGGTCACTTGTATACATTTGTCCTTTGCACCATTGGTAAAACACTGTCACAGGACACCTCCCTTGGCAGTAAACTAAATATGGTGATGCCAGTACTCTGACATGGATTAGTGTTAGAAACAGGATGCCTTTGATAAAGCAATCTTTTTTATGTTGATCTGTAATGAAACACCCTCTATGACCATTGTACTGTTCTCCTACAATGTCATCATGTCATGGTGCTGCTTAAATCAGACAGCCTGACATTAGAAGCTTCGACAATGAGACAAATGCAAGTGCATGAATCACCGCTCATGTTAGTAACCAAAAAAACACAAAGATCCTTGTTGCTGCTTCTTACCTGAGGATGCTATGAATGATGCATTTCCTATGCAACTGTGTTCTTTGCTGGTAACATGTGGATGCAGTGGCTTGTTGAACGGCATGTGGCTATTTCACCACTTTCACATCATATTTCTGGACCACAGGCTACACATCCACAAACATTGTCCATCCGATATTGAACATTTACAACATACAACACGGTATGTATAACAACACTCACTTCCAGGTGCATGCATGCATTGCTAATACATAGATAGAAATGTATAAACACTGTGTAAGAATGTTTATCATGATATATGCCAGAATGCTTACCATGGTATAAGCCATGATGTAATTGTTGTACAGAGGTTATGAGCTGCAGTGGTCATAGGTTGACTGTGCCACCTCACAGAAATCTGATGTGTCCCATCTATGTCAAAACAGGCTGCACAATCTCCTTACATGTGTTGACATCATGTATACTTTTTCTACTTCTCATTTATTTATGTTGCTACGTCTGTTCTGCACAACCTAACAATTAAGGAAGTTGTACTTTGTGTTATTTATATACACCATGCCACCCTGATCCACTACTTTTAGTATGACCATATGAATGCCTTCCAACACTTCCAGTATATCTGGTAGACATATAACGTCATGGATATTATGCATTATAATTTCCCATGCTGCAGCTATAAGTTGGAAGTGAAGGATCATCTCCAAATGTATTTTCACAACATCAAGGAATATGGGCACGGACAGGCTGAAGGTTATCATGTCACCTGCTGGCATGTTCGAGTTATCCACCAATGGGAAGTATGCAGCTCTCTGCAGTGATCCCATGACTGATGTCAGTGCTCTTCTTCCTCTCTCTGGCTTCACTGCTGCATGACACATCTCTGCCATGCATGCGCTCCTACTCCTGCAGTATGATGCTGTTCTGATTTTATTTTGATAGTGTGATAATGCTGCCTCTCCTTAATGCTGCTGCACAGATTCTTGTTCTGTACATCATCCTTGAACTCCAGTGTCTGCCTACAGTGCCTGTCTGCCCATGCCTCTCAGCTTCTTTTGTCAAGAATTCTGGACAAAACCAATAATGGGGAGAGAAAGGCAAAAAAATTAGGGAAAATTTTTAAATAATCTAATTCACTTTAAAAAAAAAAAGTTAATAGAACAATAAATTTTGCATCAACATGCATTTTTTTAACAAGTATGTAACTTTAATGACTGGAACTGTTTAATGACTGACTGCACTCCTTGGTGATTTATTAGAAAAGCAGAATTTTTACAAGGGACAGGATGAAAACATGAGGCAAAATTGGGGAAGTACTATAAAATTAGCACAGATGAGAGGCGTGTCTGTCTGTTTAACATGTTTATGTCTTGGGACATGTTGCAGCACTTATTTGCAATTTCACACACATCACTGCTTTCACCATTCTGAAAAAAACATTTGTCTACATTGTTACAATTTTACAAAAGATGAGTGGTGCATTAAATATATATATATATATATATATATATATATATATATATATATATATATATATATATATATATATATATATATATATATATATATATATATATTTACATATATACACACACAATTATTACTATTTTATCTTTCAAAATTATCACGGTTAAAATTTCTCTCAGAGGGGCTGAAATTTCATTTTGTAAATTCCCTTTCACTTCTTCATTCCAGAGTTAATTTCCCATAACATGCAACCTTTCCTCACACTTGTCATCTACCCTCTTTCTTTACACCTTGACAGCTTTGCACTGCATCCTCAGTGAATGTATGTGCAGCTAGAGATTTGAATGGGACATTCGTGGAATAAGCAACATTTGTCACATATTTAGGCATTGTTTGGACAAAAGGAATATCATGCAATAGTTAAAGCTTTGCATTATACTTTAACTTGTTTTGTAGTTTGAAGAAATACTATTTCTTTTAATGTTAAGAAACTTGTTTTTACTTATTCTTCAATATAAAAACACATTTAGTTTTAGTTATGTAATTAATAAGTACAGCAAAAAAAAAAATAGTTTATCATTAAATATTAACAGGCACTATGGAAATGTTTTCCTCACATCACTGACAATTTTATTCAGAATCGGGTCTGTGTTCTTTGAAACAGAATTTGAAATATAAACTTGGAATTTCTTTTACATAAATTAAATTGCGTATGATCTTTTAGAAAGCAAAAGCTATCATTTTTTTTCAACAGTTCAGCAACATGAAAGTATTATAGATGTAGGAAGAAACTAACGGCTCTGGCAAAAATTCATGTGGTCAAAGAGTGAAACTCAACACAGCAAGCACCACAGCCAAGAACTGAACTGATTCACAAAACAGTGATATGACTAATTAAGCAACCACATCAGTGAAATGAACTATTTTAGCATGTCTTGAAATTCAAAATATAAGTTATCATCATAATATTATATTTAACTCAAGGACTGCTAACACAGTGTTACTGTTCTGTATTATACAATACCTTGAGACTATGATAGCCTAGCATTGCCAAGCCCACTAAATGCAAAGACCTGAGAACACAGAACAGGGATGAAATGATGGATCACTATCCATTCACTGGGAATGATTTTAAAGAGAGGTTCTATGTTTGATATGAAGTTGAAGCATACTAAATGGGTAACGAATCCTAGATACCTCTCTCAACAGGAGGTTCTATTAATACTGCAATGGATTTAAGAACTTAGTGGTACTTTACATTTTTGGATGACATATGACAACAAGCAGGACTAGATCTAAAAGACTTGTGAGCCCAGCAGTAGTCATTGTGCAAGAGCGGATAAGAAATGCAGTAAAGTGACATGACTTTTACCTGCTCTCTGTAACTTAATGAGCTCACACGTGGGATCTTTTTGGTCAGGAATCATTGTCTTTTTTAAAGGTGGAAATGCCTTTTGATATGCTTGTGCCAAAGGGTGCATTATATTATTTTATGGATCTTACTATGGAAGCATGCAAAGGGGATAGATAACATACTGGATCTGGAAAATATGCCTTTAGTAATTAGTATGACAAGGAAGAAGGATTTCCTAACAATAGTTGATAAATGGTAATCAAATGAGTATTTATTGTCTATGAATGTGCCAAAGTCCTTAAAAATGGTGTAATTTTTGAAAGGGATAGAATTTACATGGCAGGTGCAGTGGTTTTCTTATTTCCCACAGAGTATTACACTACGTTTTTTGCAATGTGCTTAAGTCCATGGTTATGATATCAGATGCAAGTATGGTTGGGTACCAGTGAGACAAGTTAAAGACAGTGAAGAGTCTGCAGCTATCCAAAAACCTCATCAGTCATAGACCCTTGACATCAGCTTCGACATCTACATATGGAAGATGAGGGAACCCAATATAGATCCCAAAAGGACATGACTGGTAGCAACCCTCATACAGGAAAAAGTGTCTCAACAACCCCCACATTTTGGGTTCTCTCTCAGAGCTGGTTGGCTATCCATCAGGTAGTACAGAGGTTTATATTTAAGTGAGTGAACTTTTTGATAATACCAGAATGTGGACTAGCATAAAACTCCTTAACCTGATCCAGATTATCGGTGTTAACCTATTCACCATTATCCAATTCAATCAATCTAAAAAGAAACCGACCAGTTCATATGTGAAAGCTCCTTGGTTAGGAGTCATTGTTGATGTTAAGTGTGAATATAGGCTCCATGTGGTGTGAAACTATTCCTACTTTTAAGGCAAATTAAAGTTAAAAGATTTTATGTAGCCAATATAATACATTTAGAGATCATACCAGGATACTAATTGGTTTCTAGTTTCTGAAGGTGGTGGCTTCCCTTCTGTAGAAGGACCAATGTGGCTCTTCAAGACTTGCACGTATATTCAATGCAGATCATGAGGCTGTAAACCATGTTTAGTGCTGAGTGAGACAGAGCCTACTATCCTGCCAGGACTCACGTAACTAATGTTTTGGTTTTGCAGAGAGAGTTTATTTAAAGGTAATTATAGGGGAAGGTGAGGACTGAGGAGTAAAGGGGTGGGAAGTCAGGGAAAACTTTGAACTGAATTTGTCTACTAGTAATATTTATGATATTTTCTAGATCACAGTAGGTTGAGCATTTGAGATCAGTTATATGCAAATAGGGGATTTTTGCTGAGATTTCTAGCTGACGCACACACCAATATCTGCATTTGGATGCATGTTGATCCATCAACAGCACTTCCATCGAGTGCTGAATGATTGACAGAAAAGGAAAAAAACTAGTTTAACTTAATATTGGTGTTAAGTTTTTTTTTTGCATGGGCTCCCCATGATGGGGGGGACTTCTCAAACTCACATATATCCACTCTGGGAAAATAAATCTCCACTGTCAGCAAAAGTTGTTTCGCTCTTCTTTGTTTTATTGTGCAGCACTCTATGAAGCTGATATATATATATATATATATATATATATATATATATATATATATATATATATTAAAACTAAATATAAAACTATATATTGAGAGAGAATGAGAGAGATCTATAAATATATATATAAATATATGTCTATAAATCTATCTATACACACACACACATATATATATATATATATATATATATATATATATATATATATATATATACACACACACACACATATATATATATATATATATATATATATATATATATATCACACACATATGTATGTGTGTGTGTGTGCATGCATGTGTATTGTGATGTAGTAACTAACAAAATGGCTGCAGTGGAGGAGGATACACTCTTGCTCCTTAAAGAGAGTGGAGGAAGCCACACTCGTGTTTCCTAACAACAGAGGATAGAAATCATGCTGGGGAGGAGTCCTTTTAGGAAGACAGATGGGCACGGGTTAGGTTAGTTAGGGTTAGGGTGTGGGTTAGGTGACAGATGGGCACGGGTTAGGTTAGTTAGGGTTAGGGTGTGGGTTAGGTATGTGTGCGATTGTGTGGACGTGAGGGTTAGGGCGGGTTAGGTGAGTTAGGGTTAGGGCGCGGGTTAGGTATGTGTGCGATTGTGTGGACATGAGGGTTAGGGCGGGTTAGGTGAGTTAGGGTTAGGGTGCGGGTTAGGTATGTGTGCGATTGTGTGGACGTGAGGGTTAGGGCAGGTTAGGTGACTTAGGGTTAGGGTGCGGGTCAGGTAAGTGTGCGATTGCGTGGACGTGAGGATTAGGGCGGGGTAGGTGAGTTAGGGTTAGGGCACGGATGAGGTGAGTGTGTGATAGTGACGGACCTTAGGGTTTGGGTTAAAGTAAGTGGATAGTTAGTGGTGTATGTATAGGTGTAAGATTTTAGGTGTATGTGTGTGGATTGCTGTTTGTTTGGTGTGCTTGTGTTGTGTGTATGTGTTTTGGAACAGAATTTTTTTTCCCTAGGATCAAATTTGCTGTTCTGTATGTTCGATGTTTTAAGTTTTCGCTGAATAGGCGTCGATATTAGAACATTCAAAGTTCTGAAACTTTGATGTTCTAATATAGACCCTATTTTTCAGTTTCTCTGACATTTGCCACGGTGGTCTTACCTTGTTGTCTGTGATATTAACTCAGTTATTTCCCTTTTCTAGTTTGGCACAAGCATTTACAATGATCCATGACAGACATATGGGGGGGGGGGGTTCTTTCATCCCGAGGGGAATACCTTACCTGTGACCACAACTTTATCCAGTCTTGCAGGTGAGCATCAAATGCAGGTGGGACATCCTCTGTGCGAGCTTTTTTATAAATGTCATGTGCCATGCCCGATGCACACACAGTGACCGACATGCAGCTTCTGATCAGATTGAAGCCTTTCTATGCCTTCATCATTCATGCAAGTTCTTCTGCAATAGCACCCCAAAGGCCAGCAGGCATGAATGGCTGAGGAAAGAACCAATTCCTACTCCACCTGCTGAATGGTATACATTCCATTCTACAATAGGTATTGCTCTGTAGTAGATAAGCCTCCCTCCCCCCATGGTGGATTAGGTAGCATTAGCTCCTCCTTATCCATCCTCAGTACGTTACTCATCAATTTTCATGTCACTGGGTCACAGACAAGGTTTTATCTGTCTGCACTATACTGTTGGCATATCACAGCTGGCTTACTAAACCCATATATGCATTCAGTTTGTGTTTAAAAACTCAGGATCCTTTTCAACCCACACATATCACATATTTCATGCTTTCAGTTCTGACTAAAAAATTTCTTTATTTTCTTGTTCTAAAAGGAAACTTCTTTGGCTAATTTCCAACACTTGTATGGCTCCTGATTTGTTCTTTGTAGTTTAAGCTACCATACTGTAGTAACAACTAGTGATTGCTTTTAGTGCACTCGTTTCTTAGTCTTTGATAAAATCAAGTCTCCTCCTTTACTTGAATAATCCAAATGGTTTACACGTTCCCTGCATTGTTTGTTTGTTTGTGTCTTTCGGCTTTTCCCGGTTAGGGGTCACCACAGCGGAACTCCGGTCCACTAATGATTGGCAGTAGAGTTTTATGTGCTGGCTTGCCCGGCCTAACTCACAACCTTCAACGAAAGAACGCCCATTCACGCATGTCGCCGCACAGAAGACGCTCTAACTGAGAAGCGAACGGGCAGCATCTAACTGTGAGGCGACAACGCTACCGCAGCTCTTATTTTGTTTTATTGTATTTAAAATTTGTCTGCCAGGGTAGACCACTGATCACCAGTAGCCAATTTTAGTCTCAGCCCGAGAATGCAAAGAAAATCAGAATTACATTTACCGAGAGACAGCAAGAGCACAATGAAAGTAAACATGTAAAAAACATTACCAGCTCATAGAAATGTAAAAAACATTCATAATTGAATGTACATTGTTTACAAAATTCAAGAAAAGTCACATGTTCAAAGTGAGGTGTCTGTCTAATGATTACAGCTTTGTGTTGTCTACATGGGAATAGAGGACGGTTGCATGGACACAGGTTGTAGCTGGAGGGAGAAGTTATTTAAGCAAAATATTGCGTAACTGAGAAGTGAAGAGTGGTGCAATAGAAACTGTCGTAATAGGGGCAGTAAGAGAGTCACTAATAAGGGAAAGTTTGACGTACCTCAGGTACAGTGATATGTCTGGATGAGAGGCAATGACATTTGACTGAGGAGAGGAGGGCAGCCTTTAAAGTTTGGGTAGGATGAGGTATCTTATTTGTGGTAGAATGTTTCTCCAGAGATTTGGACCCATTATAGAAAGCAGTGATCCGTATAATGCAGTTTTCTTTTGGGGTAGAGTTGTACTGTGGAGACAAGAAGTGGGTTCTGAGGCTGTAAAACGATCCAATTAATCTAGCTGCTAGAAGAGACAAAGTCAGTTTGAGTACGAGTTTGCATAGATGGGATAACTAGAAGAAGGTCAGCCCTTTGCTGAAGAGAGAGACATTTTGTCTTTTTCAGTGTTTTAAAGCCATTTTAAAGGACTGGATAATAACTCTACACATTCTGTTAGTGTTTGAATGCATGTAGAGTTTGGTTTTGATGCTAAAGTTGAGGCTATATTCAAGTTGAGATAGTAGAATACCTTTGCATGTGGCTGTCCTAGAGGTTTAAAAAAAGGAGATCTTATTGACCCAAAATATGAGAGTATTAACTTTTCTTAACTATTAACCATTATGCTGACTTCCCTCTTTTCTCTTTGCACAATCAAGCTAGAGAGAAAGAAGTTGAGGAAAGGGTTCAATCCAAATGCCAAGATATTTCTGATACAGATTTTGTAAAAATTTCTGCTTAGTGCCAAAAATAATAGTTTGGTTTGGTTGGAGTTGAGAATGAGGCTTTTATGGAGCTCTAGTAGATTACGGGTATAAAATCTGCTTACAGATCATCATTCTTTGAATCCTGTCTAAACTGAGTTTACTTTACTGTAAATACGTGCAGTGTACTTTCACTGTTAAGTCATTGCAATAAAATGGGTTGTATATTTTTATGCTTTTGCAGTTGAATGAGTACCAAGTGTTCTCTACACAAACCAGTCTTATTTTCCCAACTGGCCATCACAAGATTGGCATATGCCAATGTGTTAGAATGGAAGATTTTGTTAGGAAATCAAGAATTGATAAAAGTTATAGGTGAAAGACCCAAATTTGATTTTAAGAAAACAAAAAAATATTAAAAAAATGTGTTAGAATGGACAAGTAAATTAAGAGATGACAATATAGGTCCGAAAATTCTAGCTAAGGGTACCTATGCATGCAATGCCTGCAGACAGTGCAGGTTTATAAGTAATTCTTCTTCTGTATATATTTCACATTTACAAAAAACATATTGGTCTAAAAGTTATTATACATGTAGTACTGACAAGGTGGTTTATATTGCCCAATGTTCTACATGCCCCAGTTTCTATATAGGCATGACTACAAGATGCCTTAGAAAAAGGATTAGTGAACATCTTTTAGCCATAAAGAAAAAATATTCTGTCAATGCTTTGGCTAAACATTCTTTGGTTTGTCATGATTTTAAGAAATTTATTTTCTCTGTTATGAATTGTGTTCCATCAGGGGCTTTCATTGGTGATGTTAAAGTTCTTTTAGAATCTAAAGAATCTCTTTGGCAGCTACATCTAGGAGCATATTCTCCTCCTGGGTTAAATGAAACAATTAATTTGAAGTGTTTCTTACAAATGAAACAGTATTACATTTTGATTATTTGAATATATATATATATATATATATATATATATATATATATATATATATATATATATATTTTTTTTTTTTTTTTTAAGAAAAACTTTGTTTTTTGTTTTTTGTTTGATGTATTAAGACATATATATATTTGATATTATAGTCGATTTTATTTCGTGTTTTTTAAGAAAATTAATTAATCATATTTTATGACATCATGAAGCATATGATTAATTAGGTTTGTATAAAAAAGGAAGTGAGTGGAGTGTTACTATTTCTTAAGAAGTTCACAAAGAAATAAATGTGAATGAAAGCGCTAATTTGGTGTCCGTATTTTCAAGCCTTTTGGATATACCACTACAGTTTTGTGTTTTCCAGTTTTGCTGTTTTCGATTGTTTTTCAAAATACCAACTAACAACAATAAAATAGCCTGTTATCATGCTTTATATATAGAAACATTGAAATAAAAATATCACAAGTTCAAGATTCATATATAGCCAAGATTTGTTACCTATTTTAAATATAAATACAAATACTAGAAAAAATTCAGTAAGTATATTTACATAAAAAATTGTGCTTTTAATCTTAAAACACTAGTAATAGATATCATACCATTTAGACTCCAGCCTTTGATTACATTGATTAATACCTGCCATTTTAATTCTTTTAACTCTAATACATCGCTAACAGGACCGCACCTTGTACCTAAAATGACATAATCAATAGTGTAAAATTTAAAAGTATGATTGACATATATATTAAGGTGGTTAAAAGTGCACTATATTCATCTTTTTTCACAGTATCATAACGATTCCTATAAATACTGGGTTTAAGAGGTTGTTTAGTTTTTCCTATATAGGAGCTGGTGCACTGTTGGCACAGAGCCACACATACAACAGCTTTACTAAAGCAAGAATATTTTTGCTGTATTTTCACTTTACCATAGTTTTTAATATAAAAAGAAGAGCCTTCTAGTATGGAACTGCACTGTTTGAAATGTCCACATTTTTTCATATCCCAGATTCTAGGAAAGTGCAAGTCATTTCAATCAATGTCTTAAACAATATTCTTCTTATAAACAAAATTCTGTCATGTAACCAATACTCCCATATAATCTTTGTTTGCTAAAATAGTCCAATTTTTGTTCACAACAGTCCAAATATCATTAAAATCCAAATTATAAGTAAGAATAAGTGCTTTATCATATCTTTTAGTCATATCTGCATTAATGCCTTATTATTACTGACTATCTCTTTCAAATTTAAAGTGATTTTAAGCTTAGTAATTAAGTCCCTGTTAGATGAAGAACTGAGTATTACTAGGCAAGAAAATATTAAATACAAAAAAACAAAAACAAAAAAAAAAAACAACTTATGGAATTTACTTATAAAATGACACATGTAAAACTGTTATGGGCACGAACTTTGTATCTCAAGCTGTTGTAGGACTGTGGAATAAGCTATAGCTATTTACTTGATGTAGGTCATCTATGGATATGTTTAAAGATACCTTAGATGCTTCAGTATGTCCTTTGGCATATTCAATAAATCTAGAGTCTGTGTTTTAATGTGGCCCATATGGACCTAAACATAAGTATAAGCAAACTAGGTAAATATTGAACCAAGTCCATGGAGAGATCCACAGTAGAGATCACAGGAGATCAACAGTATAGAAAGTATACAAATACAAGCAGAAATGCCAAAGGATACTCTGCACCGAAAACAGAGTGTTGATAAAAATAAAAAATCACACAACAATAATCTGTTGTTCAACCCATAATCCAAACAAATGGGTGACATAACAGATCCATGGAGCACAGTGACAAATGAAGTACCCAACATCACCATGAGCCATTCTTTTGTAAATGCCTGGAATGACATTATTGAAAGTGAGTGACGTAATGTGACCAGAAGATCTGAAATGTGGCCAAAAGGAGCTGTCAAAGCAAAGGTAGAAGCAAAAGGTCAATACTGGCTTACCCATTCTGGGTGAGGAAGGCATCAAGGCTCACTGCTACGCTGACAAATGAGGCTGGATGTCATCTTGGAAATTGCCTGCAGCAGCTGGGAACATATGAAGGGTGACTATGCTGAGAAGCACACTCTGAAGCAAGACAGAACATGTAAAATCAATTACAGCTTGTGATGCTTTGGAAGTATTATTGGCCTTTCACAATGAATATACTGAGGAAGTCTTAAAATGTCAACAGTTTTAAGCTCCTGGCAGCCATCAAAGTCTGAAATAAACTATCAGGTAAATTAGTAAAGACCTCAAAGATGCACTTCTTCAGGCATACACACTGAAATATAATTTTAAAGCAGTTGTAATGTCAGTGAAAATAAAACATGAATGCAGAAAAAAAAGAGCATACAACAAAGTGAATGATAAGTGACTCTTAAAAGTTAAATTAGAATCTGGGTTGTTAAATAGCCAGGAATAATTACATGCTAAACTGAATTAATATCATAAAGAACAGAATGAATGATTAGGAAACAGAACAAAATAGGAGTGAAAAACATTCAATAATTTCTGAATGTCACAATACTAAATCAGTATTTGAAGCCATTTAGCAGAAAACAGAACCAAGCAACAAGCTAGAATATGACTTATGATTTAACACAATATACTGCTATAGTATTGGAGAAAGCAGACTACTTTCAAACAAAATAAGAAAAAAAAATTAGTCATATATTCTTGAGGGACATGACGTTTCTGATTCAATTTAACTTAACACTTCTCAGGAATTTGAGCATCTCGGATACTCCAGAAATAATTATAGAAAGGAGCTGCAGTGCTATAATTACCATGAAATTTAGGATGATAAAACCAATATATTTCAATTAAATAGTTTTTCACAAAACAACACCGTCTTAAGACTGCTGTGAACTACTAATGAAAAAAATCTGATAGCCATTCTTAATAAACTACTGCAATTTTTTTGCTGACAAGTAAAGAGAGAAATATATTTACTCTCATTTTCTAGATCTGCAGTTTCTACAAAGATGGCCTTGTCTACATAAAATCAATGTTGATAACCTCACAGAGAATGAAGCTTATGTAACACATTTCTTAATACTTCATAAAACAATTTCCCCACTGTCTGTATTCCTTGGGAGAAAGATCTGAGCATTCTCACAACACCTGAAGAAACATATATGCTTTGATACAATACAAGACAATAGCTTACACCCTATAAGTAATCTAATTATCTGATCTATGTGTTAACCAGCACTAGCAGGATTATTTGACAAAAGTAACTATTTTATTGCATATTTAAAATCTTTACACTTCGTATCCATAGTCCAGTAAATAATAAAGCAAGGAATTGCTTGGCAAATCTTCTCTTTGCTTAACATATTTTAAGTTTTTGTACCTGCTTTATTTAAAGATAGAATATTTATATTAGTTTCAATGAAACAAATGCATGTTGAAGTTTACTTTTCATTAGAGGTACATAAAGCACAAAAGTCCTGCCTTACCAAAGCCAGACTTCTGTTCATTCATTTTTTTAAATCCAGTGTTAATGAAAACTTGGTTCTTTTTCTCACCATCAGTTGACATATAGGCTGATTAACAATAACAATGTGTTAATGGGTGAGTTAGACAAAGTAAAATATATATTGTTAAATGAAGATTATCCACATATTTTAGTAACAACAATAAACCAGGAGCTGAGATGGTGCTCAACACTCAACTTTATTACAGAATTAAGAGCTTTTGTCCTGGTATCTGGACTTCCTCAAAATGAACACAGTTAAACCTACATATATATATATATATATATATATATATATATATATATATATGTATATGCACACACACACACACACACACACACACACACACACACACATATATATATATATATATATATATACATATATGTATATACACACATACACACACACACACACACACACACACATATATATAGATATATACATATATGTATATACACACACACACACATATATATATATATATAGATATATACATATATGTATATACACACACACACACACACACACACACACACACATATATATATAGATATATACATATATGTATATACACACACACACACACACATATATATATATATATATATATATATATATATATATATATATATATATACATATATGTATATACACACATACACACACACACACACACACACACACATATATATATAGATATATACATATATGTATATACACACACACACACACACACACATATATATATATAGATATATACATATATGTATATATACACACACACACACACACACACACACATATATATAGATATATACATATATGTATATACACACACACACACACACACACACACACATATATATATATATATATATATATATATATATATATATATATATACATATATGTATATATACACACACACACACACACACACACACATATATATAGATATATACATATATGTATATACACACACACACACACATATATATATATATATATATATATACACACACACACACACACACACATATATATATATATATATACATATATGTATATACACACACACACACATATATATATATATATATATATATATATATATATATATATATATATGTACACATATATACACACTTCCCCCAAGGTGCAATTAAATAATCATGCAAATTCAATGGCTGAATGATTTTTCCACTAAACTGAAATCAATTAAAAAAAATGGTTAATATATACTCTTCTCTTAATATAAAATAAACAAAAAGTTAGAAACAAACAGAGTATAAGTAATCTTCCAACAATCATCCATTTTATTCACATTGCTAGACAAAATATTATCTTTGCGCTTTCATTCACATTTATTTCTTTGTGAACTTCTTCAGAAATAGTAACACTCCACTCACTTCCTTTTCTATAAAATTTTCAAAAGTACCATGCCAAAGAAAAAATAAATTGTCTATGTATCGACGATAGAATAAAATGTTATCTCCAAAAATATTATTGTTATCAAGGAACTTATTTTCCCAACTGGCCATCACAAGATTGGCATATGCCAATGTGTTAGAATGGAAGATTTTGTTAGGAAATCAAGAATTGATAAAAGTTATAGGTGAAAGACCCAAATTTGATTTTAAGAAAACAAAAAAATATTAAAAAATGTGTTAGAATGGACAAGTAAATTAAGAGATGACAATATAGGTCCGAAAATTCTAGCTAAGGGTACCTATGCATGCAATGCCTGCAGACAGTGCAGGTTTATAAGTAATTCTTCTTCTGTATATATTTCACATTTACAAAAAACACATTGGTCTAAAAGTTATTATACATGTAGTACTGACAAGGTGGTTTATATTGCCCAATGTTCTACATGCCCCAGTTTCTATATAGGCATGACTACAACATGCCTTAGAAAAAGGATTAGTGAACATCTTTTAGCCATAAAGAAAAAAGATTCTGTTAATGCTTTGGCTAAACATTCTTTGGTTTGTCATGATTTTAAGAAATTTATTTTCTCTGTTATGGATTGTGTTCCATCAGGGGCTTTCATTGGTGATGTTAAAGTTCTTTTAGAATCTAAAGAATCTCTTTGGCAGCTACATCTAGGAGCATATTCTCCTCCTGGGTTAAATGAAACAATTAATTTGAAGTGTTTCTTACAAATGAAACAGTATTACATTTTGATTATTTGAATATATATATATATATATATATATATATATATATATATATATATATATATATTTTTTTTTTAAGAAAAACTTTGTTTTTTGTTTGATGTATTAAGACATATATATATTTGATATTATAGTCAATTTTATTTCAAGTGTTTTTTAAGAAAATTAATTAATCATATTTTATGACATCATGAAGCATATGATTAATTAGGTTTGTATAAAAAAGGAAGTGAGTGGAGTGTTACTATTTCTTAAGAAGTTCACAAAGAAATAAATGTGAATGAAAGCGCTAATTTGGTGTCCGTATTTTCAAGCCTTTTGGATATACCACTACAGTTTTGTGTTTTCCAGTTTTGCTGTTTTCGATTGTTTTTCAAAATACCAACTAACAACAATAAAATAGCCTGTTATCATGCTTTATATATATAAACATTGAAATAAAAATATCACAAGTTCAAGATTCATATATAGCCAAGATTTGTTACCTATTTTAAATATAAATACAAATACTAGAAAAAATTCAGTAAGTATATTTACATAAAAAATTGTGCTTTTAATCTTAAAACACTAGTAATAGATATCATACCATTTGGACTCCAGCCTTTGATTACATTGATTAATACCTGCCATTTTAATTCTTTTAACTCTAATACATCGCTAACAGGACCGCACCTTGTACCTAAAATGACATAATCAATAGTGTAAAATTTAAAAGTATGATTGACATATATATTAAGGTGGTTAAAAGTGCACTATATTCATCTTTTTTCACAGTATCATAACGATTCCTATAAATACTGGGTTTAAGAGGTTGTTTAGTTTTTCCTATATAGGAGCTGGTGCACTGTTGGCACAGAGCCACACATACAACAGCTTTACTAAAGCAAGAATATTTTTGCTGTATTTTCACTTTACCATAGTTTTTAATATAAAAAGAAGAGCCTTCTAGTATGGAACTGCACTGTTTGAAATGTCCACATTTTTTCATATCCCAGATTCTAGGAAAGTGCAAGTCATTTCAATCAATGTCTTAAAAAATATTCTTCTTATAAACAAAATTCTGTCATGTAACCAATACTCCCATATAATCTTTGTTTGCTAAAATAGTCCAATTTTTGTTCACAACAGTCCAAATATAATTAAAATCCAAATTATAAGTAAGAATAAGTGCTTTATCATATCTTTTAGTCATATCTGCATTAATGCCTTATTATTACTGACTATCTCTTTCAAATTTAAAGTGATTTTAAGCTTAGTAATTAAGTCCCTGTTAGATGAAGAACTGAGTATTACTAGGCAAGAAAATATTAAATACAAAAAAAAAAAAACAAAAAAAAAAACAACTTATGGAATTTACTTATAAAATGACACATGTAAAACTGTTATGGGCACGAACTTTGTATCTCAAGCTGTTGTAGGACTGTGGAATAAGCTATAGCTATTTACTTGATGTAGGTCATCTATGGATATGTTTAAAGATACCTTAGATGCTTCAGTATGTCCTTTGGCATATTCAATAAATCTAGAGTCTGTGTTTTAATGTGGCCCATATGGACCTAAACATAAGTATAAGCAAACTAGGTAAATATGAAACCAAGTCCATGGAGAGATCCACAGTAGAGATCACAGGAGATCAACAGTATAGAAAGTATACAAATACAAGCAGAAATGCCAAAGGATACTCTGCACCGAAAACAGAGTGTTGATAAAAATAAAAAATCACACAACAATAATCTGTTGTTCAACCCATAATCCAAACAAATGGGTGACATAACAGATCCATGGAGCACAGTGACAAATGAAGTACCCAACATCACCATGAGCCATTCTTTTGTAAATGCCTGGAATGACATTATTGAAAGTGAGTGACGTAATGTGACCAGAAGATCTGAAATGTGGCCAAAAGGAGCTGTCAAAGCAAAGGTAGAAGCAAAGGGTCAATACTGGCTTACCCATTCTGGGTGAGGAAGGCATCAAGGCTCACTGTTACGCTGACAAATGAGGCTGGATGTTATCTTAGAAATTGCCTGCAGCAGCTGGGAACATATGAAGGGTGACTATGCTGAGAAGCACACTCTGAAGCAAGACAGAACATGTACAGAAGCACTGATATTCAAAGCTGATCTTGTGGTTATATCTCACAGCTGCTGCAGGGATCTATGAGCTAAGGTAGTTTTACAAATGTCCACAAAGGCTGCCTGGATGATGCCCCATCATCAAATGGTTTTCACCACCTGCCACTGGTTAGGAAGAAATGGCTAGAAATGCTCTTTGTTCTTAGCTATAGTAGAAGAATAAACTGGTTGGTAGAAGGAGCGGCTTGATTGTTATCAGGCCCTGTAGAACTAAAAGAAAAGGGATATGAAAAAAAGTTACAAGCCTAATGTGATATTACTTGGCAAATAAACCTTTATTCCTACAAGGGTTCTAAAAATCAGTGAAAACACTTTCTCATACAAAAAATTGTATTTATTATCCATATGATGTTTCATATCAATGATTTTTCATTTTACATACCATTTAAAGGCCATGCATAAGCAAATTTGGTATTTGAAATGCTTCTTCTAATGGATTAACTCTTGCTGGTTGTGGCAGACTAAGCATTTTCCACCTAAATATATAAATAAAGCACTTAAATATACTGCTTTATATATAAAAATGTTTTAATCATATACTATAGTGATACTGTTAATATCAATGTACTGTAAATATATGGTATCTTAAGGTAATTTGATCATTTTAGTGCATGCCATTGAGCTGAACTAACTACTACTTTTTTTACACAAATTAATCTTTGATTATATGTATGGAGGGAATTGAACCTGAGCCCTTATCAAGAAGGGATGATATAGTGTAACACAGAACTGCTCACTGTGCCTTATATTTGGCCTATTATTCTTCTCCAGAGAGCTGGCATCTACAATAAAGTAAAAGTATAATGATTTGCTTCAAGTGTTTCCCCAGTAGCCTTTACTTACAAGTAGGGTCTTACAAAGATGAGATCTTATGGTTAATTTCTGTTCTGAAGTTGCACACAAAAAGGAAGATTATAGCTCTAAGTGATAATTCTTCACTTGGAAAACATTGCCAGTTTATGAATGGTCACAGTATGAGTGCTAAATATCCATTAGAACTAAACTATATTGTAACATTGCACTGTACCTCTCCACATTAACTAAAGATGACAATTTTTTGATAAACTTAACCTTCCCCATAATAGAATTTTTTTTTGCTGATCTATAGCTATTCACTGTTAACTGGGAAAACTATGCCTCATCCAAAAACTGGGCACAAAAACTAACATAAACTTCAACAGTCTCAACCAAACTGGAAAAACCCTAATGGGGAAACATTAAATACCATAAAATATTTCTCCCAGCTGCACTAATGTAAATATTGCCCCGTTGCCTTTTCACTCTGACCACAATGCATTTAAGTTCCTTATATATACTTAATCAAACCAAGTGCCAATAAAAATGTGACCACCTTTAAGGATTTTTCAAACAGCCACTAGTGCCCTGAAAATACAGCCTTTCTTAGACAAGAGTATACATTTGGTCCAGTTCCCTCACAATCTACATCATACATGACCCTCTCCAACAGATTAAATAACTGGATTGACAAATTCATCTCTATGAATCAAAAAAGTAGTGGAAAATTTTGCAATAAACCTAAATGGTGGCATCTGAAAATCAACAAATTATTAAACTAAATAGAAAGGATAGGAAAGAAAAGGAATCTCTACAAAAGGGCCTTACAGAAACAGATGCCTGGTGCCAGAGCCATGGGCTCAAGCTCAATACCAAGAAATGTATAGTTATCCCCTTTGGGGAAAAACATGTACCCATGAATTACCACATAGGTGGCAGTACACTAAACACTGAAAGTGTGATAAGAAACTTAGGGACACAGGTGGACAGTGGTCTCAACTTCGATAACCACATCGCCACAACAGTCAGGAAATCCTTCTATGTGGCCACCTCATCACTAAGGGCTTTTCATCCAGAAAAAAGGAGGTCATTATCCCACTGTACTCATCCCTCATTAGACCCATTATAGAATACAATGCCCCATTTGGTATGTACCTCTCAAGTCATCTGCAACAACTGGAAAGGCCGCAGAAATACCTCACTAAAAGAATCACAGGCCTAAAGCAGATGCCCTACGCTGACCACCTTAAAAAACTCCAGCAATACTCTGTCACATATCGTCTACTCAGAGGCAATCTTTGCTTATCATACAAGGCCATGTCAAACCCAGAGCTGTTTGGACATGCTACACTTAAAGAAATCCCAGTCCCTCAGAGCCACACACTCCAGGGATCTAAACCTCATCATCACAATAAACAAAACATGCTGTAGGGATAGGTTCTTGACCCAGAGATTCCCCAGAGTCTGGAATAGACTGCCCATACATGTCAAGCAGAGTGCCTCTTTGACCCTCTTCAAAAGGAACCTTGATGATTGGATGGTAGAAAGGAAATTCACCCCGGGGATCACATCAGTTGCCCTGCTAGACAGGGGTCCAGGGAAGTAAATAGTGTGGGAAGAAATAGCCAGGGAATTGTTATGGATAGGCTTGTATAGGCTCTAGGACCGATAGCCTAGTACCAACCTATGAACCTATGAAAAAAATGTAAAAGACATTCAAATTTTACAAAACTCAATTGAATATGGCTAAAGTCTACTCCATTTTAAAAGAACTCATTAAAGCAATCACAAGGAGCAAAGTTTCATAAAACTTGCAATCAGAACAGTTGCAATAGTATGACCTTCTACAATCACATCCAAAAAATGAAAGGGAAGAAACAGGAAAATGGTGTACTAGAAAAAAAAAAGGGTGTCACCATAACAGAGACATTTATAGCTAACACACTAGTTTATAGATTGGAAGCATATTTCAGGTCACAAAGGTGTTTCCCATCCACTCTTCCTCTTTTCAACACAGTCATCCCTCCCCTCAGTAAGATCAGAAAGACCAGCTCCAGTAGAGCAGATGAGATTACAGGAGGCTATATCTGTGCAATCAAAAGCCGCATATGTGCCTTTTATATATAATCCTTAAAAGAGTGTTAAATAATGGCTACATTCTTGATAATTTTATCCTAGTTTTCAATTGAGACCTTTCTACAGACCCCAGTATTTATAGGCCAGTCATTCTCACTAGTACATTGTGCAATGTGATGGAGAGATTTATCATGGAGCTTATTCAGAGAACAACAGGAAACGGAAACCTAACAGAGTACAATTTTGTCAAAGGTAGCCCTTGCATGCTTAACCTCAATTTTTATATATCTGTGCATGTGTGCGTGTGTGTGTGTGTGTGTGTGTGTGCATGAGAGAGACAGGGAAAGACACCATCTTGGATGAAGTTTTATATCTGTCCACGTAGGTTATCTATACCTAGCTAATTAGTTTAAGCACCAGAAGCCTGGAACTCAAGTAAACACCAAATGATAGGGAAAAACAGTCCAGGCCTATTTATTATAATGTAAACAATCATAGAACTGTTTGAAAACTTAGTTAGATCAAGATCTTGATTCATGGTCTGAAGATCAGAAAAGTAAACATCAAACAAAAAGTTTCTGTACTGAGCATGTTGGACACCACTAGTCACCTTCATACTCTCTGATGAAGCAACTGCCAGCCACACTGTATAGGTTCCATCTATGAGTGAATTTGCAAGGCATCTTACCACAAAGGGATCTATTTGTAATGCATAAACTTACTAAATATGCTAGCTTAAGGATTGGTGTCAAATGCTTTGGCCAGATCAAGGTGCCACCATGTGGAGAGCATGATCAATCAAGTTTATCAGAAAGGATCTACACTTAAAGTTGAACTGCTGTGCGTCCAGCTTATATCATAGTTTATCAGATTAGTTATAATATATTCTATGGCTTTGCAAAAGGGACTCATCAGACTGATGAGTCTATAATTATTGAGGTCAGTGGTATGGCCACTTTTATGCATGTGGTTAAACTCAGATTAAATAGTTTACATAATGGATCTGCCAGGGCTTCTTTAATACTGTTTATTAAGCAGCCAGGCATAGGCTAACTAGGTGGCCACCTAGGGCACCACTCTAGCAGGCATGCTTTTCCGGTATTTATTTATTTTTTTGCAGTAAAGAAATGTTTTTTCTTGAAAATATGTTGAATGAATACAGGAAAAACCAGACTAACTGTGAGAAAGAGAAAGAAAAAAGTAATCTGGATGGTGTAGGTGGACCAGGCTGGGGACACTGGGTGGTGTGCGGAGCACTGTGGAGCCCTTTTGCCTAGGGTGACACTTGATCAAAGGCCGGTCCTGCAGCCAGGTATATTATTAGGATTATGATGTTTAATTGTTGGATTAAAACTGTAAAGCTGAATGCTATAGATACAAAAAGAAAGGCCATTTTTCTACATGGACTGTGAGTAAAAGGAGGGGAATGCAGATAATATTGTACAAAGCTAAATTACACTAATGTGCATGAAAATGAATTGACGATAGCGTGTTAAATATGAATAAAAATAATGATGAGCCAATTTATGAAGTGATCAAGCTGAAGGAAGGCAAGAAGTGAAGGGGGTAAAGAAAGAAAAAAAATGTCATCAAAATGTTAATATAGCTTTGATGCAAAACAAATACCATGCTTTGCAAATAGAAGATAATGATGAAGGGAATTTTTCATGAAGGCAGCAAGTAAAAGGAAAGATGGTTGGTAAACTTGTTCGAGATAGAAAAAGACAGATTAATTTAACAGCCTTTAAACAGAAGAAACTGGAAAGTGAATAATTTAAATTATAGTGTCTGTAAATATAGTAAGGTGAAGGCTGGCATTTGGCATTAGTTAAAATATTTTTGAAGAATTTTGAAAGATACCAAGTGGAATTGTTATGCAAATACAATCTCATTGAATTCTGGGATAGTGCAATATTGTTCAAACATTCAGATATAATGATGTTAGATCACATTATTAATAGGACAGCAAGGATTTCAGTAGTGGATATCAAAAACAGGGAATAACTTATAAGGCTTACAGTGATATATGTTTACAAGTTCATAGGATGATACTAGGCTATTGGCCCAGAGGCCCTTATAAGCCTAGACAATAATTTTGCCCATGTTCCCTCAGAGTCAGCACCTGTTTCCCCTGACCAGCAGAGACACAGATGGGATGCCAGGGGTGTATTTTCTGTTCCCTATCTAGTCATAGAGGCTCCTCTTAAAGATGGCTAGAGAGGTACTCTGCTTGACATGGACAGAGAGACAATTCCACAAATGGGGGAGTCTTTGGGACACAAATCTATCCTGCTAACACGTTCTATTAATGTCACAGACCAGATTAAGACCATCTGTGTGGGTTGCTTGAGTGGAGTTTGTCTTATGGATATGCAGCAACTCCATTAAGTCTGGGTCTGAAATGGCCTTGTATGCCAGACACAGGTCACCTCTGAGCAGTCTGTATGAAACTGAATACAGGGACAGGTCTCTTAGCCTATCTGTATAGGATAGGTGTTTGAGACCCTGGATTTTCCTGGTCAAGAGCCTCTGTGGTTTTTCCAACTGCTACATGTGCTTGGCAAGGTACATGCCGAAGGGGGCACTATACTCGATAATGGATCTGATAAGGGAGGAGCACAGGGATGCTATGACCACACATTACACATATGTTAAAAGGGGGGGAATTATCTGAACAATTAGAGCCACATGTAATAAATGTGAACATTATTATAGGTAGTTTGAAATGCAATTAGAAAATAAAAAGTAAAAATATCAAAGGATGTTAAGAACATGATAGACTTTTGAATTTTGGGACAAATAGCTGTGTGAAAATGTATGATTTTATTTATGTTAGGTCAGACTTACAAATGGAAACTGACTATTTTTTTCCAAATCACTGATATAGATACATGGAGAGAAATTGAAAGCACATTTTTTCGAACATTATGGGATTTAGAACAAAACAGATTTAAGTTTGGAAATTATTAGACAATGAAAAATAATTAAGAAATTTAATATCAAAGAAGAGTCAGAGGCAGAAGTCATGAAACTGTGAGAGAAGCATAAAGCTATAATTTTTATATATTAGGCATGGACTGAATGGTGGCTCTTATATATGAAGTATAAGAAGTTATATACAGACATGAAAATGTATATAAAACCCCATACCTATTCAATTTATATATAGCGCCCCTTTTTCTATAACTAAACCAAAAAAACTTACCATAATATACCAAAAATAATAAATACTAAATTACCATTAATTGCATTTGCAGATGACCTGAACATATACCTTGAACTTCCTAATACGGACTTAAACAAGATTATCTCAACCATAAGCAAATTCTCTTAAACCAGATTATCTCAACCATAAACAAATTCTCTGAAATTTCAAATTATAAAATAAACTCAACAAAATCTCTTATTTTTCTGATAAATCCAGTTGGTCATAAAAAAAAGTATTTCCCAGAAACAGATATAAAAGTAAACTAAAATACTTGAATGTAAACTTCCTTAATAATGGTAAGTCATCATTACAAAATAATTTTACTTCAGACCTGGACAAACTTAGAGAAAGATATTCAAAGATGGTGTAAAATTAATCTGCCTTTTCTGTTGAAAGTAGCAGTCATAAAAATAAACATACTTCCTAAATTACTGTATCAGTTTAATGCAACAAATATAATAATCCCCCCCAAAATCTTCAAAAACATATTAACGACTCTATCCAAATTTCTTTGGTATCCTAAATATATCAGAATCAGTTACCAAAAATTAATATGTCCTAAACAGAATGGTGGAATGGGCCTTCCTGACTTTAAATTATATTATGGCATTATCTCTTCCAGTAGGATAGTACAAATTACTGATTTTGAACCTAAAAGAGAGGATTGTTTCTCCAACATGGATTAAAATATGACATGACCCCATTCAAAAACTAAAAATAAATCCTACAGCCCTTCCTTTTATTAAACAAGAAAACGTTAAACATATTAAATTACATACCCTACTAAAAATAAAATAGTTATATTTCAACAGCTTCTGCAATCAATAAACCTAACAAATTCTGTAACTTTGCTTCAACCAATACAACTCAACCCTAATATTATGATAAATAAGAAGATGGTCAATCTAAATAACCACTATAAAATTAAATATTCAGATCTGTGGGGCATAGTAAAATATAAAGAGAGACCCAACAAAGAAATTAGAACTGTCAACAATCTTAATAAGAGTTATACAATAATTATAAGACAAATAATAGAACATATACTTTATTTAGTGAAGGACATGGAATATACAGAAGAGGATGTAAAATGATGTGGTATGTTGTTAAAATTTTTTGTTAAAGAAGAAAATGATAAATGTGTACAAGCTGATAACTAACATTAAATACCAATCACCCCTATTATATTCAGGAATATTGGACCAGTTTAACTGAAAATTACACAGAGGAATTAAAGGTCCACACAATTAAAAATACTCTCAAACTCACACCATTTAAACAACTTATTTATATGCAACTAATGATTAACAATAATGCTTACCTAACCCCATCCAAATTAAATAAATATAAGCTCGAAATCTCTCCGATGTGTCAAGCCTGTTCAGTACAAAATGCTGATTTATTACATATCTTCTGGAGTTGTAAATGTGCTTATAAACTATGGTGTTCTCTTAAAGCAAAACTAGAAAAAAATAGATTATGAGAAAACAACTCTTTCTTGAGAATTCGCAATGTTGTTCTTTGTCTTTCGGCTTTTCCCAGTTAGAGATCAGCACAGTGGAACTCCGGTACGCTAATAATTGGCAGTAGGTGTTTACGGTGCTGAGTTGCCAGCTCGACGCCCAACCTTCAACAAAGGCACGCCCATTCACGCATGTCTTTTGGAGCACCACTCAACTGCGGGGAGGACATGCAGACTCCACACAGAAGGCACTCCCCACACTCCAGCCGAGAATCGAACCGGAGAACCTCTTGCTGTGAGGCAACAATGCTACCATTGCAACACCGCGGATAAATTCTTGAGAATTCGCAATACTAAATAGTGACCCAATTACTCTACCAAGAAAGAAATTACATACTTTAATTACACTTTTTGCTCTAGTTAAACTATATATCACACAAAACTGGCTAGACCAAACACAAATGTCCTGGTCTGGGTTCAAAAACATGGCACTATGTATATAACTTCCCATAAGTTAATTATAAATAATTATATTAAAAAACAATATAGTTTAGAGTACTGGAGTCTCCTTCTTGACCATATATTAAAAGATTAAACTAGTGTAACATAGAATTATTACTCAAAGTTAACTAGAACACTACACATAGTATATTGGTAAAGATTTTACTAAAGTAATAATTCAAAACCTGTTGATATTGCAGGTCATATCTTAGAGTTAATTGTTTCATAGGATTACATGCATATGGTTATTTTGTCTTTTTTTGCATAATCTCTAGTGTCATACTTTAAAATTTCTTTTACTTTGTAAACTTAAATATAGGGTATACAATTTTAAAATTTTTGAATTTTTATGCTATTTATACTAAGGCATCAGAGAAATTTTCCTGAGAGGAGACGGGGCTGAAAAGGAAGTCCTGGATTAAGAGGCAGCTTATGAATTCACCACTGAAGCTCCAGTTGAGGCGTGGAAGAAGGGGGACTAGAAAATATAGAGGATGACAGTGTTGGAGTCATACTGACTTTAGGAACCACTGTAGTTTTCCCATATGAAGTCTGGTTAGAGGTGGCATAGGAATGGTGGAGGCCTTGAATACTATAACCCTGAGAAATTCCCTGGCTGTAATAGAAACCAGAGGAAGAAGGAATTGAAAAAAAAGATGATTAGAAAAAGAGCTTTGGGAGGAGGCAGGGAGGCCATAGGTTCATAGGTGTTTACTAGGCTAACTACCACAAGGGCCTTTTTAAGCCTAGCCATGGATCCCAAATCTCTGATGAGTTCTGATACCCTTGATAAGTGTAAGCATGAGCCTGGGAGATGAACCATTTACAGGTTACCTGCTTTCATCAGAGGCATAGGTGCCAAACCAGGGATGAATTTCTGGGTTTCCATCCAATTGTCCAAATTGCACTTGAACTGGATTAGGGAGGAACTCTGCTTCACATGGATGGGGAGCCTGTTCCATAGATAGGGTAGTCTCTGGGATATATATCTCTCTCTCCAGCAGGTCTTATTTATATCACAAGCAAGGTTAAAGTCTTTAGAATGGGCAATTCTGATACTGTTTGTTTTGTGGATATGCAGGAGATCCATTAGAGTGGGGTCTGACAATGCCCTGTATGCCAGGCATATATCTCCCCTCAAAAGTTTGTAGGAGACAGAATACAGGGATAAGGCCTTGAGGCGGTCTGCATAGGACATATTACTTATGCCCTGTATTCTTAGTGAGGAACCTCTGTGGATGTTCCAGTTGTTGGATATGCCTGGTTAGGTACCTACCAAAGAGGGCATTGTACTCAATGATAGGTCTGATGAATGCTGAATACAGTGGAACAATGACTTCCTTGGACTTAGATGCCATACCTATGTTTATAAGTTGCCCAACATAGAATGATTTCTTCACCACTGTAGACAAGTGATGATCAGAGGCTAGATTACTATCTATGTGTGTCCCTAGGTCCCTGACTACTAGGTCAACTCTAAGGGGAGTGTTGTCAATATGATAGTTACCAGGGATGGATGACTTCCCAAAGGATACTATTATGCGTTTCTTGCCATTTAGTTTTAGTCTATGACTCTGACACCTGTTGTTGTCTGTGTCAGCTCCTCATGGAGAACATTTGTGTCAGTGCGAGATTCAGTGACAGCTCCTAATTGGCAATCATCTGCAAATGTAGTCAGCCAGAGACCACTGACTTCTGAGAAGTAAATGCTAAAAAAGGAGCAGTCCAAGGACTGATCCCTGAGGGACTCCACTTGTGACTGGCCTCTTTGTAGAGGTGGACTCCCCAATTCTAACTTCCTGGGTCCTGTCTGTGAGCCAGATGGTTATCCACTGGGTGACATATGGGTTTGTCAACAATGCCTGAGTGGGGTATTGTGTCAAATGCCTTGGCCAGGTCATGGTAGGCAGTGTGAACGATTTTGCCCTCATCCATTGCTTTGGTCACCTCAAAGAAGTCCACCAGGCTGAATAGGCATGATCTGTCCTTTATGAAACCAAACTGGATAGGAATGGTCTGTAACCTGCAACCTAGAAGCATATGATCCTGAGAAGGAACCAGGATTGATTTATGGAAGTTTATTGTAAACCCCTGGGTTAGTAAGAGACAAACAATGTACTGGAGGTGCTAAAACAAGACCTCAGGAGAGGAAACCTGAATGAGCAGGTTGTCCAGATAAGGAAAGATTTGATCTCCTGTCACCCTGCAAAAGGCAGTTACAGGAGTGAAGCATTTGGTGAATACCCATGGGGCAGTAGAAAGGCCAAAGGGTGAAGTGGAGAATTATAAATCCAAGGAAGAGACAGAAATGCAAAAACTTTCTGAAATTGGAGGAACTGGGATGTGAAGATAAGTATCCTTGAGGTTCAGGGAGACCAAGAAAGCCTGGGAAAGAAGAGGGGGTAGCCAGATTCAAAGGGATTACATCCAAAAGGAAGGGACATTCAGAAAGGAATTGAGCTGAGAAGGGTCCAGAATTGATCTACATGCATCTTCCTTTCTGGGAACCAGAAGCATTTTGGAAAAGAACCTCTTCCCCTCCTCGGACGGGGGGGAACAACTTGAATGCTGTCTTGTGCCAAAAGGCCCTGAAGCAGTGCTAGGAATAAAGAAAGGTTTTGCTGAAGAGGATGAGGGATGCCCAGAAAAGGATGAAGGGGTTTCCATACCATGAAGTATCCCTGATGGATAATGGACAGAACCCAAAAGTCTTGAGTGACTGTTAGCCAACTGGGAAAGGACAAGGAAGGAGAAAGGGATACGAGAACATGACTCAAGGAAAGGGAAAGCAGATAGTCAGAACCTGGCTTGTCTTGGAAAGGAAGCTCCTGAGAGGTAAGAGTCTGAGTAGACTTAACAGGAGAAACCCACCTAGAGCCCTTCTTACCTTTTGGAGGGAGAAGATGTCTGTGAACAAAGGTAGATTTGGATTGATAATTCCTCTGGAACTCAGGGATAGGAGAGACACAAATCTGCTTAAATTCCTGCAAGGACTTACCTTTATCCTGAATGGACTTAAAAAGCTCAGCAACAGCAGAGCCAAACAGGTTCTTATTGTCAAGAGAAGCATCCAAAAATTTAGCCTTAATATCATCAGGCAAAGGCTGGAGATGAAGCCAAGAATAATGTCTCAAAACAGAACCAAAGGCAGCAGCACTAGAGAAAGCATCTGCTGCAACATAACTATATTTAATAGTGTGGCAAACTACCTGAAAATTAGATCCAAAAAGAGAGGGCTGAGGCATTTCCTTCAAAAGCAGAAAGGTCTGAGATAGACTGGGATGCCTGAGAAAGAAGGGCTACAATATACCTGGTCATATGGGTCTGATAATTAATAGGCCAAAAAGCCAGCTTGGCAGCAGCATATACCTTTTCTGCTGAGCTGTTCCATAGCTCTACAGTCCTTGTCTGAAGTAAGAAGTTTTGAAGGCAAAAGTTGAGAGTGCTTGTCAGAAGAGACGACCACTGCATATGCATCAGCAGGACATTTGTACAGGAACCTGCACTCATCAGGCACCTTGCAAAATCTATTCAGCTTCTTAGGAGCTGGAGTTTGATAATCCGGGGCCACAGATGCTGCTGAAAAAGTATGAAGAAGGGCAGTAAGACTTGAAGTACAGCACAGGGCTTAGGGTACTCCATCTGGAGGAGCTCATAATACCTCTTTTGAATGTCAGATACCTGAGAAAAATCCCATTTAGCATATTCCATCATGTAAGAAATAGAATCCTCAAAGGAGACTTCTTCCAAGGGAGAATCAGGGCTAATAGAATCTTCCTCCTCAGAGCCATAGTCCAAGGGACAAGGGATTTGAGAAGAATATGCCAAAGGTTGTCACTATTGAAGTGACACCCCAACCCCATGTACAAAAATGGGAAAAAGAGGTTGAGGATGAGTGGATAGATGGACAAGAATTCTTCTCCAGAATCCAAATCCTCTTCAGAGGAGTCCTGTGTCGGCTTCTTGATAGAGACAGAAATAGACAGATAGATAGATAGATAGATAGATAGATAGATAGATAGATAGATAGATAGATAGATGACCTTGGGGGAGCAGGTACAGCATCTGCTTGGTGAGGCTTTAATGCCATCAAGGCATTAAATAACCCCTGGGTAAAATCCTGCCATTCATGCAGGGTATCTTTAACAGCAGGAGAAATTTGTTTGTTTTTTGTTCTTTTGATGGATGTCCACCCTAAATACCCTAGGATGTTCAGACCATTACTTATACTCAATCAATGTAGTAGGAATCTCCTCCTCAACAAGTATTTGTGGTATCCCCCTCAGTCCCTATGAAATAATCAGCTGAGGCTCCCATCAACATCTAGAGCAGACATTCATAGGGCATCCTAGGACATAAAAGAAGTTGACTCCATGCCAGCCTCTGACAGGGTTGCAGCAGAGGAATCTAACACAACAACTGACAGATCCCTTGGGCTTTCACCAACCAAGATAGAGATTTCTAGGGGAGGTGGGGCAGCAGCTAAATAAGACCGGAGTTTCTTGGCCTTTTTCTTGGCAGGCGGCTGACCTTTGGGATGGGAAGATTCTGCCAGAGCACCTTGAACCAACAGTTTAAGATATTGCTTCTCCAGGTAAATGGACAATGAGGGGAGACAACTACATAGGGTCTTAGAGACAAACATCTGACAGTTGGAATAATTTGTATGGTTGTGAGAAGCACCCAAACAGAAAAGACACTGCTAATGATGATCTTTATTGGGAATCTGCCTCCCACAGTGACACTTCCCTTTCTGGATGACAGGTAAACTCACAAAAATTAAGAAAGAAAAAATTAGGAGAAAATCACAACGAGGCACTTACCTGAAACACTATGTGGTAACCAGCACAGAAGGAGCATTCATTGCAATGGTCAGTGATGGCTTTCAGGCTGGTGGCAAAGAAGTTAGAGGTATATATGTCCATACTTCACCTTTATGCTCTATGCCTTGATTGGGGAGCATACGTGTGATGTGTGATGTCTATAAAATCCTAAGGCTTTGGTATACTGGCCAGATGTCAGGCTAACCTTGGCAGGGAATCCCCTTTTGTAAAGAATATTGTATCAGTGATATGGAAGGACATCATATGTTGTGAATACTTTCCTTACTAATGTTGTTGCATCAATATTATTCCAGTCTGTTTCTGGTACATTTAAGTCCCCAGCTAATATATTCTTCCCATCTGTGTTTTGATCAAGAAGTGTATGAATTCCTCTAGGTCATTGGCATTTGACTTTGGTGGTCTGTACACTCAAACAATTGTTATATGCTCCAGGGGTGTCTTTATTGTCACAGTTACACAGCTGATAGTATTAGTGTTATCACTGAACATATAATAATCATAACTATCTTTAATCCCTATCATAACACCTCCACCTGATTTTTTGCTAGAATGTCTGTTACAGTAAAAACATTTATACCCTGACAGATCTGGTTTCCAGTCATTGTTCTTTATCATGTTTCACAAACAAGAACATCAATCTTGTGGGAATGTAGCAAATGTTCCAATAAAAAACTATTAATATTCTTAGTAATGACAACCATCATAGATGCATCAAATGTTGCTATCTTTGAAGTTTCGTGAACTAGGACTTGAAGAAGTCTTCGGGGTAACCAGGATGAAAGCACTTATTTATTTTTAATGGAGTTTTACACATTTTAAAGAATGAGTTGGTTTATTAATAAAATCTGTTTTAAAACTGTTTGGAGCTACGGCTTACTTCACTGCCTTCCTTCCTGTTTGGTTCCTAGTTCACGGGTATCTTTGAACTGCTAAATTTTCAACTTGGCAAAAAGCTTTTTGTTTGTCAAATATTGCAAAATACCTTCTGCAAAAATTCTCTTCCCTGATATTGACAAGTGCATGCCATCCTGTCTAAACATGTGTACCGAAAATTAGGCTTGAATGCTATACACATGTTCATAAAACAGAACATTTTTTCACATAAGACTTTCCAAAAATCTTTTCATTCAAGTTGACATGACTCTGCTTTCTACATGTGATTTGTGAAAAATACATCCTAACACCTGTACATGCTATGCTATCTTGAAGGGCTGTAAGTTCCATACTAACAGTTAGTCCTTGAGGATGAGACCATCTGTACTGACATGAATAAAAACAGATCCATACTTCCTTACATTAAAGCATTCTAAGGCCTCATTCACATTGACTTTTTGTTCCAAGCAAACATAACTTTATTCGATGTCCACTGTCTTCCCAGCAAATGCAAGTATCATTTCCTCTAATAATTGAATCTCCATTTACAAGATTTGCCTCAGAATCTGACCAGATCTGAAGAATCTTCAGCTTCTAACTCAATAATATCTGCTCTATCAAGTCTTACAAAAGAATGAGCTTCATAGCCATTAGTATTATTAATCCCACTGTTTTGATTGCTTATTACATTTGCAAGCATACAGTTCTCGTCCAGCTGGTTTTGTACATCTATAGCTTAAGCCATGGTGTCAACATCTGTCTTTCTCCTCTTTTTTCTTGCAGTAATGTTCTTCAATCCTTCCACGGTCAATTTTGATTTCTTCCTTTTCACCTGCCATTGCCTCTTTTTCTACCTTTTCTTTTGGAAAAAAGTATGCCTTCTACTATAGACTAAAAGTTTTCTGACAGAAAAATGTCATCATTCCCCATAGTCTGTGTGTTACATAATAAAGCTGTGTCCTTTTTATTATGTACAGTATAAACTTTGTTTTGTTTTACAGATGTTTATCAGTTTCTTTTTCTTTATTTGTTGGGAACTTCTTCCTTTCATTCTTTTTTTCTTCTATACTCTCTAAATCCTAAGATTGTTGAATATTTGTATCCAGAATTCCAAATTTGTTAATGGCATTTTCTTGTTTCATAGAGATTGGCAGACAATAGATTTGCTCTTTGCCTACTATAATTATCTCATCAGTTAAATCATCAATATACATAACAGTTCTCCAAGCTGTGCCAAACGCAGAAGTGCAATCATCATCAGTAAGTCTAGATTTACTACTAATAATGGTAAGAAAATCATCCAGCTTTTGACATGATTAAGAAATGAAACAACTGATGAACACGACTAATTATCCAAAGTATGGCAGAAACAGTTTCCTATCACATGGAACTCAAAAACTCAGGTTAAATGCTTTCATCTGGTGAATCCAGATTTCATCAGGAAATGGATGAAATCTGGATTCACCAGATATAAATTTGTGACATTTATAGCAAGCATTGGTGTTCTCTGTGAAACTGATAATTTGACATGATTAACACAGATCACCAGTTTTATCAAGCGCTACCTTTAAATATACATAGCATTTAATACACTGTACAACATACTTGTGCTTTAGCAAATCATTAATAGCATTCTCATTTAAGGAAACCATATTCAGCTGCAAATTAATAAAAAACTGAAAAAGAAAGGAATAATCAAATCAATTACTACAAAGAGAACATAAATCAGCTTCTAAACTAAACTACAACTAAATAAAAACTTATTACAGTAAAGTTGTTGCTTTGATTGTACAAGTTGTGAAAGTCACACAAAGTTGGAATTCCTTTACACTGAGTGTGAAAGTGTGCAGTAGCTTCTGTCCACTGTCATTTGCAGTCACATCTCTTTAACAGTAAAGATTAATAAATCACAAACCAACTTTTTAAGTAAAATATACCAGCAATTCTGTAATTATCTATACAGAATTACTGTCGCATTTTACTTAAAAACTAAAAAGTAAAAGAGCAGTTGAGGAATGTCAGTTTTAAGTAAAATACAAAAGTAATTCTGTATTTATGCAGATTTGTCAAGATTTATCAGAATCGTTGATGCATCTTCATTGTCTTGCCTATTCGTCACTGTGAGCTGCTTATGTAGATTCGTCAACATTTATTAGAATTCTCAATGCATCTTCATTGTCTTGTCTATTCACCACTGTGAGCTGTCCAGGGTGCTGAAGTGCTGGGTATTACATAATGATTGGTTCCCAGTGGATGTCGGTGAGAACTGATTGGTCGATGGACATGACAGAACCACAGAGAGATAGACCCACAAAGCCAATTTCAATAAAGAGCATTCTCATAATAATAATAATAATAATAATAATAATAATAATAATAATAATAATAATAATAATAATAAATAAAAAGCATTTAAAAAAGGCTAAGAGTGCTCAACTTCATTTTATATGAACAGAAAAGGTATATGATGTCTTTAAGTAAAGGAACATGTGATTAAATCACAGTGGAAATGAGACATGATGGGGAGGAGAGGGCTTGAAAAGGTAGATCAAGGGCATACTCCTTAAGTTAGATATGACAGAATATTGTTTCACTGAGATGGGTGTGACCAAATAAAATCAGTTGATGGAATAGGAAGTAGTAGTCAAGACAGCATAATGCATTCGTGCATTTTCCCCTCACTTTCTAACTAGTACTCTAGCAGAGTCCCTTGTGCAAGGAGAGAAAGAGTTGTCTTACATCTCCCATATTTATTTTTTTTCAAACTAGAAATACCCATTACCTGTTGACTACGCTTGTAGCACTATTGCTACACTGCTTTTATTTACCTGTTGCCAAAGGAGTGTCTCTTGGGGTCACATTTGCTGATCACTAACAATTGGGGATTGTCTGGGCACAATTAAAAAGCAGCCTTGTAGCTTACCTTTTGTTTGTAACTTTAACATTCATACTTTTATTCTGATTTAAGATCTCACTAATCCCATGCTCAGCTAGTCCATAGATTGCTCCTAGAAAGAACATATTTTTTACAGTGTACTGTCTTCCCACAATTTTCTGTGCTTTGCTCCTCTAAACCTATGACCATTCTCATGCACCCCATCAATTTCTTTTATACTTCTGTATGCCATGTTCCTGCCTTCTCTTACCTGTATCTCTGTAAGCCACGTCCCTGCCTCCTCTTACTTGTATGTCTGTAAACAATGTCCATACCTCCTCTTACATGTACTTCACTCACACAGAAAGCTGTATCACTATCCTCTCTCAAAGAGAAATGGTCAACTATATTCACTTACTATGTCTATCAAAATTAAATAAGCAAAGCCCTCTTAAATGTATAACAAGCCCAACATTTACTACTCAACAGCACTAAATAAAAATCTCATCTTCAGTTTTCCACATATTAATCTTAATTAGCTTTTTTGAGTTTCTCTATAACCTGTGACATCAGCATAAACAATGGACATGTTTTTACAGTGCTTACTACTACTTCTTAACAAGCTAACTTCTTTCCTGAGTTATACAAACATGGTGCCTGATCCTGACCACAGGTATTGCAGTACCGTCCTTAACATGAGAAGTAAAGTTCCCATCTGCTGAACTTCATGCTATCTCAAATGGATGTAAAAGATACCACGCCACTTTTTGAAAAGAGGAGGAAAAATTTTTCTTGTGCTTGCCAGATCTCTCATCCTTACGAATAACATATTGGCTCTCTCCTGAAGAGAGTACACTAGCCTAGTAGGACTAACCCACACAAGAATGAATGACATAAATAAACAAAAATTAATAAATAAATAAATCAAATCTTCTAAAAATGCAATAATTTTATAATATTCCTCCATGTCTGTCCAATAACTTCAAATTTTACTTTACCTTAACAAAAAGTACAGTCTTCCTAAATCAAACTACTTTACAAAGCCTCACAATGCCTTTCTGTAGTTAAAATTCAGAATTTTTAATAACTGCTAATTGTAACTATGCTTCTTTTGTAAACCTGAGACATCCATCTAAACCTGAGTCTTATTAATCCAATGAATCAAACCATAATGCAGCAGAAACTCCCACCCATTGAGTAGATTAATATAGGAAGGCTTAGCAAATGACCACAAAGAAATTTGGAATGCACAACACTCAACTAAAATCAGAGTTTTGAAATAAACTTTTTTCAAAGACGCAGCATAGATATGTTCACATATAGAAAATAAATTTAGTCTGTTCACAGACAGTAGACCTAGGGCCATGTTCCAGAAGACAAGCAACTTATTCCAGTTTATGTCTGTCTTATAGGTAGGCCTTGCACTGGATTAAGTCACTCACACAGAGCAAGTCTTTTGTAATTTCTCTACAATATGATCAGATGGTGAAATACCAGCCTTAATATGTAATTTCAATCTATCCCCAAACTCATAGTAAAAATAGTAACACAACCTCAGGCAAATATCATAACTTTTGCTCTATAGCAACTTTAGGAAAATTCTTTTAGGCATCATTTTTATTCCACCCCTTTAACAGTATATTTATATGTACGCACACATTACACAAACGCGTACACACACACACACACACACACACACACACACACACACACACACACACACACACACACACACACACACACACACACGCACTCTGCAAGACTTCAAAAACATACTCATTATTATAAAACACGACAAACTGACAATATTGAGTAATGATGAATCTTGACTTGAAAGGACAAAGTAAAGCTGACTTAAATAGTTTACTAGCTTGTCAGTTTGGCACATCTGTTTTTTATGTATGTAACTTTGTTAAACAGGTAAATAAACCAGTGTAAAGATCATTTTAGCCATGACCCAGGCCAAATCAGTAACAGATTACCTTCTGGGTAACATGTCAAACCAAAATTAAGTTTCAGATTACTTTGTGATCAACATTTGCAGTTCAATAACTACTACAGTCATGTTATATGAATATTTATACAAATCACTGCATTCTGTACCAGGATACTAGCACTAATACAGTTTAGTAAGTACTACTGTCTTGTTATATGAATATTTATACAAATCACCGCATTCTCTACCAGGATACTAGCACTAATACAGTTCAGTAAGTACTATAGTCATGCTACATGAATATTTACACAAATCACTGCATTCTGTAAAGGATAGTAGCACTTATACAGTTCAGTAACTACTATAATCATGTTATGTGAATATTTACACAAATCACAGGATTCTGTACTAGGATACTAGCAATAATACAGTTCAGTAACTACTACAGTCATGTTACGTGAATATTTACACAAATCACTGCATTCTGTATCAGGATACTAGCACTAATACAGTTCAGTAAGTACTATAGTCATGTTATGTGAATATTTAGACAAATCACTGCATTCAGTACCAGGATACTAGCAGTAATACAGTTCAATAAATACTATAGTCATGTTACATGAATATTTATACAAATTACTGCATTCTGTACCAGGATATTAGCACTAATACAGTTCAGTAAGTACTATAGTCATGTTACATGAATATTTACACAAATCACTGCATTCTGTATCATGATACTAGCACTAATACAGTTCAGCAAGTACTATAGTCATGTTACATAATTATTTACACAAATCACTGCATTCAGTACCAGGATACTAGCACTAATACAGTTTAGTAATTATGATAGGAGTCTGGTTGTAGTCAATGGCACATTCCTTACTCTAGGTTCAATAAAAATGCAAATGTAGATGTACTAATTACCCACCAGTAGATAGTCTCATATAGTTATCACTAGATCAATGAGAGAGTCCTCTGAGTCTCCCCTCTTACAAAACTGCACAGTGTTGATTGTCTCCCAGTTTATAACTGACCCAACACCACATAGCCATATCAATATTTTACAGTCTCATTTTCCCATTCAGGTCAGTCATTTTTTAGTGGCAAAAAGAACACATGTACATACCCTTACTAAATTATGTGTTAAAAAAAGACATATAAACGCATGGCCTACTTAGAAAAATGATAAAAAAATACATACAGATAATAATAAAAATGTAAAACAAAATGTAAGACAAAATAAAATACTAAAGACAAATGCTGTTGAAGTGCATTAGGCTCTTGATCAACATGTGACACCTTTTGAACAGCCAAAAGAATTTCGGCAGGTGATAAAATTGCATGCGACTAATAGTCTTCCATAAAAGCATTAAAGAAAAATACTGGTTAAGACAGTAATAAACACAAACCTTTCAATACCAGGGAATAGTAATTCACTGTTTCACAGTTCCCTCTACCACCATGACCAACACACCACTATACAACACAATTAATTAACCCCCTTTCCTTTCTAGAGTGATGAAAAAATCTCAGGTTTAGAGTTGAAAGATAATCTTGAGAGCTTGTACAACCCATAACCCATATCACCATTTGTATGGAGCAGCAGCTCTTATGGTTCTTGTGGGTGCCTATTGGAATTCCAAGGAATGTAACTGCAGTCTTTGGAATGGGAGAACTATGACTGGAAAAGCAGGGAAATCTATTAAGCCCAAAGTGGTAGTAACTTGGTGCATTCCCACTACTATGAGTTAGAGTGAAAAAAATACTTAAATAATGCACAGCGAGTTTTGAAATTCAGTGTTTCTTTGTTTGAGTCACAGTTTACTTTTTTAGACACTGAAACCCACACTTTCAAGATACTAGCTAGCACTAATACAATTCAGTATCTCTGACAGGTGTCTAGTTGTAGTCAGTGGGACACAGTTTACTGCAAGCCCAATAAAAATCCACCTCTAGATGTCCTTATAACTTGTTCATTAAAACGCACCAGTAGATTGTCTCTTACAGTTAGCAATAAATAAACCAAAAAAGCTTTTCTTCGTAGTCACACTTGTATTAGGAAGTTGATTCCTGCAAGCCTATATAGTCTCAACTTTATCGCCAGATGGAAAATCTAGACAAAAGAGTAGATGCCAGTGATGTATGAAATTTATGAGATTGTAGGATGTAATTAGTGCCATTTATTTTACCTAGAGAGGCAGCAGCAGTGACCCATACCTACAATGCAGTGCACTGCCTGGTGTGCCTGTACACATGTTATAGACCTTACTGTTGCCATACTTAATGTCTTCTAGTGATATAAGCCAGTACAGCAGCTGGTCAACACACTTATCTCCCCTTGAGACAGGCAAGCTGACAATGGAAACTCTCTCCTACCTCTCCATCTCTGATTCTGTAGTATCTATGTCCCTACTTAGTATGTGGTCATATGCATCGTAGACAGGACTTGGTTCATGTATGCCATAGTCACTGGTATTCATTCAGGTTAGGGGCATAGGACTGAATTTTAGTAAACACTAATGTTGTGCAGATTTACTAATGAAATTAAAATACACAGAGTAGTATATAATTAATTTGCTGCAACTTGATAAACCTACTCTATCACTTTATATCATTTTGCTTATTTAACTTGGAAACACACTAGGCAGAAGTGCTTCTTTTCAGGGCAGCCCAGGAGCACTATGTAGATAAGTGACTTTCTATACACCATGCAGCAGACAAATGAGACAGAGGGAAATCAGACTTTGGACTGCTGAGTTTTGTTTATTAGAACCTCAGTCTTAGTCCAGCTGAATAAAATTATCAGTGGTTGCTTTGTCTATGCATAATTAAGGAACCAACTCTGAAGCTAAACTTTTATTACCTGTTCCACAGTTTTCTGACATAAAGCGTCATTATTTTGTCACTGTTAATGTAAACTTGTGTTAGGCTTTAATCCTATAATAAATACCAGAAAATTGTACACAACATTAAGATTAAAGGGTAAGACCTCCACCCCACAAGGTATAAAGTGGCTGCTGTAGGTTAACAGCTGAGATTTAAACACAGCATTATCATTATTTTAATTCAATTTTATTGGAATACCATATAAATAAGAAAAAAGTCTACTGTCTCAGCATGACAAAAGACCACAGAATATTATTAAATAAAGTTCAAAACCATACATATAATTTTTAGGAGCAGAGCCATCAAGTACATATAATGAAAAATAAGAAATGGAAGAAGAGAGGGGAAGGAGAAGAAATGCATGTTCCATTTTCTTACACGGTATAGGACTCAATATACTGCTGAGTCCAAGGTAACCATTTACTCATATAACCAGACCTAGATACTTAGGAACACCCTAGAATATTCTGTAAGAATATATGCATATCTTCTTGTTTTGTTATAGTTTCATTGTTTTTTGAATGACTTTTTGACTAACAACAACATTAAACTTAAAACTAGTTCATGCTTGGCCCACTTAGTAGAGAGGTACCAATAAAATATATCAAGGGTTAAATGACTATTCTGTTACATCAAAACTTGCTCAATAAATTTTGTTAACTGTTGTGTAATCTGATGTAATCTAAGACAGCTCCAAAATACATACATGCATATGCCAATGCCCCCGCCCCCCAATCACACCTCTAGCAAGCATTTTGCACTTGTGGGCACATCACATTAAACTTTTCTAAAGCATGCAAATACTTGCGACCATAACTGCAACACAATCTCTTAGATTTGGTTGCCAGCTTGGGAACTTTGCACACACACACACACACACACACACACACACACACACACACACACACACACACACACACACACACACACACACACACACACACACACACACACACACACACACACACACACACACACACACACACACACACACACACACACACACACACACACACACACACACACACACACACACACACACACACACCATTCCTGAGATGATATTGGGGTCTCTAATATCTTAGAGCAACCAGTTATCACTCTTAATATTAAAGACTTCTTAATTCCTAGTAATCATGCATACATTTTACTACAGACAGATTTAAGACTCCATTCCTTCACTTGATAGTCTTGTAGAAAAAATAAACAACTGAGACAGAGGTAGAACAGAACACCTCTGTACTGGATTCGTGATCTTAATCAATATCCAACAGTACAAAAAGGAGATGAGGCTACAACACAGGAACCAGGACAAGTATAATTTATTCCAAGTTTAAGGGCTTTCGTCAGAGTATAGCCAAAGACTTCTTCAGAAACTGTGATAACAATTCAAAAACATCCATTTAAATAACCCTCCCAACAACCATGTGACTAAGAAAGACTTTTAAAGAAACAGCCACAAATTCAAATAAAATACTTGTAACAACTATAAATATGTTGAAATGTTAAAATACGCAATCAAAGTTAAAGAAATTCTTCAGTTGCATCTTAATCACTATATTAGAAGAAAAACAAATGTGAAATTCTAAACACCCTCACTGCCAAAAAACAAAATGATTTTAGGCTTGATATCACAAAAACATTTCAGGACCATTAAATAACTGGTGCCAATACTCCAGTCTCTGGTGCACTGGGAAGCAGTGGGGTAAGGAAGGATACCCAGGGTCATTCTTCACATGGCATTCAACAGAAGTAAAGCCTTTCCACTGACTTAACCCTCAGTTTTCTAACAAATAATGCAATGCTTTTAAAATTGTCTCTAATGATATCTACTGTATATGCTGCCTCACAAAGACATTGGTAGGCCTATGCTGTGTACTCTGATTTGTAAATGTATCAGCCAAGGGTGAAAGCAGCAGTGTTAAAAGAGAGAGAGAGAGAGAAAGCTCTATAAAATCTCATTATTGCAGTTCAATGTCTCTTCCCAAATTACTTAATCAGTTTTCCATCCCTTTCCTCAACTGACCTGTAGCCAGAGTTCTACCTGGAATACAAAAGACACATCAAGTAGAGTCTTAAACTTCTGTTTTTTTTTTTCTTTTCAGGATTAGAAGAACTAATTTTCTATATGCTAAGCAGTGACTTGTTTTTTAGGCAGAACAACACACAGTCAACTGGTTGATGGGTCTGTGAGGATGGGTGTGAAAAAAACATTTTGCAAAATCCTGGCACAGCTAACAAGGGAAGAGAAGGCTGTCACAAAAAAATATCCTATGGTCCTTGGGAGTGATGTCAACAACATCTGCATTTCAAATTGATTGTCAGGGCTACTGAGATCATAGGCAGCCCCAGCTGCTTATTGTGTACGGATAGTTTGGTGATTTGTTCTCTTCCTTTAAACTGTGGAGTTCTTCAACCAGAAGGTCCCACACTTTCTATATTTATGCATACAGTTGTATTGCACTCAGTACATGTGTATATACAGAAATCTGTCAATATCTGTAGCATGGGCTGTGTCAAAGGAAAAGTGATTTTGCTTATTCGTTGTTGACCATCTCAGCACTGGATTTTGAGTAGTAGTATGTGCACCTGTGCAGGTGAGAAGTATTGTTAAGCAGCCAGACCAACAAGAGATGATGAAGTTGGACTTCAGTTGTTCAACAAGGCAGACAATAACTTTTGTTTTGCTTTTTTGTTTGTTTTTTTTTCAAAACCATACAGTAGAAACTCACAGCAGTAGTCCGATGGAAAACAAGATATGGTTTGCTAGCTGAAAAAAGTTACCCGTGGGGAAATTAACAAAGAAACAATTAAGATACTTGTGTATGTAAGTGTCCTCTGATCTCAACCATTAAAAGAAAAGGTGCTAACAAGTTATACATATAAAGTGACAAGTGAGATAACCTATTGTTTGTCATAAAGTAAATGTTCAGTGCGGATGTGGAAGCAGTACTTAAAGCTGCACCCATGCAGTGCCATAAGCTTATTAAAACTTCACAGAAAGTCTTTAATTTGTTGCCAGTCAAATAAGTGATATGTCTATTTCCACATCTCTGTAAACCAGTAAACTATGCAGCAATGAAAGAAGAAACCAGTTTTAGAGAATCAAATCATGACAGGCTATTGTCACATTATAGCTAATATTTTTGCTTAAATATGAGCGTAAATTTTAGCTTCAATATTATAGCTAATATTTAACCTGTTTTAGAGTTCATGTGAGCAATAATCATAGAGGGAATGAGTGAGGTAAATATTAATTATGAAATTTTCATAAGGGGGTGTAGAAATAAGGTCTATGATGTAGCTCTGAAGTTAAGGTAAGGATGGTATACATATATGTAGACTTCCATGTAAGATGGATGTCAGCTGAGCATGTGAATATTTTTAGGGTACAGACATGCAGCGCTGAGGCAGTGTACAGTATAAGCACTGAGAAATTAGCCAAAAAGTAGGTCAGAAATTAACAAAGTAAATAAGCTCACTAATTTTTATACACCAAGGACTGACTTGGGTTGTGTAAATTAATTTAGATAGCACCTCCAGACACAGGGCCACCCTTATCAATTGTGGACCCAATTTGGGCCATTTTGGGTGGGATCCCCAAGCTGATTCCTCTACCTGCCCCCACCCCAAACCCCTTCTACCCTCTGGCTTCCTGGAACTGAGATTTCAAATTAGGTCTCAGGAATTATTTAAAATTAGATGTCATGAATATATGATATTACTTTTTATTAAAAACAAAATAATATTTTTATTAAAAAGACACAAAAATGGAGGAATAGCCAGTAGAACTGAATACTAGTAAAATGTAGAACATCTACAGAACATTTAGAAATTAAGTGGATATTTATTTTGCAAGCAAATAGAGGTAGAGGTCTTAATGACTCTATACCTTTAAAACCAGTATTAAGATCATGAAGTTTAAAATGTTAGTAATTAAATGTCATTTTAATTTTTTATTATTATATCCGAAGAAGCACCCAGTGTAGGTGTGAAAGCACTTATCTGTTTATTTGGTTTTGTTTTTACTTTATTAAATTTGTTCTACACTGACTGCCTGTCTGTTTTTTCTGGTATGTTTATTAACTTATATGTTGTTAAAAACATATTATGACAGAAGTAGACTATCAACTTATCTTAGCAAGTTAAGTACTGTATACAAAGACCTTTATTTTTGGGAAGCACTGCAAACACTAAACACAGCATGCTGCTCAAAGTAAGCTCAACTGAAACATGAAACCTTGTACAATCGCTCATTACAGTTCTCACTTCTTCTTCTTTTGGCTTTTTCCCGGTTAGGGGTCGACACAGCAGATCACCGGTCCACTCATGATTGGCAGTGGAGTTTTACGGTGTTGAGTTGCCAGCCCGGCACCTAACCTTCCACAGAAGGCACACGCATGCACACACTCATGCTTAGAGTCAATTTAGACTATTCAATCCACCTACAGCATGTCTTTGGCATGTGGGTTATAGGTCACACTAAAGGTGGGAAAAGTCTTGAAACGGCAAACTCATCACATCCATCGTATGTCACATGTATGCATCCCACTTTCAGGGGATGGACTTGCCTACCTCAGAACTTCTTTGCTGCTAGTCCAATCACCATCTTCAATAATCAGTCTGATTGGTCCTTCATTTCTGCTGGTTACCAAGCCAATTTCAGATAAGAGTCCAGTTGGGGTTTTTCTTCTTATCGTGTCATTTTTCTTTTAGTTAAAAGGTTACATGTCATCCAGAAAGGGAAAATGTTAATGTGGAAGACAGATTTCCCATAAGGATGGTCATCAGCAATGTTTGCTTTGCTTATGTGCTTCTCATGACCATACGTCATGCCCGATTTGTCACAGTTTTCACAACCTTGCCAAATGTACTAGGATTCTAGGAAATTGGGACATCTGAGTATGTGGAGATGTGCTTAGAGGTTATGGGGGGATGGGGGACCACAAAGAACATGAAAATGTTGTCAATTCAGTTATACATTCTCATGTAATAAAAATCCTTTCTTTCTTCATGGGTTTCTAATCACCTTCTGAGCCTTCTCTGAAGTGATGGGAGTCCCTTGCACTCTTAATTCTCATGCAGTTAACATATTTCCAAAAAAACTATTGAAATTCTTTAGAATGATCAATATTACTACTACTACTAATCATCATCATCATCATCTCATGTTTGTCTTTAAAAAACAGCATTGTTCACTTCCATCTGTTTCTGAAAGGTTATTTTTAATTGCTTAACCAGGTAAGTGGACTTCTGTTTTCAGATCACCTCCAGCTATAGTTCAGGTCACAAGGGTATCAGTAAAGATTACATGCAGGGAATCTTTATGGTAGCCACTAAGCAGCATGCTTCAGCAGATGGGAAGAAATGAGAATGTCTTAAGGAAACCCACATTAATGTGAAGGAGAACATGCAAACCCTTATTATTTACTCAACATTCTGCAACACACTTCTCTCTAAAATGCACCCCCAATCCTGACCAACCATTTAATACCTTCAAGTTTCTATTTGTCTGTCCCCTTCCATTTTATCTCAGCCTTCTTATAAAACATGGTCTTACTATCTTTTGCAACAGTGATGTACAAAACCAGATGATTAACCTGATTTCTGTTTTGGGTTGAAAAGCTTATTGAGCACTCAGCACCACTACCAGCAACTAGCTACTAAAGGAGAATGCACAACTAATCCTGTGGATCATGCATGTGTCATAAAATTGCAATATTAATAATAATGCATTAACGACTGGTACAATGCACAATGGGAAATGTAGTCTGCCAAACTACCAAGACTTGTAAGACTACAGAAGGAAGTTGCCTGCAGGCCACTTAAGACACAACCCAGTGCAGGCCCCCTGTGGGAGCAGGGCCCTAGTTGTCAAATAGGTCAAAATGGCCTAAGGATGGCCCTGTCCAGACATGGGAACAGTATTTATCCACAGATGTCATTTTGTTGCTTCACTGTCTTCAGTGGTTTGAACTACATCTTTCTCTATTTACTGTCCTGATTGCTCATCTCTATTACTCTCACTGCACTATATTCACCTCATCCACAACTCATCTTAATACTGCCCCTTTGCATTCAGATCTTTAATACATTATTATTGCTCCTGCTTCTCTGTTGCTCCTCCTTCTACTCTTCCTACACCACTCTAACAAACATGAGGTATTGTACTTTATTTAGGCACAAGCAAACTTGATAATAGAATTACTGATAAAACAGTAATCTCTGTTACTGTCCTGGTTATCTACTAATGGTGACAGCTTACCTTCTTATTGCCTTAGAGAAAAACAACACACTTAATAGTACTAGTCAATAACCTAATCCCCTTTCCTTATAGGGGAATCAAAATCCAGATGTTGACTTTCTCCTAAATGGAGCAAACATAAACCTCCTTTCTTGGAATATGAATGAATTCTGGTCTAGTTCATATCTTTTTGCTCTCACCCCTGTCCAGTTCAGCATTTCAATGCCTAAAAATCATTCATCTGAGTACTGAAAACACATCTGTCAAAAGTTGGTATAGATGAATTGCCCAGGTATGCTTTTTTCTCTGAGACAAGCTGAAGTCTTTTATTCTCGCATTCCTGCATGTTAGCAATTAGTGCAGACTTGTAGCACAAACTGAAAAAAAAATAGCTATATTCCTGTTGCCCAGTTCCTTTTATTAGAACAAGGTACTAAGAGATTCCCCTGGATTGATACATTTAAATTCTCAGCGTAGTAGAAAACCCAAGGACTCTGCTTCACTGCATTAGAGAACACTGTCAATAACATTTAAAAAATGCTTGAAATCATACAGTGTAGTTCTGACTATAGAAACTGCTAATAAGAAAATAATAATATTCTCATAGCATCTTAGAAATAATTCTGGAGAGCCCTTGACAGCACTTCCTTATACTAAAAACACCTTCAAGAAAGAAAAAATAACAGGGCATTGGAATAATTTCAAGATAATTTACATTTCCCCATTTAAATTTCCCTCTTCTTTATTCAAACATCACCAAAACATCACCAAAACATCAACAACAGCACTTTTAGTAGTAACAAAATAAATGTGTCAAACATTCCATTATTTTGAAATGCTCTTCTTCTTGACTTCCATGC